>NC_045609.1:7058997-7367418 GCF_009762305.2 Zalophus californianus | reverse complement strand
GCAAAGGCAACGAAGGCCTAAATCCTACACGGTTGTGTTGGCGGCACCAATTTCCTGAGAGTCTACCGTAAGTCCTCGAGAGGCTTCTCAATGCAAGAGATGGGGCATTTGTGAAAAGTGGGCCGAGTTTCAAATCACAGAGGTGGCTTCAGTGAGTGATCTAATCTGGGGGATGAGAAGGGGGCATCTCCCTTCTGAGTTCCCTTTTGAAAGCTTGGTCCTGACCTCAACGTACCAGAGAGTTTAAAATCTTTAAAAACCCAATTACACACAATGAAGGTTGGCCAAACAAAAGCCTCTAGTCTTTCTTGGAAACGAACCTTGTGACAACATTGGCCAGTCTCTTAGATTATCTCTTTAGGCTCTAACTGTGGTACCGACACACTGAATTGAAAAAGAAAAAAAAAAAAAAAATCAGACAAGTAACACTAAGGAGTAGGGAGGGCCCCAAAGAAGGAGTCCTCCTGATGTTGTCTGTTTCCTGTGGTCCAGGCATGGCATCACCTTTAAACGGTATTGAAAAGACTTCTCTGGGATCACAGCCCTTGCGAGCTCAACTGCAATTGAGAACCATCAGTCAAAAAACACAGACGAGGTAAAACCATAGAAAGTGGATTTACTAGAGCTCACGCACTTACTGTGGAGAGTGAGCTCCTCTCCCCTTTAGGCTAAGTGTCTTACTTTAAAAGGAATTTAAGTAAACTGGCATTCTGGTTTCTCAGGATACAACACAACAAACTGGAGGGTATGGGATGTGCTGTTCAGAGAATTTCTCATCCCATCTTCAGCTACAACACATGCCTAGGACCCGCTTGACCTCAAAGGAAGAGGCAAGAGAATTACTTAAAAGCTGACCTAGAAACTGTGAGGGCTCATTTTATGTGTCTACTTGGCTAGGCTGCAGTGCCCAGATATTCAGTCAAACGTTGTTCTAGAGGTTTCTCTGAAGGTATTTTTAAGATGAGATGAACATTTAAAACAGTAGACTTGGGGTAGAGCAGAGTGTCCTCCATAAGGCGATAGGCCTCACAGACTCAGTCGAAGGACTCAACAGAAGACCCACTTTCCAGGAAGAAGAGGGAGCTCCGCCCACAGACTTTGAACTTGAGCTACAAGTCTTCCCTGGGTCTCTGGCCTGCCAGTCTACCCTGCGGATCTCGGACTTGCCAAGGCTCTGCAACTGTGTGAGCCAATTCCCTAAAATCAATCTCTCCCTCTCTCTCTGTCCACCCTACCCTGTTTGTCTGGAGAACCCTGACTAATAAATCAAAAGTAGAGTCATGGGGGGCTCCTCCTGTGTGGGGCCAACAACCCCTCAAGGGCACCGTTATGTTAGAGCTGGGCTCGATAACTGGCAATAACTAGTGACAGTGATGTCACTTTGTAAAGCTTGTCTTTAACACATTTTTAAAAGTGAATATGAAGTTATTTGGGGTTTCTTAGAAGGACTTTTTAAAATGTTTTCTAGGGAAAATGGTTAAAAGATGTAGTTGTTTTTCAGTGTGGGGCTTCAAAGATTACAACTGGGCTTTCTGGAAACATCTAATTTCTTAATGAGGCCAGATACTGTTAAAAGAAATGAGCCAGCTGTGTCCCCCCTTCTGCGGGGGCACCTGACGTCCACCAACTATGTCCGTTTCTCTGCTTTAGTCATACATGAGAAAACGGGGCACGCCGTCAGCGTACAACACTGAACAAGATTAGGGAGATCTGGGGGGATTCCCAAGTTCAAGACTCAGAAAGGAACGAGAGCACGTGAATAAGGAAAACATTCAACTCCACAGGAAACAAATGGGAGGAAATGTCCCACAGGTTAATGAAGCCTTTCAAACCTAAACTTCAAAATCCAATATTTGGAATGCCTCTCATGGGGTTAAAGATCTGAGATCTGAGTCAGCTATGAAACCCGTCTCCGGGCACATCACTTTGCACCTTCTACATACTCTCCAGAAGTTACTAGAGTGTAAAGAATGTCACAGGATAGAGATAGCAACTGCAAGGGACAAAGAAATCCTGTCAAAATCCTGTGATCCCCACCCACCCCCCCAGCGCCCCGGGGAGCCCTTGCAAACCACAAGTAAGGTATCTGCACAGGAAGTCATGGGTTTTGACATTCAAGTGACTTCTTTGTTTCAAAAGCTCAGGCATTCTGGGGACTCAGTTCACCTTCTCTGGGCTCAGTTTCCCGACTTGAGAGATGGGGTAACGAATAATCCACACTTCCTGGGTTGCTGGGGGTGGGGGCGTACCGTACAGCCCTTTATCACGGGAGCTGTGTCAAAGATCATGAAACCCACCCCGAAGTCTAGCTGAGGAAAGGGGAGAGAGGCTAGCCAAGTGGAACGCCTTCAAGGGTGCTGATGATCTGACTAGAAAACCATGTGTTCTGTGGGTTACTGACCACACTGCTCACAGTGACCTGACCAAAATCAAGTAAAACCAAAATGCAAAGCCAACACCATTTTCCTGTGGCAGTTGCCTCCTTTGGTCCACTAGGTTCCTGCCCGAGGTAGCCTTGCACCCATGTTCCTCTTGGCCTTGAGGGAAACCCTGCCCTGGGGAAACAGCCCTTCCTGATGGGTGGTCAAGAGAGCCAATCTGGGGGGGGGGGGGTTGGGGGGGGAGGCAGAGGAGTTCCACTGAGTAATGATGCCAACTGACTGCATCTACCCGGAGCTACAACTCCACACAGGACGAGCGGCTTGGCCTACCACCTCCCTCAACTCTTCCGCTGCGGGAACTCATCTGACAGTGTCACGTTCAGCTGAGGCATCCTCCATGGCTTTCAGCCCCGACTCGGGCTTTCAGCCTTTCCCACTGTGTGCCGCAGCTCTGGGGAAATCTGCCTTACAGCGGGCTGCCTCACTCTGCAAAAAAGCCTTGTGTGCTGAGTCCACGGTTGGTCCAACACACAACTTTTGCATAGGACTGTTCCGAAGCAAAAATGAAATCACATTTTATTGCTTAACTAGGCTTTTTTTTTTTAGTTGCAGGACTAGAATTCAGTGATTCATCACTTATATACAATACCCCGTGTCCATCATAGCAAGTGCCCCCCTTAATGCCCACCCCCACCCAGCCCATCCCCCACCCACCTCCCTCCAGCAACCCCCAGTTTGTTCTCTATCGTTAAGAGTCTCTTATGGTTTGCCTCTCTCTTTTTTTTCCCCCGTGTTCATTTGTTTTGTTTCTTAAATTCCACATTTGAGTGAAATCCTATGGTATTTGTCTTTCTTTGTCTGACTTCTTTCAATTAGGGTTATACTCTCTAGATCCATGCATGTCATTGCAAATGGCAAGATCTCATTCTTTTTTATGGCTAATATTCCATAATATATGATGTGGTATACACCACATCTTCTTTAGCCATTCCTCAGTCAGTGGACACTTGGGCTGCTTCCATAGTTTGGCTATTGCAGATAATGCCGCTTGAAACTTCGGGGTGCATGTGCCCCTTTGAATCCGTACTTTTGTATTCTTTGGGTAAATACCTAATAGTGCAATTGCTAGGTCATAGGGTAGCTCTATTTTTAACTTTTTAAGGCACCTCCATACTGTTTTCCAAAGTGGTTGCACCAGTTTGCATTCCCACCAACAGTGCACGAGGGTTCCCCTTTCTCTACACCCTCGCCAACACCTGTCGTTTCTTGTGTTGTTGATTTTAGCCATTCTGACTGGTGTAGGGTGGTATCTCATCATGGCTTTGAGCTTAACTAGGCTTTTTAAAGGGAAGACAACAATGATGGAAACAACACCAAAGATAAAAGGATCCCTTCACAATTTTACCTTTCCATTACAGTCATAGCAACGTTATTTATTCTCAGTTCTATAACTATCAATCACCATAGCTTGAAATTAAATTCATGCATAATCACACCACAAAATATAATCATGCACAATCCAACCAGGTGCATCCATTCAAATTGCATCTAAAATTGATTTATCCCTTGATTAAAAATGTTTTATAAATGCAGTAGAAAAAAATCCTAGATTTGTGAATTAAATGAGGACCAGTAGAAGTAATTAGCGGAAAGGATCATAATTTTTTTTTAAATCTCAGGGACAAAATGTACAACAATAATTTAGAAACAAGTTTACTTTTGTCAGCCAAATAGGACATTATAAACAACAGCTGCATCTGATCCAGAAATTTCCCGTTATTTGGACTCTGATCAACAGAAGAATGTAGCATTATTATTCTATTATAACTGATTGGATCATGAACTGTTAATTCCAACTGGATCATTTGGATTTTTTTAATTATGTTCTTAACCATTTCTAATTAATTTAACTATCTAATTATAATAATTCAACTACGTGGAAAGTTGAAGTACATACCAGGAAGGACCATGCCTAGAAAAATACAAACACAATTAAGAAACATGTTTTCAGCTTTCCACCAAAATAATCTTAAAGCAACAATGTCAAGGAACAGATTCCTATTACAAAATGTCACGCATATAACGTATAAATATACTGTGCTCTTTGCTACTGCTCTGAAGAATATATAACAGCAAAAGGCTTCTGAGACCAGAATTTGTACTGAATGATGTTCGGTGCAATCCAGAAGCATTACTCAGATATTATCTGTTTTGAAATAATTATAACACATGTCAGCAGCACCTCCAGCTGCAGCAAAAAGTGGTCTCTTACACAAATATGTCATGTTATAACTACTGTCCAATGGTTCCAAACCAGGCTCTGCTAGGTGTAATAGCAAACTATATGTAAAGGCTCTAGAACGTTCTAGAATCCCAGATGTTTCGAGGACACGAAAGTCTACCTAGCAGAGTAAGTACAAGAACTACAGCCAGGATAACTTGGATTTGAATCCAGGCTTCAAGTGAGTTACTTAACCTGTCCAATACTTATTTACTCATATGAGCAATGTATCTTCACAGTAGTGTTATCTGGATTAAATGTGATACCCTGTGTCAAACGCTGGGGTCAGAACACATTAGGTGCTGGATAAATGCTGGCGGTATCTATGGAAAGCCCTCAAGCCCCCCTTGGCAACTCAGAGCCGCGAAGGACTTGTCATCAAACGGTAAGGTCTCATGAGGTCGCCATGTCGTGACTCTCGTTGGAAGCCACCAGGCGAGAACATGAGCTCGAGGTTCCATTTTTTAACTTAGGTGAGATATTTATGACTGGAGGGTCTGTGACAGCCTCCAAACTAGATATCCACTGAGAAATAAAGTGATATAATAAACCAATGAAAGTAGATCCTTGAGCGATAGAGGGAGTAACCCCTGTTGTGTAAGCATCAGAAACACTTAAAAAAAAAATTTTTTTTTTTTTTTTTTTTTTGCTTTTGGACTGAGTAGACTGAGTTTCTTTGTTTGTTTCTTTGCTTTGTTTTGCTTTTTAATTTAAGGGGAAATGTGAACCTTTGAAAAAATTAAAACCAACCAAGTATTTTTGGGAGACGTGGTCCAAATTAAAATATATATATATTGCCTGCAGAATGCAGGTGATCACGAGATGTGCAATTGTTTGATGGCAGATGACGGTGGCTACACGTCTGTGGCTCCAGAAATTTCAGATTTTCAGTCAGTGGTGACTCATGACTTTCATGAACTAATTAAAATTAAATGATATCCATATGAATGAGATCTTGTTCGACCTTCTGAGATACACATATATCACTTTTTGGAATTCAACTGTGTCTACACAGCCCAAGAGCCATCGAGGGGAGCTCTCCCCGGAGACTCATGATGCGGTAAGAACTGTGTTAAGTGGCTTCCTCCAGACATGCTCCGGGCTGCTCTCCAGGTGGGAGGGAGGCCAAGCCCACCCCTTCATTTTCATCTGCTGTATACACTGCGTCAGAGTTCACTGACATACAAATGATGTGGCTTAAAAAAAAAAAAAAAAAAAAAAGTGCTAAGGGGCGCCTGGGGGGCTCAGTCGGTTGAGCGTCTGACTCTTGGTTTCGGCTCAGGTCATGGTCTCAGGGCCATGGGATCGAGCCCTGTGTCGGGCTCTGTGCTCAGCGGGGAGTCGGCTTAAGCCTCTCCGGCCCTCTCCCTCTGCCCCTGCCCCCTGCTCGCTCTCTCTCAATAAATAAATAAAATCTTAAAAAAAAAAAAAAAAAAAAAGGCTTGACAACTACTGATATGGGGAGAAGAACCCACTGTACTTCCAGAAAACGGGCTGTACTGTCTGTCCCCGAAAGCTCACATCTGTCTTCATTAGCACTCTATCTCCAGCTGCTAGAACAAACCTTGGCATAGGAGCACTCTCGATAAATATTTGTTGGCTGACGGATGAACATCTTATCTGCGCTACTTCCAGACTGATGTAACTATGGGGGAGCCTTCACGACTTTGACGTCTTTTCATTGTATGGGGGGAGGGTGTTAATAGAGGGAACATTTACTACTGGACCAGTTGTTCCTTAAACTTTCCTCATCCCCATGGGGTAGGTTCTGGTATTAGCAGCCCCATTTTACGTATGAGGGAACTGAGGCCCGCAGAGTTCAGTAAGGTGCCCCAGGTGCATAGCAGATCACTAGCCCATGAACCCAGTTCGGCTCCACAGCTCACACTGTGCCCCACTATGATATTAGTGGTTGGTGGTCCCAAGCCCCACTGGTGGAGCCACCCCGGCAACCGCAGGAGAAGAAAGGCCCGGGTTCAGCTCACAGGGTTGTTCCCTCCCGTTCCCTGACGCTGTGGGAACCAGCAACTGCTAAAGAGTCCTCAGCTGAGGTTCGCGCAGAGCAGGGGGACGTCTGCCTTCCCACTTGACAGAGAGTCTGTGAGCTGCCACAGGCCTACGGGGTCTGAGGACAGTAGTGGCTGGAGTGAACGGGCAGGGGCTGCACCTCCGTGGGTGCAGAGAGCCACGTGCATGCACGCGGCAAGAGGCCCATGGCCGTGGGCCTGACTCGGGGGCACAGGAAACACCCCCTTGAGAACTCCCACAAGCGCTTGGGTGTGGGTTTTCGGAAGAACTGGGATGTCTGCATGAGCAGGTAGGAATAGGGAGCTAGCGGGAGTCCAGTATTAATGGGGGAGTGACCTCCCTCAGCTCCGTGCTGCTGGGCTTCGGGGGCAAACACGTGGGGGGCCTGGGCAGGGAGGCCTGTACCAAGGGCTTCGTCCTTGGTAGCGAGGACCAAATAAGAAAAAGAAAATCGACGTGTTTTACAAACTGCAGAACACCATAAAATGAAATCAAAAGGGCGTGAGAGGGAGGGGGCGAGATGTGCCTCAATGATCCGGATAGATTATTACAGCATTCGCTGTCCGGCATCTTTCTGGATCACAGACTCCTTTAAGAATCTATCAAAAGCTAAGAACTCTCAACCCAGCAAAACACCCATTCTCCCCTTCGCAAACCACAAAGGATTTCTGCCTACTCTACGATGGTTTTTGTACCCCCACCCTGAAGTCCTAGACCCCGGGTGAAGGACCCCTGACTTCTTCCACAAGCACACCCAGCACCCCTGGCACTTTCCTTTATGGAGCAAGTCCTCGTCACAGGTGACAACGCTGTGTCTCTAACAGAGCCCTCACTTCCCATGTGGTTCGCTCATCTTTTAGCCACAGCTCTGGTTGGGATGCTCAGGGTCAACCTCTTGCCCGAGGTCGGCTGCGGCATCCCGTGACATTTACTTAACACAGCCTGTGTCCCGTACGTGTCAGAATTAAGACATCAAAGTAAGTGTCAGCCTTCCTCGTACAGACGTCCTGACCTTCTAACTTCTATCGGAACGGACGCCAGGAGAGCAGCCTGGTAGGGAAAGCATTGGGCCAGAAGGCAGGAGGTTGTGGTCTCTGGTCTTGGACCAGTGGTATGAACTCGGGCGAAGCACTGAGGCTGGGATCAGCTTCCTCGTCTGTAAAGGGGGGTGATCGTAGCTGCCTGATCAAAGCAAATCACGCCTGAGAAAATGCTCTGCAGATGGGCAAAGTGCTGTACAGGTATGGTTATTATTGCTAAGGCAAGCCATAGGGGAACCAATTATATTTTGGAATGTTATTTTATCCCCCTAGGCAGAGTCACAAGCCCGGGCCATGAACATCTTTTCCCAACAAAGACTATCTGCCTTGATCTTTCTTCCTAAAAGGTCTGAAGCCCTGCTCGGTGTCACAGACTCGGTGTGTCGTCTCCCCCACCCCCACCCCCACCCCCTCCCCGACCCGGCTCCCCCCACTAGCAGCCATTCCTCAGGGGCTTGAAACAGACAAGTTCCATTTGACAAGCTCAGGCCGTTCTGGGAAGGAAATGATCACAGAAGGGGCCGGAAGTTTTCTGAATAACACATGCTTCCGATCTGGACCAGATCAGCTCTCTCAAGTCATTTGGCCTGTGCCCAGAGGGCGGACTTAGCCCTGCCCCGGGAGGGTTTGGAGGATCCAGCGCATGGAAGGGCAGGAAGAGCATCCAGTGGCCCAGCGGCCCCGGGGGTGAGAGGGCCCCTGCGAGTCAGCCCCGTGCTCTAAGTTCACCCCTGCTGCCCCATGATGGTCCCAGCAGCCGGCAACCAACAGGCCCCTGATCGCCCTCTACTCTGAGTATCCAGGCAAGTAGAGCGAAACAGACTTAACCTTCTCTTGGCTTTGTGTGCAAGTAAAACCTTCGATTTTCAGTTCCTTACTTTCAAATAGTCAATAATCCTTTGAGGATAACGCACCCCCCAAAAAAATCCTAAAAATGGAATTTATACGTAATAGAATCAGACACACCATAAATCACCTAAGTATCTCCAGAGTGAGAGGTATGAACCAAGAATTAATACCAGGAATGAACACTTCTTGTTCCTGTGAATATTTCTGAGCACGATTTTTTTTCTTTAACAATGAAGAGTAAGAAACAAACAAAAGCACGTACCGTCCAGCAGGGTATCAAAGTGTATGGCCTGCAAGTATTCCTTCTCTCGCATGAAACCCTTGAGGGGAGTGGCCCAGCCTTCGCTCAAAACTTGGACCCACTGAAGATCCAGCTGCAAAACACAAAAGCAGGTGAACATTTCCATAAGCTCTCTTTCCCAGCCATCTGGCCCCAGGGCAGACCTTTCTCATTCAGCTGGCAGAGGAATGAAGGCAGAACCTTTCATGTGTTAAGTGTTCCGTTTTGATGCCGACCCTCGATCAAGGGGCCAGATAAGCTTGAGCTAGAACTTTCCTACCCGAGAGTGGTGATCTAAAATTGAAGTGCAGAGAGCCTCATGATGGACAACTGTGTTAACATCTGCTGTTCATGCTTTCCTTTTTTTTCCCCCCCCCGGCCAAAAATTCTGGGCGGGCTATATATTTTCACCAAATGTACTAGGTAGTTGACTGAAATTGGCAAATCATTGACTCGAAAAGCCTAAAATTCTTAGCATGATACTGAAAGCCCTTCAAGCTCTGGCCCTTTGGGCTGATGTAGAGATTTCTACCTCCTCCCAGGCCCAACCTCCTCCCCACCTGAAATTCCTATTCATCCTTTAAACCCCGAAGCATGGGTCCCGGCTGTGCTGACCTTTCCTGCCATCCCTACAACCAAAACAATGCTGAGATTATTTGAAGGTCCTTTGTTCCTTGCAGCCCATTTTGTTATTGCAACTATCATTCCACACTGTAATTATAATTATGTACTTCTCATGCTCCTGGAGCACTGGAGTACTCAGAATTTCTTCTGTAGGGTCAGGGGCTTCTGCTTATCTACTTGCCATGCCTTCTTCAAAGAGGTATGAATGAGCTGCAACAGGTTCCCAACTTACTCTGGTTTTAAGGTTTTTAAGGGATAAGATAAAGTTACCAGTGAAGATCTGATCAGCTGGTAAGGACCAATAATACCCATACAAAGCCAAAGGCATCTGCCGTGCACTTGGTGGGACTGCAGCCTACGCGTTCCAGGAAGTAAAATCAGTGTGACCAAAGGGTCTACACCTTCTCCTGAGGCTGGACTCTGCCTCCTTAGGAAAGAATGGGATTTGCAGAGTACGAAAAGATTCCTATCACTTTAGATCAGGGCGGCTCTTTGTTTTCTCCAAATTCCTTCTTGATTGTCCAAAAAAAAAAAAAAAAAAAAAAACTCTTGAATTTTTTTTTTTTAAACTTGCATTCTGAACAAACTTTTCTCAGCAGCCACCAACAAATGGATACTGCCCAATGCCTGCACTTTGGCATAACTGAAGATATAATGACTACTATTTGATGCTGTCCTCTGCAAAACAGAAGTTACCTGCCCAGTCTGCCTCTGCCCCTGGCACTGACCAGCTACCTTGTGGCAGCTCTTGGTGAGAGATCTGCTTGGCAAGAGGTTTTAAAAAAAAAAAAAGCAAAAATGAAGTGTTTTTCTTTAGGGACATTGCATTTCCCTTATCCATACCTTCCTTATTATCCAGAGTGATTGTAAACAGATTATAACGATGGCGATGAAGCCTAATTCTCCTGGGGCCAGCCCGCACCATCCTACCTTGGTAATCTCTAACGAAGGGAGAGCTTCGGCCTCAGCCTGGACCTGGTCAAGTTTGTTTTCTGGCACGAAGAGCTCATGGATGCCTTTCATGATCGTGTGGGGTACAATGTTCTGAAAGGAAGCAGAATTGGTAACAATTTGAAATGAAAACTGTAACAAGAATGCTTTGGTAAATAAATGACCTATTGTGACTTTATGCAATTAAAAAAAACAAAAAAGCGCCCTGGTCCACCCACCTGCTCTTGCAGGAGCTCCACCACCTGCTGGACACAGTCACTCACTGAGGACAAGTTGGTTTTCAGCACACACTCGGGGGTCTCGGGTTTCTCATAATCAGAATCAATACCCGTGAACCCTGCAAATCAGGAGGGCGAAAATCACATCGGCACCAATGGAACAGGCTTGCTAAACAGTAGGGTTTAACCCGTGTTGGAATAATGCGTTACACTGAGAATTCAGGTTAGACCAGAAAAGGTCATCAGCTGTCCCTGACCTCTAGCCATAGGTAAATATATATCTGTATATATTTACCTAGCTTTATTTTCAACATAGAAAGCCCCCAAATTATCAACAAAATGTGGCTAGGACCAAGCCCTCTGCAGCTGACTAGAATCCAAAGGAAGACGAGAAGAAGAAAAAACTCTGGAACCCTCCCCTTAGACACACACTCATGGATAACACACTCATTTCAGGGACCTGAACTTGACGGCTTACGGCTGAGGTGACAGTTCTTGCAAAACACCAGGCCCCGTGTTAATGGGCCCGTGGACATATTGAATATACTGTGGTTCGATAAAAAGTTGAGCGTGCTAGATGCAACTGTGGAAAACAGTTCTTGAGACTTCAGACAGGTTTCTGGAGACGGAGCACGAAGGCTCGAGAGCACAAGGTTGCTGGCAAAGGGGCCGCGGGGCTGGCGCTCCTACCTTTGATCTCCCCGGCTCGGGCTCGCCTGTAGAGGCCTTTCACGTCTCTACTTTCGCAGATGTTTAGAGGTGCATCCACAAAGATTTCAAAGAATGGCAGTCCTGCCAATTCATGGATTTTGCGGGCATTCTCACGATCCTGCGGCGGGGGGGGGGACACATTGGAGAGGGTGAGCGAGAGGTTTCGCAATGGAATTCTTCATCATGAAACGACATGTGCTGTGGTGCTTGATAGCTTTGGGTTAACACGGCATGGGGGCTCTGCAGAGGTGGCAGGGAATCGGTCCTTTAGAGAAAGTCCAGAAACGCCCCCCCCCCCCCCCCGGGTGAACACGGCTCTTTCAAGGGCTTTCAGAGAAAACCACAGAGAAGAAATCTCTGCTGAAGGACAGGGCTGGCCACATGGGAGCATTTCATTCATAGGGAGTGTTCAAAGCGCGTGGCATCCTATTTGGAGCTCCCAGAAATTTCCTGGTTTAGAACAAGAAGAGAGTCCCTCTTCCTTAGCGATTTCAACATTAAGCACACACGACCTGAGGCTTTGGCAGTGAACTGCTGTTTCCCTTAGCAAACTAAGCTTTCCAACTCTGGAGATGTGAGATTACGGGGCTTTCAACTTTTTCTTGTTTAACTTTTTCTTCCTTTCAACTCTGGCCAGAAGGTGAGTGTGGAAGGGTCTATGTCAGCTGGTGCCCGGGCATCTGGAAACGAAGGAGCTCTCTAGACAGGACCAATATTAAGTAGAGGAAATGAGGGAGCAAGAGCAGAAAAGGCGGGGGAAATTGAACCTACAACAGCCCTGGGGGCCCAGCCCTCACCAACTCCTTTTCCAGCCCTGTGTGTGCTGCCCCATCCTTTTACCTTGGCAAAAGGAGAAATGAAGCTGGTAATGCAGACCAAACCAGCATCGGCAAACAGCTTGGCCACCTCGGCAATCCGGCGGATATTTTCTTCTCTGTCCCCGGGGGAGAATCCGAGGTTTTTGTTAAGGCCGTGTCGTACATTGTCCCCATCGAGGGAGTAGCACGGGATGGCGTGAGAGACCAGGTACTCTTCCAAAGCAAAACTGATTGTGGTTTTTCCAGCACCGGAGAGACCTGTTCATTATAATCATTTGACCTCAAATCAAAACCACTACAATCTAGGAAAAGCATAGTTTACTGCAGGTCAAAGTATTTGCATTTCTTCCCAACATCGAAATAACCATCTGTCCCCTATTAGAATTACAGCATTTCAAAGCAAGTGGGGTTCATAAGTAGGGGGGTCTGGGGGGTTGTACATGGTTCTTGGTGGGTTCTATTTTGCCTGCAACGTGTTTTAAAGATGAGAACATTGTGCATACAAATCCAGATTCTGGCTTCTCTTGGAAAAAAAATCAGAAGACCTGGCGACCGTGTTCTCACGCCCCCTCCTGCCAGCGATCAGCTGGAGTGGACAGGGCAGCCAGTCCTGCAGACTGGGAGGCCCACCTCTCCTACAGAGGCTGCTAAACAAACCATTTGACAACAGATCCCTTTGGCTTCAAGATTTTCCCAAAATGATTCTCAAAACATGAAGACAGTCATCCCGAGCTAGCCTATAGATGCGTTTTTGAGCTGCCCTACACTCTTCGGGGTCTGGAGCCTTTCCATGAGAACAGAGTTACCATGTGCCTTTCACCAGGGTTTCAAAGCGCATTGGCGGGGGACACACTGTATGATTTCTATCAGGGAAATCAGGAGGAGAAAGGGAGCGCTCCAAAAATCTAGTTGTCCTAAAGACCTCTGGACCTGAAAAACAGAGCCCTGTGCCAAGCCTCTGTCGGGGAGTACCCAGGCGTGGGAGAGGAAAAGTTGGGGTGAAGAAAAGAAGGTCAAGAGCTTAACATGTACAAGATGGCAGGAGGAAGGAGGGAAAAGACAAAAAAAGGTGAGAGACAAGCAGGGACGAAGGACAGAGGGGCTCCGGACCAGCTCAGTCAGGGGCGCACGCGACTCTTGATCCGGGGGTCATGAGCTCGAGGCCCACGTTGAGTGCAGAGGTGACTAAAAAACAAGCTTTAAAAAAACGACTTGGAAAGAAAGGTGATGTACGAAAGGCAAACAGTTTCCAGAGTGTTCGTTACGTTTTCAAGTCACATCCGTGGCCCTCACAGAGAATCACGAGAAGCAAGGGCTCCACGAGGGAAGGGCCGCCATCTTTGTAAATCATTGTTGAAGACACTATTACATTATTTGTGTGGCTCAGTTTCATCCGAACAGGGACCTAGGTGATAAATTCCTCTTAGAATTGTGTCCAGTGTAAGGTAGAAGAATCAGAACTCCTGAATCTCTGGCATGTTCTCTCACATTGGAAAATGAGGGAAATAATAGAAATTTCTTTCAGTTTGGCCTCAGGTCTCAAAATGAAGAGCTACAACACAGTAACTGGATTAAATTAGATTGTTGGCATATTTATTTTAATGCACTGAGGTCGCACGAATTACACGTACCAAGAGCTTTATTTCCTATGGGCCAGGCACTAAGCTGTCTACACATGCTTTATTTTATTTAGTCCTACCCCCATTCCCAGGGGCAGTTTCTATCCTTATGTCATTTCACAAATAAGAAAACGGAGGCTTAGCCAGCTTAGTTGGCTTGTCCAAAATCACACAGTTAATATAAGTGCAGCTGGGGGCTCACAACCAAGTCTCTGGATGTGAAGCATTTGTTTGTCTTGGTCGGCCTGCACAATAGCCTATCTCTGTAACATAAGATTACAGAATAAATTGGGAAAAGATTTTTTTTTTTTTTTTTATGAGTAAGAAAAGACAGGGGAAGTCCATCCCTTAGGGTCTTTCTCCTCTTCTACCAGTTACCTTTTGTTTTTAAGGCTGTCCCACATTATAGAAAGTGGACTCTGTGTTTGTCCCAATAGATATTGGACAAACCCATGAGCGCAAACACGTAACAAGAGGGAAGCTTCTGGAAGTCAGCTGTTTTATCTACTCCCACACGGCATGTCTCTTAGATGGAGTCGGGGGGGACATCCCGGCAGGATTCATGACAAGTGAACGTTGCCTTTTGGAATATAGCAAGCTCCTCGCCCGCCGTCTGTCCCCAGCCCACCAGCTGCAGAAAGGTGTTACACCACGGATGAATGAAACCAGGAGACCAAAGGCAAGTGCCTCAGGCACCAGGAAAAATTTTCAAGGAGGAGGAGGAGGCTGATGGAGACAGGGAACAGGAATGACTGAAGAGCAAGGGAAGGGGTAAGGCAGGTGCCTGCCTGCCACACTCTGCAGCATTCCCTTCAGGTTGGATTAATCAGCATTTTTTTTTTAAAGATATATTTATTTATCTGAGAGAGAGAGAAAGAGAGCAACTAGGGACAGAAGGAGAGAGACAAGCAGACTCCGCACTGAGCGTGGAGCCCGATCTCACGACCACGAGATCATGACCTGAGCGGAAATCAAGAGTCAGTCACTTAACCCACTGAGCCACCCGGGCGCCCCAATAAATCGGAATTTATGAGCAGGCAGTAGCACTCAGCTGGTCTCAGAACCTGGGTAAACATCTTTGCATCAGTTTGAAATACCATGTCTATGGTATTTCCTTTTGAGTCTGGGCTACGCCAGACTTCTATTCCCAGGGATCAACTTCCTCTACCTTGTGCTCAGAGCCCAAGGGAACAGCCCCGGACTAATTTCTGTCCCGTCACTAAGTCTTAGCTGTGACATTCTGAGGCTATAAAAACACAGGAAAAGGGAGAGATGCACTTGGGTCACCTCCGTGGGAGTGAATTATTTCTATTTACAAGGGGTAATCCTCAGCTAAGTGGAAATCACTGGTTTTCCTTCCTGTGCAGATCCTTCTGTTTTCAGTTTTCTGTTTTTTTTAATATTAAGTGAAACAGTCCTCTACAATGTTAAAACGTCAGAAAACAATAAAGAAGATCTCTAAACACCCAAAACCTTGTAGACAGCCAAACACTCGCTGTCGAGTTAGGAAGGGTCCATCATGACTGCCAATAAATGCGTTTAGGCACAGGCATGAGATGACGGGATCCCCTCAAGCTGAAGTGGGGGGGGGGGGGAGGCCATCATCAACTTGCCCCTTTCCTGCCAAAGAGGAGAGAGGCAAGAACAAGGGAAGCCCCATGCCTCCATCTTAGGCCTGCTTCCCACTCACGGCAGCAGTAGGGGCGATGGCCAGGCTTTTTACCACTGCCTCATCCCAATGTTAAAACAAACACATCATGTGTTACGCTAAGTTCCTTAACATCGTATGTCACACATCAATTTTCAAATAAAACAAAAAAAGGATCAACATGGCATACCAGTCAGCCACACCGTACAGCCTCGGAATCCACCCCTCGTGCCAACGACCTGCCCTCTCTTGTTCCTGGTCACGTGGTGGGCCTGATAGATGACATTGGTGGATTTCTGCTGGCTCTCCTACAAAACAAGACCAAGCCCAATACTGTGTGAATGAAATAATACGATAGGTATACCTAGAAGGGTAATACAACATGTTTACATGTACTAATACAATAACTGTACATATAACACAACGTGTATACGATATATACATATAATACATATGGTAATACGCTATGAATACAATAAGTATATATACACATATGTATACAGAAAGAATAAAATAAGAGGACAGTAATAGTCATCCCTAACCGAAACCCCTCTTTTATGATTGGCACACAGAGTGACATTTATTAATTCTACTAAATCAGAAAAAGACACTGCCTTTAGAATACCCATCATGACCCTCTGAAAGTATAATCTGAATGAGACAATTATTGACACGATGTAAAAGTCTGGGTTCTGTGACATTTAAAAACGTGCACCTCTAGGTAATGGTTAAGGGAATGTCTTTGTCTCCAGAAGTGCATGTTCTCTACCAGATCCTATGGAAGTCGACGGGAAACGACCCAGCTCATCCAGCCCCTGGGGAGGAGCTGGCTGAGCCCCACTCTGTTACAGAGCCAGGGAGAGGCACTGATCACAGAGCAAAGCGTTGAGTCAGGGGCACCATCTTGGTCCCACACAGACATCTTTTCCAAGCACAGTCCCTGAGCGAGGTACGGCACATGAGGCTACTTTTTCTCAAGCTCTACACTCTGTTTCCCACTTTCCCAAGGGTCAGTGTGTGAACTTTTAATCTTTGAGAAAGCCCTGCAGAAATAGAAATGGGCCAGTTATTAGTCTTGGAGGCTAATGCAAATCTTAAACATCTTTATTTTGGCTGCAATAAAATCAGCCAGTAAGGGCAGAGATTATCTGATCCCGATCCTAAACTCTGGATGCTATGAATCTGATGAATAAAAATGGTAACACAAGCCAGTAAGTACAGTTGCTGGTGGACATTTCTAAAATAGTATGTGATCCAAGGGCAGGGGGGCGGGGGGTGTGGAGAACCCATCATGGTGGTTAAATAAAAATGTTGGGAACAACTCCTATATGTCTTTGGTGTGGTAACTGAATTTCTGTTGACAGATGGAATCCAAGTCTCTGAACTGTAAAAATCTATGGAGCCTTTTAAACAACAGACATGTAAGTAAATCCACCAGAGCTTTTTTTAAAAAAAAAAAAAGCACTGATATTCTTTGAGAGCAAGACCCAGAGAAAACTCTTTTCTCAGAGAAAAGCCACATGTGGACCATTTTATATTCTGGAGCAAATTAAATCGCTTCTTTACGGCACCTCCTTTGGGGAAAAACAAACAAACAAACAAACAAACAAACAAAAACACCAAAAAGGGGAATACAGCTAGGACTGTTTGGGGGCTAATAGGAGATAATGTGTGGGAACCTACTCTGTAAACAGCCAAGTTCTCTTCCCAAACAGATGCTGAAGGTGACTAGTGAGTGTGTATACCCACAACAGGAGAGGCTGGGAAAATGGCTTCGAGAGCAAGGTGAAGGAGCCCCTTGCTGGCCGCTGGGGGCGCAGGAAGGCGGCACCTACCAGGGGGGCTGGGCCCACCAGGGGGCCCAGAGCCCAGCAGAGGCACAGCCCAGGCAGGAGACAGGCATTGCCAGGGTCCGACGGAGCCAAAAGGAAGGTGCTGAGGGCACAGGTGGGGTCAGCTGGGTGAAGTCACATAAATCTTCTGAGGCTAGACGCACTGATCACCGTTCAGGCAAATGCGCTGATCATCCTTCCGTCAGAACCCAAGAAGCACTAGAAGCTTCATAATGAGGTCAAATTAGATGAGCTCAGGAGATATTCTAGCAGTATTTCCCCTGGCTGAACAAATCCCCTGAAGGGATCCCGAGTCCTTTGTGCCAAGTGTCATTTACAGCTCAAGGACAACAGTCACATTGCCTTTTTCTGTTTCCTTGTTAATCACTGCTTTTTAGTCAAGGCAATTATATCTGGATATCAGGCCCCAAAGTCAGGGCAACTGTTCATTCATGGGTTCTCTCAGCAAATGTTCATGTAAATGAGCCCCTACTACCTGCCAGGGCCATCCTAGGCACTGGGAATCTAGTGCTAAACAAAGAAGGATCCTCAGCATCACTTTGGGGGGAAATACAGGCAAAAAGATCAAGTAACTGGGGTCCCACGCCCTGTGGAGAGGGTCTCTTACACATACTTGTATACCATATGCAGATATATAAAGAATACCCACAACTCAACAATAAAATGAGTAAAAAATCTGAACAGTCACTTCACCAAGGAAGATACACAAATGGCCAGAAAGCACATGACGGGCTCCGTGTTGTTAGTCATAAGAGAATGCAAATTAAAACCCACGAGACGCCTTTGCTAAATCTAATGGCAACGAGGACATGCTGTCATGTTGACAGTGGAAGTATAAAGTGGGACAACCATCCCAGAGAGAAACCTGGCAGGTTCTTCTAAAGCTAAACATTTACCTTCCCCGCAACTCAGCAATTGCATACATAGGCATTTACTCAAGAGAAAATATGTATCCACAAAAAGACGCGTACAACTTTATCGGGACAAAAACTGTAAATAGTCAAGTAACCATCCACAGGAAAATAGATCACATACACACACACACACACACACACACACACACCCCAACCACGTCGGAACAGCAGTTGTCCTGAAAGGGTCTGAGGTACACAGGTGTTGGAACTCACCAGATGTATACGTAGATGGGCATTTCATTACATGTAAATTTTACCACACACCAAAAAAGAACCATTAAAGAAAGGGGGGGGTGGCGCCTGGGTGGCTCAGTCCTTAAGCATCTGCCTTCAGCTCAGGTCATGATCTCAGGGTCCTAGGGACTTGGGTCCACTCTCAGGCAGGTCTGGGCAGGTGGGGCTCAGGAGCACATCAGGCACCGGGCAGGACGGTCGGTACTTTGCCTGGGGTGAAGAGTTACGCACACGATATCCTTGCCACTGCTGCTCCAATTATTATTCTCTTTGACCCCAAAGTCCAGAGTGCTGATCGAGCCCCACATCGGGCTCCCTGCTTGGCAGGAAGCCTGCTTCTCCCTCTCCCACTCCCCCTGCTTGTGTTCCCTCTCTCGCTGTCTCTCTGTCAAATAAATAAATAAAATCTTCAAAAAAAAAAAAGTAAGCAAACGAGAGAATATATACCAAGACTCACATGGTGGGATTCTCTTGTGCAACCCTGCTGCCTTTCCAAAAAAGGGCTCGGGTTCCAATCACAGCATACTTGACTTAAGGGGTGGCTGCCCACCTGGGCAACTGAACACCCACCAGAGCTTCATTTGTCCACAAAGATTTTTTTTTTCCCTCTCTTTTGGCTGTTTTTCCTTCCCTCCAGGCAGAGATCCAGAATAAACTCTAAACTTTGTTAATCTGTGGAAACTTTGTTAGGATCTTGTAAACTGCATCCCCAACCAAGGGCTTGGTTTTCAAAAACTGTTCAGAATCCATGGGAAAGAACCACCACTATAGAGTGGTTAAGAGTTCACCTCTGAACTTTTTGGATTTTTATTAGCTGAATCTTCATCACGGGTGTTTGTACAGGATTTCTAACATTCCAGCAATGTTTAGACAAACAAAATCTTTTCAGATGGCCAGGTACTGGGCTTTTTGGTTCAGCAGAAAGTATTTTGCTTCTTTTTTTTAGATTTTATTTATTTATTTGACACAGGGCGGGGGTGGAGGGAGAGAGCAAGCACAAGCAGGGGGAATGGCAGGCAGGGGAGAAGCAGGCTCCCCGCGGAGCAGGGAGCCCGATGCAGGACTTGATCCCAGGACCCTGAGATCATGACCTGAGCCGAAGGCAGAGGCTTAACCGACTGAGCCACCCAGGCGCCCCAGTATTTTGCTTCTTATTTATCTTATATTTACCTTTGATTTTCTCCAAAGGCAAACAAAATAGAAGCAGCTGTTCTGAATGATTATTTGAACTGCAAAGAGGCGGGGCAGCCAAAAACTTTGCTTTGTTTTGCGTTGCTGAAACCTTTACTCCCTTCTAAAGAGCATATGGTGTTCTAAGCATTGGAACGAGAGTGGCTGTCAGAATTCTATGGAAAACGAAACACATGTTAAAGAAAAAAAAATGTTTGATTCCCTGTGTGTATAAACAGAACACACATCCTCAGCACCGTACCACCTCACACTGTCACTTGGCGGAAACCAGAGTTGGTGGCATACTTCTATTCTGGGTCTCTAAATAAAATTTGGCAAACATCCCTACCTTTTTCCAGGTCACTGACTCAGAAAAACTCCCTCCAGCATGCATAAGAGTAGCATGAGTATGGGTTTTTGGAGTCAAGCAAACCTGGATTTGAAACCTGCCTTGTGGCCTTACTTGTCCCACGACCCTGGGCAAGTTAGTAACACCCCTGAGCCTCCAGGCCTGCTCTGTAAAATGGGGCCAAGTATAGTTTCCTCATACGGTGGCCAAAAGAACAAAATAAAATGGCCTTCTACATAAAGTATCAAAGCAACTACAGAACACAAGTAAGATGGTGAGCCTTACGGGCCCTGGCGGCATTTAATCTAGTCCAGGGAAATCCTGGTCGTTTGTCTAAATCACCCACATCGAGAAGCGTCCTAGGGACTTGGGTCCGCTCTCAGGCAGGTCTGGGCAGGTGGGGCTCGGGAGCACATCAGGCACCGGGCAGGACGGTCGGTACTTTGCCTGGGGTGAAGAGTTACGCACACGATATCCTTGCCACTGCTGCTCCAATTATTACCGTCTTTGACCCCAAAGTCCAGCCAGTAAATACACCGTTCCGAGGTGTACTCACCAGTTAACCGGCTTGCAGCCTCCTTGCTGGACCCCAGACTCCCCGCTCCCGTGCTGGCCGTCTTGGTCATGAGCCCTCAGTTACCAGCACAGGATGGCCTTTGGCCCAGGTCAGCCTCACGTGCTACTGGGGGCGGGGGGGACCTTGTCACACAGCTCCCCCCCTCCCCAGGGTTGCAGGGCTACCCCTGCCAGGCCCACCCCCGGTCCCACTAGCGCTGCAGGAGGGGAGAGGGGTGCCCAAGGAGCTTCTGGAACTTGGGGTGGGGCGGGCTAGGTGATGGCACAAAGCCTCAGCCTTGACTTTGCGTGACTGGGAGAAAGCGAAAAGACGTGGGATGGTATCATAGCCGGCGGGTCCTCCCAGAGCCCAGTCCAAGCCGTTTGTCACAGGGAGCGCTGCTGAGAAAGGCAGGGCTCCGCGGAACCAGGAAGCAAGAAACCATGCACAAGGTTAGAGGTTTCCCTGTGCTCCAAGGCTTTTTTGACTTTTGCATAAAGTGGATTCAAATTCGTCTACACCCTCCGGCCTCCCACGCTGCACAAACTGCAACTCCCATCTGTCCCTTTGAACTCAGCCCTCACTGCTGAGCTGTTGGGGTCTCTGGTCTGTTGGGGACCCCTCCCTGAGTCTGTTCAAGATGCTTTTTCCAGTTACTGCTCTTGCAGGCTACCAGGAGCAGCATTTCTCATGCATGATCTCAGGTACGGCTCAAAACCTGGGAGCTAAGCAGGCTGGGCATTGAGACCCACTTACAGATCGGGAAACTGCGGGCCAAAGTCCCAAACCTGGAAGATGCAAGACCCAGAGCCAGGCTTCCTGACCCAGTCCAGGTCTTCCTTCTGCCTACACTGAGCTCCTGGCTCCCAGCGCCATCTGTGTGACTTCTGCAGGGCAGGACTAGAGGAGATAATGCCTGTTCAGGCTTTCCATCCTCCAAAACAATGTAGTAATTAAAAAATCATTCTCACTTCATTTGCATTACTTAAAATGAGGAGCTTCAAAAGTGTTATAATTATCAATGTGGTTTCTTTCCTTTCCCAGATTATTTCCTTGGGACATATAACCCAAAATGAAATGCTTGAGTATTAAAAGTGGTGAACTACTTACTTCAAGGATCTCACTGTGTATGGCCATTTCCCAGAAAGAGGAAGCCAAGTTACCAGGCTACCCTAATACTTGTTTCTATATAGTCCAACTGATGTGTTGTGTTTGCAATTTTATTGTTTTTTTTCCCCCTAGATTAGTTTATTTCATTCAGAGGGAAAAAAAATGCCCATGGAGAGAACTGTGGCGTTTTGGAAACTGATTATCACAAATGGGAACCCCTGCATGCTCCTCTGTACATCCTGTTTGGTAAGGCAGAGTCTGAGTCAGCCGAAGCTACTGGTGGAAATCTCCCTGAAAAGGGCCCTAACGATACCAGTGAAGTCTGCCAACAGCTGAGCAGCAAGAAGGCCGTCCTAACTCAACTTCAACGCAGTCACGACCCACTGGACACGGACGCTTCAATTCCAATCCCATGGTTATTGAGAGACAGGGGAATTTTAACTGAAGATGTGTCACTAGATTCAAAACAGATAATATGTTTTAAAGAGGAGTTTACATGGAGGCAACTATGGTTCTATGGCATTCTGTGGAAAGAGAGATGTTGGATGAGCCTCTGAACATGCTAAATCCAGTTCCATGCACACAACTTTCACAATGAAATGTATTTACTTCTTATGCTAACTCTTGACTTAGAAGGTGGTGGCCCTACCAGGTAGCCGCTGTCAAAACATCAGTTGTGAAAACTGAGACAAGTGAGGTGACAAGTTCCTGAGAAGAGCAATTTAAATCACCTGTCAAAAACCACTATTGGACGGGGCGCCTGGGTGGCTCAGTCGGTGAAGCGTCTGCCTTCCGCTCAGGTCATGATCCTAGGGTCCTGGGATCGAGTCCCGCCCGCATCGGGCTCCCTACTCAGCAGGGAGTCTGCTTCTCCCTCTCCCTCTGCCCCTCCTCCAGCATGTTTTCTCTCTCTCACTTGCTCACTCCCTGTCTCTCAAATAAATAAATAAAATCTTAAAAAAAAAAAAGTCACTAAACCCATCATGCTCTGAGATAATCAGAATCATCCAACTTTGGTGTGGTCATTCCTGCCCAGCTCAAATCCTTTTATGTATACTATTTTGATGATTTTTGATGATTCAATTAGGAGAACTCGGGGATGGGAACTGAGATCAGGAGACACCATCTCCCCATCAACCATCAAGAGTGTACCCAGAGTGGGACGCATGGGTGGCTCACTCAGTTGAGTGTCTGACTCTTGATCTCAGTTAGGGTCTTGATCTCTGGGCCGTGAGTTCAAGCCCTGCATTGGGCTCCAGGCTGGGCATGGAGCCTACTTAAAAAAAAATTGTTTTTCTTAAAAAAAAAAGTGCACCCAGAGAGAAACTATTTCTGTGAAGAAGAAAAAAGCAGAGGGCATTTGGGAGAGAGCCAGATTAATGCCTTTCTCGAGACTCACTGTCGTTATTATTAGGAGCACAGGACTCCAACCCACTGCAACATGACTTCGATGCCCAGCAGTCAATTCAAACAGATTAAATAAATCACTGCATGCGAAGTGTTTAAAACCATGCCCTTAGATGCCAGTTCTTCAGCGCTCCCTAGATAGCCTCTCCCTTTCCCTCTTATACCCTGAGCGGCTCTCAGCTATTCCCAGGGCTTTGTCTACCATCAATATGCTGTGGGGTGCCAAATCTCTATCTTCAGATATCCAAATGCCCCAGACGTATGGTCCCCTGGAGCCTCTGAAACTCAGCATGATCACGGCAGAATCCATCTCCCTGTCATCACTCCCTGTGCCTCTGCTCACATCCCTCAACACTTGCAATGACCTCCATCTGCTAAGCTACAAGTCATCCTACTGAGCCTTCTCTCTTAAAAAAAAAAAAAAAAAAAAAAAAAATCAATTTATCACTAAGTCAGTGTGGGCTGAGAACTACCTCTCAAGCCATCCCACTATTGTTAGTGAGCTAATCACTGGTGAGAACGTCCCTGACAGCCTTCAGACCGAACCCCCTGCCTCTCTCCCCACCGGGTCGGCCTCTCCTTTGCCATCAGAGTCAAATTCTCTTGCTTAGAATCAGGGATATCAGGCCACAGACCTCACCGTGGGGTCATGACCACCTTTCTCAGCACTACCTACTGCCCTTCTTGGCCTTGAACCCTGCACATGAGTCCAGAACAAACCATCATTTTCCATGCTTCTAGGCTTTCCCCCACATTGTCCTTAATTGGAAGGTCCTTTTCTCTACGTGTCTGCTTACTCACTCCTGAAGGCCTGGCTTAGACACTGCTATGGGCCTCTGGCTAATCTTCCCAACCACGGACGGACTTGGCTTCTTCTGCCCCACAGTAGCCTGTTTCTACCGATAGCTCGTTTCCCAAACTTAATCGTAAAACTCTCAAGGGGTATTCGTTGAAAATACAGATTCCCAAGACCAGCCCCAAGAGCTTCTGATTCTGCTGGTCTAGGGTAAGGCCCAAGAAACTGAGGTTGGTTGGCTGGCTGGTTTTCAAAGTGCCTCAGAGGATTTTAATGCATAGGCAAATCTAGGCGCCGCTAACCTATGTTAGAGAATTCATATTAATTGTGGTTATTTGTTGACATGTCTGTCTGCCTCACCAGATTAGGAGCTCTGTAGAGTCTGCTCTACCCACATTTGTCCAGGAATCCATGTGTCTGGAATATTGTAGGGGTTTCAGATTTACTGAATGACTATTAACTATTTTCACTCAAACTAATTTGTCATGCCCATGACAGTTTGGAAAATATGGCTTGTTATTCGAATGTCTATTATGGGCAAAGGTAGAGAGCCAGGGACTGGAATACTCTCAGAAGAATGGAGCAGCCAAGGTGGAAGGGTGGGTGAGAAGAATGGTAAAAAATCTGTTCAAAATCTTGGCACCGTTACAGACTGGGGGCGTAGCCACACCTATTAGTACTGGCAGATGAATTCAACATTAATTAAAAATCACCGCACAGTCTCCACACTCAGTGGCAAGTCTGCATGAGGATTCTCTCTCCCTCTGCTTCTCCCCGAGCTGCCTCTCAAATAAATTAAAAAAAAAAAAAAAAAAAATCCCCATACAGGGGCGCCTGGGTGGCTCAGTGGGTTAGGCGTCTGCCTTCGGCTCAGGTCATGATCCCAGGGTCCTGGGATCGAGCCCCGCATGGGGCTCCCTGCTCAGCGGGGAGCCTGCTTCTCCCTCTCCCACTCCCCCTGCTTGTGTTCCTCTCTCTCTGACAAATAAATAAAATCTAAAAAAAAAAAAAAATCACCATACAGATAAATATACTTTCTGGCCCTTCACCCCACTTTCCTAGACTGGAGGTATGTTCCCTCGGTTCTGGCAACTCCATGCCTTTGAGCCAATGACTTGACATCTCAATCGCTCATTTGTAAAATGACTCCTATTTAATAGTCACTGCCTTACTGAGCTGTCAGGAGGATTAAATGAGAAAATGTACATAAAACAGCGCAGGGCCTGACCAACAGTTGAGCCCTCACTAAATGTTAGCTACAGTAAGAAAAACAGTTGTTATTAACGATAATTAAAAGTGTTATTATTACTAAAAAATAATTATAATAACAACAATTAGGTGACTGATAACAGGTAAAATTATCAAGACAGCCCTAGGGCTTTCCTCTGCTCAGTCTTCCCCCGCCATGAAACATGGAGTACAGAAAGAAATCTAACGATTTCCCTCAAAATTCAGGGGCACTCTCCTTTGGTTTCCAGCTATAAAAACTCCTCCTGCTCTGCATTTCTTTTTTTTTTTTTTTTTTAAAGATTTTATTTATTTATTTGAGAGAGAGAGAGAATGAGAGATAGGGAGCATGAGAGGGAACAGGGTCAGAGAGAGAAGCAGACTCCCTGCTGAGCACGGAGCCCGACGTGGGACTCGATCCCGGGACTCCAGGATCATGACCTGAGCTGAAGGCAGTCGCTTAACCAACTGAGCCACCCAGGCGCCCTGCTCTGCATTTCTGACTCAGCACAGAGCAAATGGCACAGGGCCCTCTCACCCATGCACAAAATGCATCGCTGTGCCTATGAACTAAAGACATGTAAAAATATCTGCAGTGGTCAGTCCCTTACGTGGCACAGAAACTAAGAGTTTCAGAGTATGGCATGCCTCATCGTGTCCTTTCCACGGATGGCAAAACTAAGGTTCCACGACGTTCGGTGTGTTACCCAAGTTTACACAGAAGCCTAAATCAAAGTCTTCTTATTCCAAATTGAGCGATCTTTGAGGCTCCTAAAGCTCAATTTAGTCACGAGACCATAGGGGGCAAATGATTTGTTGGAAATTACCATGGCTTCCTTACAAAGCTGTGTTTGGGGCTGGCTGACAAAAGGTAAGCGTGCATACATGCCGCCTAAAAGAAGCCATTTTTTTTTCAGAGGATACAGTCTGGGCTCTCGAAAACACAGGTTTTGTTTATTTCATAACATTTATTCCTGATCCCCCCCCCATTCCTATTTCCTTAGATCTGGTTCCTGGGAATGACTTGGGCATTTGTACCCCAGATCCATTCCTGGGCACATGGACTGCTCTCCTCTCCTTCTCCAGGGCATCAGCCAGAGCACCAGCTGGTTCTCAGAAAGCATCTTTGCTCGCCGCGTTTGATGCTCACCCAGCAGGTCTGTCACAGCTCTGTGGCTGGCCCTCCGCCATGACATGCGCACTTTCCCGTCATCCCGCACACCCCATACCTCCATATTCTACCCACACGTTGGTCTGGACCCCTGATTTTCCCCCTGAAGTCCAAGCAGTCTCAGTCTTCTGGGCCCACGCACATTCTTCTTTTTTAATACTGAATTGTTAAATAAGTAACATCCACGAGACTCACAAACTTTCTATTGCAAGAAAGGTTTCCAGAAGAGGCTTGCTTCTACCCTCCCTCCCCCCTCTTCCACCTCTGAAGACAGGTAACCCCTTCTACCAGTTCCTTGTGTATCCTGACAGTTTCTTTACACAAACAGAAGTAAAACTTAAACCATGGAGATATGTGTTGAATCCTCCTTTCCACACTATTTACACATCTTGCTTTTTCAGATCTATCTTGGTGAATCTTTCTTTCTTTCTTTTTTTTTTTTTAAGATTTTATTTATTTATTTGACAGAGAGAGACACAGCGAGAGAGGGAACACAAGCAGGGGGAGCGGGAGAGGGAGAAGCAGGCTTCCCGCCAAACAGGGAGCCCGATGCGGGGCTCGATCCCAGGACCCTGGGACCATGACCTGAGCCGAAGGCAGACGCTTAACTGAGCCACCCAGGCGCCCTTTGGTGAATCTTTCCACATCAATACAGAGAGTTTTCTTATTCATTGTACACAAGCATAGTGTTCCACAGTATGGATATACTGTAATATATTTACCTAGTTCCCTTTTGATAGACATTTCCAATTTTTTACTACTGCAAACAATGCAGCAATGAATTGTCATATACTTAATTTTCCATGTGTGAAAATATGTCAATGGGATGAATTCTTGGAAGGGGGATTGCCAGGTCAATCAGTATGGTCATTTGTAATTTTTTTTTTAATTTTATTTATTTATTTGACAGAAGAGAGACACAGGGAGAGAGGGAACACAAGCAGGGGAGCGGGAGAGGGAGAAGCAGGCTTCCCGCCGAGCAGGGAGCCCGATGCGGGGCTCGATCCCAGGACCCTGGGACCATGACCTGAGCCGAAGGCAGATGCTCAAGGACTGAGCCCCCCAGGCGCCCTGATCATTTGTAATTTTGATACATATAATTACATTGCCCTACCCTTGCCCCGTTCTCCTACTGCATTCTTAGTCTTTTCCTAATTGTTTTATAGGAGCTCTTCCCGTTGGTTGTTTGTTCCTTGACTTTATGATTGGTGTTACTTATGGCCTTCCTTATGTCGTTCACCATAGAGTTAGTGTTTTTAATGCGGCTAAATTCATCAATCTTCTCTTTTAATTGCGACGCTAATTTTTCTGGTTATATGACAGCTTGGACACAATTGGTGGGGTTGAATGTGAGCACTACTTCAAGCAAGAAAAGAAAAGTAAGAAAAGAAATACAGGGTTGTTTTGGTCAATCTGACAAAAAAGTCTGAATAAAAAAGAGTGCTTGGGTTTTTGTTTCTTAGAAATTTCTGTAATTCTTGAGGCTTTTCCTCTGAAGAAGAAAGACAATATATAACCTCGATGGTAAATAGGACCTTTGAAGGCCTTACAAATCGTGAGATTTGATGAATTTATGATTATATTAAATGCACTTGTCTGTTTTATCATTACATTTTGAAAAATAATAAAACAAACCAATGACAGTGAGAAGTTCCACATACCCAATTTTTTTTTTTTTTTGAGAGAGAGAGAGAGAGAAAGAGCGAGCATACACAAGCAGGAGGAGGAGCACAGAGAGAGAGAATCTCAAGCAGGCTCCTCGCTTAGTGTGGAGCCCAACACAGGGCTCAGTCTCACAACTGTGAGATCATGACCTGAGCCGAAATCAAGAGTCTAACGCTTAACAGACTGTGCCACCCAGGAGCCCACCACATGCCTATTTCTGGAAAAATATAGGTCAATTAGCTTTTTATTTAGTGCTATTGTAAATGAAAGTGTTATAATGAGATACAAATTCCTTAGAAGAACAATGTAGATTGAGCTTACAATAATTTTAGTTTATAGTAAGGCTCCAGGTTACACCTGACGACTTAGTACACATCCATCTTCCCCTTGATCAAATTCAACCATGTTAGAAATAAGGATATTAAAGATATACAACTCATTTGATTAGAACTTTAGAACAAACAAGTATATGAAGGAAGGTAGGTGACATTAAGTCTAGAAGAGCAGTTTTAAATCAGATAATTTAACAGATAACACCAAACTCAGATAAGACAATGTGCAATTTCCTTTTCACTTCTTTTTGAAGTGGGAGTAACCTTTCAGGTATCTAGATTCCAGTTCCTTTACCTAAGTGGCTAGTCTAGTCAGTAAATTAACCAGTTAAAATCTGAAATAAGACAGTGTTAGTACACGATCTTTGTACATATGTGAGCTTGTGTTCCATCCAACCTAGGTTACAAGCATCACAGATCACAAATCCATCATATTCTGCACTTCATTTATTTCTTCAATTTTTTTCAAAATATATTCATTGAGCACCAGCTCTATGCCAAAGAATGTGCCAAGAGCTGTGGGTACAGCAGGAAATGAGATGCACAAGGCCAGCTCTCTAGCCTCCTGAGACCGCCTCCAAGCCTACCCATTGTTCACAAAGTACTCACGAAACATTAAATGATTGAAATCGTGCTGAAAAGGGGGCACCTGGGTGGCTCAGTTGGTTGGGTGACTGCCTTTGGCTCAGGTCATGGTCCTGGAGTCCCGAGATCGAGTCCTGCATGGGACTCCCTGCTCAGCGGGGACTCTGCTTCTCCCTCTGACCGTCCCCCCTCTCGTGCTCTCTCTCCCATTCTCTCAAACAAAATAAATAAAATATTTAAAAAAAAAGAAATCATGCTGAAAATATATTGAAAACCTCGTCAGAGTTGCCAGATTCGAAAAATAAAATTACCGTATGTCCCATGCAGTATTTGGGACATACTAAAAATTGTCCATTGTTTATGTGAAATTCAAACGTAACTGGAAAATCTTGTGTTTTATCTGTGGTAATCAAAACAGTATGGTCCTGGCAAAAACAAACGAAAAAGACACAAAGATCAATGGAACAGACCGAGAGCCCAGAAATAAACCCACGCATATACAGTCAAGTAATCCATTACCAAGGAGGCAAGAATATCCAATGGGGAAAAGAGAGGCTCTTCAACAAATAGTGTTGGAAAAACTGGACAGTAACTTCTAAGAGAATGAAACTGGACCACTTTCTTACACCACACACAAAAATAAACTCAAGATGGATTAAAGACCTAAGTGTGAGATCTGAAACCATAAAATTCCTAGACGAGAACATAAGCAGTAATTTCTTTGACATCGGCTGTAGAAACTTTTTTCTAGACATGCCTCCTAAGACAAGGGAAATAAGAGAAAGAAACTATTGGGACTACACCAAAATAAAAAGCTTCTGCACAGTGAAGAAAACCATCAACAAAATAAGGCAACCAAGTGAATGGGAGAAGATATTTGCAAATGATACATCCGACAAATGGTTAACATCCAAAACATAAATAACTTCTACAATTCAACATCCCCCTCAAAAAATCCGATTAAAAAATGGACAGAGGACCTGAATAGAAATTTTTCCAAAAAACACATACAGTGGACAACAAACACATGGAAAGGTGCTCGGCATCACCCATCATCAGGGAAATGCAAATCAAAACCACAAGATATCACCTTGTACCTGTCAGAATGGCTAGAATTAAAAAATAAAATAGTAATAAAAAAATAAATAAGTAATAACAAGTGACAAAGAGGATTTGAAAAAGGAACCCTCATGGGCGCCTGGGTGGATCAGTTGGTTGAGCGACTGCCTTCGGCTCAGGTCATGATCCTGGAGTCCCGGGATCGAGTCCCACATCAGGATCCCTGCTGAGCAGGGAGGCTGCTTCTCCCTCTGACCCTCTTCCCTCTCGTGCTTTCTTTCTCTCATTCTCTCTCTCTCTCAAATAAACAAATAAAATCTTAAAAAAAAAAAAAAGAAAGAAAAAGGAACCCTCGTGCACTGTTGGTGGGAATGCAAACTGGTGCAGCCACTGTGGAAAACAGCATGGCAGTTCCTCAAAAAATTAAAAATAGAACTACCCTACAATCCAGGAGTTCCACTACCAGGTATGGAAGCAACCTTAAGTGTCTATTGACAGATGAATGGATAAAGAAGATGTGGCGTGCGTACACACACACTCGAATATTACTCAGCCATCAAAAAAATGAAATCTTGCCATTTGCAACAACGTGGATGAAACTACAGGGTATTATGCTGAGCTAAATAAGTCAATCAGAGAAAGACAAATACCATATGATTTCACATATGAGTGAGATTTAAGAAATAAAACAAATGAACAAAGGAAAAAAAGAGACAAAAATCCAGACTCTTAAATGTGGAGAACAAACTGACGGTTACCAGGGGGAAGTGAGGGGGGAGGGGTGAAATAGATAAAGGGGATTCCGGCACACTTATCACGAGGAGCACTAAGTAATGTAGAATTGTTGAATCACTATATTGTACAGCTGAAACTAATATAACACTGTGTGTTACTTATAGTTCAATATAAATAAATAAATAACAAGACCGAGGGGGAAAACTTATTGCTTATGTGAAGTTCAAACGTTAACTGGAAATCTTGTATTTTATCTGGCATCCTACTAGTGCTTTCCTTCTAGAAAATGAGGTCTAGCCTTGCATTTATCACACACATTTGAACCCTGAGGATGTCTGTCTCTGTACATCATTCCTTTTTTTATACTCCACTTACAAAAATCTCTCCTTCGAAAGCCCTTTCAAAGGAAAGCCTGGGTGTCAGTCGCAGGGAAAGGATGGTTTTAAAAGTCTTGGTTCCAAACTGCTGGCTGCTAGAAACAAGGGCAGGGTGGGAGAATGGTAGGCATTGTCTCGAGAGATGAAAGTTTCACCAGTTCTGAAATTTCAGACAACATCATTTTTCAAAGTTTTGATAATCTTTTCCAGCAATCCCTAAGAGCCTATATTAAGAACATGCAGCTTCACACATGACCTTGAAACTGGTGGTGAGCAGGGTCATGGGCTGGGGGAGGCTGTGCGGCTGGGCGTGGGGAGGGCTGTCTGCAGACACGGGGCGGGGGGGGGGGGGGGGGGGGGGGGGGGAGTCAACCTCAGGATCCAAGACTGTGCTCAGACCGTCCCAAGTAGCTGCTCCCTCCTCCTCTAGTAACCAATGACTAAAATAGCCTTCTTTTTTTTTTTTTTTTTTTTTTTTTTGAGAACTGCCACTCTCCTACCTTGCCAGGCTCACAGATTCCACAGTGGAAAGAAGTGTCTGGAAGAGAAGGATGGAAGGATGAAGCTCTACGGAGGAGAGCCTGCACACGTAACTTGGATAAAATGCCTCAAGAAGAAACTTTGCTTTAATCTCGCGGTATATACCTACACAACCAGCTTTGTCATCCAAACAAACAAACAGAAACTTCTGTCCACATTGGAAAGTAGCAGCCAACTTTTACTTCTTATCCTCCAGGGCAGGAAACAAAGTGTGCGATTTGCCTGCCCGGGTGCGCGATATCTGGCCATCAACTCGACAAAGATCCAGCTAACTCCTTCCCTGTTCTAAAATGGTCAGGGAAAGAAGGAGTGGAGTATCTCGTTTCCTACAGAGGATGGAATTTGGGAACGGGTGGCCCTCTTTGAGCCCTTCCATTTCCTTCCCAGAAGATGCCAAGAACTGACCTCCCATCATCAACTTTCTGGTTCCTGACCCAAGGCTGGGAAATTAATTTCTTTTTAATTATTTTTAAATTTCTTTTTTTTTTATTTTTACAGAAGGCCTATGAGATTCTTTTTTTAAATTTTTATTTATTTATTTGACAGAGAGAGAGAGAGAGAGCGCGCGCGCACAAGCACGGGGAAGGGGCAGGCAGAGGGAGAGGGAGAAGCAGGCTTCCCGCTGAGCAGGGAACCTGACATGGTGACTCGATCCCAGGACCCTGGGATCATGACCTGAGCCGAAGGCAGATGCTTAACCGACTGAGCCACCCAGGCGCCCTCATCTTTCTTTTTAAGTTAACCTGTAACCTCTACTTAAACATCACAAAAACAGAAATGGGAGTTAATATTTCTTTTCCTGCGAATAGCCAGAGAAGGCTCAATGCGGGAAAAAGAATTCCTCAATACAGGAAAAACAAGAAAAAACCCAAAGAGTCCTAGGTCTCTTCATATTCCACCCGACAAAAGTGGAGTCTAAACACTTACAAGGTCAATACTACACTAACTCTCCTCTCTCCTCTCCTCTCAAGAGTTGACCCAGCTTTTAAATGTGCTTTTGCAATGGGGGGGCCCAACTCCAGTGTACCCTGGGTTTACCAGGGATTCAGAAATGTCAGGTGAACTAGTGGGGCCACCTGGGGGAGGGCAGTAAACTCAGCCCTGGCACAAAGCTTAGCTCCAGGGGCAGCAATGGGTCTTCGTGCAGCCCGGTGACAGAGATTTTGTCCCACGGCTGCACAACTGTGGACAGTTGGAGGACAGGGGTTGGAAGAAAGGCAATCGGGCCCAAGAGCTGCTTCACCACAGAGCTCAGGCAGCGAGGATTCGCTGGCTGGCCCGCTGTGACCTGCTTAAGTTGCGGGCAATAAATCTGAAAGCTGCGCCAAGCCTCAGTTTCCCCATAGCACCTACCTCACGGGATGGTGGGTCGATATTAAAAGGCCCCCAAGTGTCACTCTGCAGGAGTGTGGTGAGGAAGTCACACAATAGAACGTTCCACAGCAGTGAGAACGGACAAATTATGGTGACACACAAGAAGGACGGGCCTCCCAAACACAGCGCGGCAGGAGGCCAGACACGAAAGGAGTGCGTGCGGTCCAAGGGCAGAGATCGGGAGCTCCAGCACAGGCAAAGCAACATCATCTGTGCTGTTGGCAGACGGGGCGGACATCCGGGGTGGCTGGCCGGTCACCCCGTGAGCTCGGCCCGTCGCGATCGCTCGTCAGCCCCCGCCGGGGGACTGGAAAGCACCAGTGGGCCGGGCGGACAGCCTGAGGGATGTGGCCTGCCTCTGGAACCGCAAACCCCTCCGTGGATGACGACACGGTCCACGTGTAACCCCACACCCCGTGGCCGCCCTCACACGCGCAGAGGGAAAGATGCTCTGGCAGCAATCACCCGGCTTGTCAAGTCAAAGCCTGGGGTCCTGGGGGGCACGACTAGGATTTGTTTTTAACGGGAGTAACCTGACAGGCTTCATCGATCGTGCATTCAAATAATGGCACAACTCGATTCTGCTGCATTTTGCGAACCACGTGCGTTGGTACAATGAGACGAGAAATGTATCCAAAAATGGCTACGCGGGCTGTGTATCAATTCCCCGCTTTTCTGCTTCTGTGTCATATGTGCAGGATGTTGCATCTGAGGAAGTGGAAGAGGCTCAGAGCAGCTCTTAGGGAGACTGGTTCCCCGAAACTTGTGTTTAAACCTTCGTGGATCCACATGAGGACAAAATATTTCCGATGGCAAGCTTGCAGGATCATCGTGCAGCACCTTTGCACAAGTCCTGCGAATTCACACCACAGAGCTCTGCTGGGTTCTCGTGGGCCGACGGAAACGTGCGGAGGGTAAAGCAAATCCCCCCAGACACGCAGAAGGCCCCGCCTTGTTGGCACAGGAGAGGCTACATGATTAGGAATACTGTGTTCTCGCCTCGGGAGTATGGGGAGAACAGACTGCATCACTGGGCTTAGCAGCCTCCCTCCCTCGAGCCCCGCTCCCCTGGGGTGAGGAAGAGAGGTTTCCAGAAGCCTCGGCTTGACTGTGAGCACAGTGGGCTGGCCCAGCCCCACCTCCGCCTCGCAATCTGACCATGCTTGTCTTCTAGGTCCCTCCTCCTTCTCCTGAGGACATGCACACCCCTCCTCTTGCCTGCCGAGAGGGAGCCCTGCAGAGCCAACCCCCCGCCCCCCGCCAACCCCATCCCACCCCTCAGCTCTGCGCATCTTCTAGCACCAACACCATCAGCAACAGCCTCACCCGGCGGGCCGGCCTGATGTGGATGGCAGCACAATCGTTCTTCACCCCTTCATGCTTGCTTTCAGTGTTTCATTTCTTTTGCAAACGTCTTTTTAGGTGCCATGCTTTGTAACTTTCCTCGAATACAAATATCCTGCGTGATTATCCAGCATATGCTTTCCATCCTAAGGACCTCATCAGCAAGTTCTGGCCCCAGGATGGAGAACAATCCCCACTAAGTGAAGGTGGTTTTGCAGCCCTAGGAAATCCTTTCGCAGGACATCATAAAGATGCCTTGTTCGAATGCTGGTGATTAACTGTGCCCAAAACACAAGGGTCTTCTTGGTTCAACTGGAAAAATCAGCCTCAAGGCCGAGCTGACGGGATTCTGTGTACCTTCCTCACAAGCTGTCCCTTTGTTGAGTTGTGTGGGCAAGACCTGGGGACAGGGTGGGGCGTTACGCTTTGCTCCTCTGTAGACCCACAGAAACGAGCTGCCCCAGCAAACCCTAAGCAAACAGAGATCTTTAACGGAAGATCCTGTATCAAAATGGAAACCTGGATCAGATGCCCAAGGTTTAGTTTCTGCTTCATTTCTCCCTCCCCTCCCGAGCCCTCCTCCCTCCCTCCCCCCTCTCTCTTTTCTTTCTTTTCTCTCTCTCTCTTTTCTTTCTTCCTTTTCTTTTTTTCTTTCATATTGGGCATGTGTTGAACCTGGATAAAGACATAAACTTGAATTTCTTTTAATTGATGCGATAGAAATGTAATTTAAAAAGCATGGCGTGTTTAATGACTTCTCTTAGTGCAATCAGTTCTATATTTTCCTTCCCTTTAAGGCGGAGTTTTGCTGCCCCTGCAATTTGGTTGTAAAATGCCTTCAAAAATGCTAGGGTCTACAGAGGTAAATGTCAGAAGTCTCTTTTCCGTGTTAGCCCGATGCTCTTTGTATCATCCCCTGGTCTTTTCGCTTCCGTTTTTTAATTGTGTAAATTATCCTCAAAAGCCTACCTGTGTTAGTCATTTACCTCGCTATACTTCAAAATACTACATGTCCACTTTTCACCATAGCCTGCAACTGGAAAACAACCCAAATGTCCACCAACTTGCAAATACGCACGTGCTACATCCAACACAATGTAATACTATTCGGCCATAAAAAAGAACGAGTGACACCTGCTACAACACAGATGGACCTCGGAAACGTTTTACGAAGTGAAGGAAGCTAGACAGAAAACACCACAGATTATATGATTCCAGTTCTAGCAAACATGCAGAAAAGGAAAATATTTGGAGGTGGAAAGTAGACTGTTGGTTCTTGGGACTCAGGGTGAGAACAAGAGTGGCACAAGGAAATCTTTTGGGTGTGACGGACATGTTCTAAAATCAGATGGTAATAATGAGTGCACAACTCGGTTAAGTTTCCTAGGAACCTCTGAATTGTACATCATTGAATCCTTAAATCGGATGAGTTTGATAATATGTAGATTATGCTTCAAGAAAGCTGTATTCAAGGACGTCCTTCCACATGTTCATTGTTTGATGACAACGCTGAGTTAGCCTATTTCATTCACTCAGAATCTCTTCCAATTCTTGTAGTGGCTCCAAAATACACAATTTTTGTTGGTGACTAAGACTACACACAATAATTCATCTTGACTCTAACATTTATCCTAAGTGCAAAACATCGCCTGTTTGATAGTGTCTTTATTTTGATGAGACTGTGGGGAGCGTGGTCTCAAGGATTTCAAAGCCAGGGCTGGGCTATACAATGCCCCTGAATGTGAAGCTGAGGCTCTAAGAAATGTGTGGGTAAATCAATTGTGGTATGTTCACACAATGGAATAGTATACAGTAGGCTTTCTCCACCTTGGCACTATGGATTTTTTGTCATGGGGGACTGTCCCATGCATTTTGGGATGGTTAGCAGCGACCTTCCCCCTATTCCCAGTTGTAACAACCAGATAATGTCTCCAGACATTGTCAACGCCCTAATGCTCACTCATCCCTGGTTGAGAATCACTGTGACACAGCACTGAGAATGGACAAATACCAGCCACACACAAACAGAATGCATGATCCTCACAAATGTAACTTGGCGCACAAGAAGCCAGACATAGAAGAATACATCATATACAATTCCATGTATATAAAGTTCAAAACCAAGCAAAACTAATCCCCTGGTGACCTTAGGAGAGAGAATCAGTGACTGGAAGGAGCTTCTGGAAATTGGTTAGCATCTGTTTCTCAGTCTAGGTGCTGGTTACACAGGTGTGTTTATGAAAATCCACTGGGCAGTACAGGTAAAAATTTATATATTTTTCTGTATGTATATTACCCTTCCATAAAGTTTAAAAATATGGACCATTGCTGCTGGAGCAGAATACAGGGCATTCAGGGCAACTCAGGAGGGGCACGGAGCCGACTAACAGGGTGCTAACGCATTCCTCCACCGTGACTCCTTCTGGCCCACTCCGAACCGCAAGACAGAAATCCAGTGTATTCCACTGATGAATGACAGCTTGTTCCCGGGGTACTTTGTTATCCAGGTGCCAAAACCAAGAAAGCCACCACCCCCCACCCACTCCTGCCCATTTTCAATTCAGACTTGCATAGCACAGGTCTAAAATTAATTTCAGTGTGAAACTGAGCTGCATGAGACCAAAGGAAGGCTCACTCTACTGCTAAAGAAATGAGTGGGTCTAATTCCCAAATCTGAGAGTACCACACGTGCCCAAGGAGGCGACTACTGCTGTTTGCTATACTAGTGAAGAATGGCTTGTGCTGGTTCATTCATGCTCTCTCTCTCAGCTGGGGCTTTTCCAGACCAATGACGTGCCCTGCAGAGAGTGGACCAGAGCCAAGGGTGGAGTTTGTGGCCATAATGACCTTGATCTAAGCACAATTAGGTGACATCGGACCCACGCTTACTAATACGACCAATGAGTTCACTCTCTACGCAACTTAGCTTCTGAAAGCCTCAAAGTATCAGGAGTTACTAATAGCCTTCAAACCTCATATGTGTATATGCGTGTCCAAGTTTACAAATAAGTAAGAGATAAATAATTCCCCGTGGGTCTCTTATGTCTCTGCACATCATGTGAGCGGGGTGCTAACTAATGTTTATTCCAGACTATCTTTTCAAGGATGTTTGTAGAGGGAATCGCCTTGGATTATAGAGAGCATCTCCATCCAGAGCAAAGGGCCAGCCTGCCTATTGCCAATTATTAAAAGGTTCAGGTTCCCTAAGCTTAGAGTTCCTCTCCTGTAATGTAACTCACTGCTTCTGCATGTATCCATCAAGATGCAACCATGTCACTCACCCCCATGGGAGAGGGGGCAAGAGAAACCAATATACATACTAATGTTCCTAATGCTTACTATGCTATGAGTAATAAAGTCCTTTGTCCCTAACCCACGGGTCTTATGTTTTCTGCCTTGAAACTATGACAACCTAACTCATTAGGTGGCAAGTGGGATAAAATTACAGGTCTTAACTATATAACAAACTAGTACTGAGTATGTACAAATACAATCTTTCCATGGATTGATACTTAGCTTGTTTTCAACTCTTTATTACAAAATGCTGCCAAGAATATCACTGCACATATATTATCTTTCCCATTTGCAAGATCTCTCTGGAAAAAAGTTCTAGAATTTGACTTCCTAGCTCAAAAAATATGCTCTATTTTAATTCTGACAGATATTTCCAAACATCTCTACGATAACTGTAGCAGTATACACCTCTACTAGCAACGTATGAGAACGCTTGTTTCCTCATATTCTTGCCAACACATGTCGCCTTCAGTTTTTACCTATGCCAAGCTGATAGGTGAAAAATTAAATCTCATACTTTTACTTTGTATTTCTCCTAATGAATGAGATCGAGTGCCTTTTCATATGTTTGAGAGCCATCTGTATTTCTTTTTCTGTGGATTTCATATTCTTTCACCACATTTTTTTCTGCTGATCGCTGATTTTTCTTTTTGGTAGGAGTGCTATCTATATATTGGAAAACAGCCCTACGTCTCTTATGAGTTACAAATTCCCCCCACCCTGGCTGTTATCTTTTGACTTTGTTTTAATTAAAAAAAAAAAAGTTGGCATATAATTTTAAAAATGGTTTTATATTGACCTGTATTTGTACATGTGTGTGTGTGTGTGCGCGTGTGTGTGTGTGTGATGATCTGAGTTTGCGTCATGCTTAGAAAGGTCTTCCAGGTTATGAGACTATAATAGATCCATGTTTTCTTCTTGTAGCTTTATGATTTTATTCTCTTATGCTTAAATCTTCGCTTCACCAAATCATTTCTTTTCAAAATAAGTTCTCAAAACATACATTAAAATGTTATCTTTATTCATAAGGCTAAGTATAGCTAAATAAAATGATTATTATCTCAACTTTGTGATCACATTTTTTTTTTATCTCCATCCTTGGCAGGCAGACCTGGAATCAATCAGCCTTAGATATAGGTTGGTTCTAGGTATAGTCCACATGGAGGCAATAACATAAACCTTATAGAGCTAATGTTGTTTTCCTATAAAGAGATAGCAGATAGGCCTCTAGTCGTAACTTGATAAAGAGGTTCTACTCTACAAAATCTTGAAATTATATCACCTATGAAAATGAAGATGGTCCAAAAGAGGCACAAAGAGCTTTCTTGAGGAAATTCACTTGGCATCTCTCCCTGCTGGTTCTGCACAGGCTGGTGAGGCAGCCTGGAGCATTCCCTATTCTTATTTACCCTGCTTCTAAGATGTCAAGCCATTTCTTTTTTTTTTAAGTAAGCTCTACGCCAACGTGGAGCTTGAATTCATGACCCTGAGATCAAGAGTCGTATGCTCCACCAACTGAGCCAGCCAGGTGCCCCTGTTCTCTGCCATTTTTGATCCCAAGGTCTCCCGAGCCGCTATAGGTGAAATTTGGTTTTCCTCCTGATGGTTGTATAGGAGAATGAGAGTAAAAGGATAATTTTTAATTTCTTTTATGCTTAATATATGTGGGCACATAGTTTTCAAACCAGTTGTAACCAAATTTACTTCAAAATAAGACAGAAGGAAAGGTGCCATCCTAAAGAAACCAACTGGAAAACACAAAGCCTACCATTAACTTAAGAACTGCCATGAGCTTGAGTCATCTAATCTCTTTAAGCCTAAATATCTGTATTAAATGTCTACTTGTTCTTTTATGTACTGCATTAAGAATGAATAATCTCTGGGAAGTTAAGTGCTGGATACGGCAACTTATTAATTTTTAAACCTAATGAGATAAGTAAAGTTGATCAAAAACTCATAACCATGCAATATGTGCCCTCCTTAAACCTAATGAGATAAAGTTGATCAAAAACCCATAACCATGCAATACATGCCATCCTTAAGCCTAATGAGATAAAGTTGATCAAAAACCCATAGCCATGCAATACGTGCCCTCCTTAATACCTATCACCTGGGTGTTATACACAAACGATAAATCATAGAACACTACTACATCAAAAACTAATGATGTACTGTATGGTGACTAACATAATAAAATTAAGTTAAATGTTTTTAAAAACCCCATAACCAGAAAAACGGAGGCAAGAAAAGTCACAACGGGGGGGAAAAGGCTTGGTTATAAATTAATTTGATTCAGTCTAAATAATCTTAAGTGCTAGGCACGAAATACATAAAGGGATGGCATTTCTGCCCAGGAGGCACTTCCACATTTCCCCCAGAAATGCTAAATTTACACCAACAACTCACAAAGCAAAGGCATTTTTGGAGAGCTCTTCTAATCTGGGTTCCAGATACTCAAATCTATCAAATGTGACAAAGGAATTCTTTTAGATTTGTTCCCATCAGAACATACTAGGTTCAACAGTGAGGACTGGAAACTTACATTATCAAGAATCACAAGCCACTTACACAAACGGGCCACCTTCTCGATTGTGATAGGAGAATGGGGCACATCTCCAAGGCTAAATAGTCACCACCGCCAAGAACAGCTGACTAAAAGAATGCTCTCCAGGTTTTTCCAGAAAGTTGTCTGCTCATTAGGTAATGGCAAAACAGGACAAGCCTGGCAAGCTTTTAAACATTCCAGTTGCAATATTTAATTTTAAACATTCCGTGAGGAATGCAGCAATCACAGAAGTCTGCCTTAGCTGGGAAATGGCCTAACATTTCTGGGGAAAAAAAAAAAAATCCAAAAAGGGCAAGTAGCATCCCAAAGTGGAGAAAACCAGCTTACTGGTTAGCTGGCAGTCCTCGGGCACATTGCAATGGTTCACACCTGTACAGGGAAGAAATCAGGCTAGACCATGGTTCTCTAGCCAGGAAGAACTGAGGAAACTTCTAGCTGGCTTTTAAAGAAACCAACACAGACCAATTCGATCCGATTCTCTGGGAGTGGGGTCCAGTCAATATTTTGTGAGGCTTAGCAGGATTGAAAAATTCTGGACAAGACAGATAGTCCCTAAGCTCCCACTCAGGTCTCACACAATTAAGGGAAGCATGCAGAACCCGTGTAATGAATGGAACACAAGACGCGTAAAACACAGACAAGTGGGGGCGTGCCTGGGTGGCTCAGTCGGTTAAGCAACTGCCTTTGGCTCAGGTCATGATCCCGGGGTCCTGGGATTGAGCCCCACATCGGGCTCCCTGCTCAGTGGGGAGTCTGCTTCTCCCTCTCCCCCTGCTTGTGCTCTCTGTCTCTCTCTGTGTCAATTAAGTAAATAAAATCTTTAAAATAAAACAAAACACAGGCAAGTATGCAGAGAATTCTAACCAGGGATTTTTAACACCTAGATATTAGCAGAGAACAATATTCTCAATGACGCTTGGCTTCCCTGTACATGAACAATAAATATTCTTGATTAATCAAAACAACAACAGAACCATTCGAGGCACAGAACCACATGAAAGGTATCAGGCCATTAACCTCTGGTGGTGGTGGTTCTTTTTATCCAATTCCAAACTTATGAAATGCATCCACGTCAAGCTCTGAAAATGCAGAGACTCAAATCTCTTTACTACGAACTACAAATCAGAGTGTGAAAGTGGTAGGGTTTTCATTTCTCACTAGAAAATATGAAGAGTTGATGTGGCAAAAGCCAAGAGGATTTCCATATAAGGACATGTACACTCCTTGTTTTATGGAAGAAAGGGGTGACACTGAATGATGACAGCCAGAATCAATGCTCCAAGAGGGCACCATAGGTCGAGTCCTTTAAGTGATCCATTTGAATGGGGCCTTAAAAAATTAAACAAAATCTGGGACGCCTGGGTGGCTCAGTGGGTTGAGCGTTGGACTCTAGATTTCAGCTCAGGTCACGATCTCAGGGTCGTGGGACAGAACTCTAGCGGGCACCGCACTCAGGGCAGAGTCTGCTTGAGATGCTCTCTTTCCTTCTCCCTCTGACCCTCCCTGCCACCCACCCCCCACCCTGCTCTCTCTTAAAAAAAAAAAAAAAAAAATTTCCCCATCCTTGTTCACAACTGTTCTGAGTTCTCTGGATTCTAGATGAAGAACCTCTGATCTGTGTCTTCATCCATCCTTAAGTGGCTTTAAGCCTCCAGGAAAGGTAGAACGAGACCACAGGGCACCCACTGAGCATTTCAGGTGTTTAAGGCCCTGCAGACACAGAGCCCTGGACTGTCACACAAAAATGGGGAGAAGGTGAAGGGCTCTCTGAGGTGGGACCATAAGGAAAACTCTGTGATCTTCTGGAACTAAAATATAAATGTGTCTTGTTTTTAATTTAATATTTTCTGCATGGTTCCTTAAAAAATGTACAGTGACTTGTAAGGTACATAAAGCATAGCAAAATCTCATGATTCAGAAATGGATGAGAAAGAGACAACGGTGTAGGGACATAAAGTGTCACAGCACCGAGCTTGAAGCTAGAGCCAAACCATGGACAGTGGGCCGCAAATTCACATCCGAGTTCAATGGCAGGCGTGTTGAGGGGGAAAATCCGGATGGTCACACAGTTCCCAGTTTCCAAAGAGTTATGCCAAAAACAAAACAAAACAAACACAAAGAAACAAGCAAACACCTCAGAAAAATAGAACCCTTCTGGTACTAAGACCAGATGGAAATTTCTCCCATGGCTCTCTGTAAGGAGAATATCATGTGTCGTAATAAATGAACAATAACCTCCCCTGCTCAGCGGGGAGCTTGCTTCTCCCTCTGCCCCTCCCCCTTCTCATGCTTGCTCTTTTTCTCTCTGAAATAAATAAAATCTTTACAAGAAAAAAAAAAGGGTCAGAGAGTAAATATTTTCAACTTTATAGGCCATGGGGTCTATTGCAAATAGTCATCTCTCCCTTGAAAGCAGTCACGGACAATGTGTAGACAAATGGGCACTGCCCAGTTACAATAAAGCTTTATTTATAGACACAGGAATTTGAATGTCATGTATTTTTCACACGTCATGAAATTGAATTCCTCCTTTGTTTTACCCAACCATTTAAGGAAATGTGTAACCACTGTTCTCGGCTTACAGGCCATACCAAAACAGGCAGGGGGCTGGATCTGGGGCCACCGGGACGTAATCTTCTGACTCTTCCCCCACCGGGTCAAGCCTCCCCCCAGAGATCTCAACTCATACCCATCTCTTTCCTCAAGCTTCTGTCTCTATCAACTTTTTTAGATAATTACCATTTCCACATGGTATAGGCAACTCTCCACAAAGCCAACCAGGATGGTACCATGAAGAGACATAGCTTCAGGAGTTTTATGTTCCATGGAAATAAGACCATAATCCAGGATGAATAAGCAGTGGAGAAATGGTTTAGTTTCCAGGTCCCCTTATTAAAATAAACATACGCACACGCGAGCACGTGCGCATGCACACACTGGCAACATTTGAATGTACAACTTTCTCTATTTCAAGGATCACGTGTTAGTCTTTTAGAGACATATAAAAACACATGTAATTAGCTGAATCACTCAATGCATGTGTTGGGACATTTACGGCACTAGGTCTCTCAATGGGAATGAGGCCACATAGTGTCTCATGACACACAATTGGTGGGTGCAATCTCAGGAAGAAGCCCTTCATTCAAGGATCACTCAGATGCCCCTGAGCCTCCCCGTGTGTGGGGACAAAATGCGGTACTAGGGATCTTGGGAAATTGGGCTTGTCGCTACTCTTCCACCGGCTCACAAGAAGGCCCCATCTCTCTACTGTCCTCACCTATGATATGTAATACCTGTAACTACCCATTCTGGAGAGTGGCTAGATCACTGGTAAGAGTTTACGGGGAAGCTAGGACGAGCGTGATGAAAGAAAAAGGTTGTGCATTACCCAGAGGAGCCCCGCTAGAGTTCAGGGAGGTGACAATCCCCCTCATGGAAACACAGCACACAGCAAATTGTGTCTCCCCCAAACATGGAACTGCATCCAGAAGATGCCCTAAACCACACAGCTGTAGGGTTTGATGCAGGTCTGAGACGCCCTTCTGAACACTGGCCCCATAATCGGTCCACTGTAGGCTGTGTTTTGTCACCCTCTGTATTTTTTTTTAAGATTTTATTTATTTGAGAGAGAGAGAGAGAATGAGAGAGAGAGAGCACGAGAGGGAAGAGGGTCAGAGGGAGAAGCAGACTCCCCACTGAGCAGGAAGCCCGATGCGGGACTCAAACCCGGGACTCCAGGATCATGACCTGAGCCGAAGGCAGTCGCTTAACCAACTGAGCCACCCAGGCGCCCCACCCTCTGTATTTTTTGATACTTTCACAATCAGTTCTGGTAAGGAGCTGTGCATAGGAATATGGGTCCTCTGAATCATGAAAGATTAAAATTCTGTGCTGAGCTGTGGAAATGCTGGCAAAGCCTCTAGCACATCCAGAGAACAGGCGTGGAGCTTGTGGGGCTTTGGGAACGGGGAGGTGATGAATGCCTGTCTGTGCAGTGCGCACATAATGAACAAGGCAAGATCTAGAGTTACATGTAAGTCACTGCAATGATTTCTAAGGACACTTCTTCTTGAGTGCGTGCATTCACCCGCTAGAACACTGAAGCTTTGTGTTGTTAAAGCGAGATGCTGGGTTTCATTCCAAACACCACTGTTCCCAAAACTGGCCAAAGAGCCTCATCCAAACTAAAATTTATTGCCTTTTAACGGCATTTGCTAAAATCCACATCTTCTACAGATTATACCACATTCCAGAAAGCCACGGAGGAAAAAAGTCAATCTCAAGGCAACTACATCATCTTTTTAGTTTCTTCCCTGCCTTCATCTGCATCCACAAAGACAACATTTAAAGGTAGGTTTAAATCAGAATAATCATCTTCATGCTGATTGTCTTCGCATCCATTATATCCACTACGTTAATGAAGGAAAGAAAAAGAATGATTGAAAACAACATTCATGCTTCGGAGGCAGACTCTTCCAGCGCTGTATCAGAAGGCAAGGTATTTGACCTCTGTAAGCCTTAGGGTTCTGGACTACAGACCATGGCTGAGAACATCAGGCACCTCATTGGTTACTGTGAGCTAAGACACTGTGGAAAGTCCCTGAATAAGTACTTGTCCCTTCCTGTCTGTTTAGGGAACCCAGCTGGGTCAACAAGATATCCTTCCAAGCCCTGAGGGAGATTTACACTGTAATCAAAAATTGGTATCATAGTGTGCTGTTTAAAAGGCTTGTTAAAACACAGACTCGGGGTGTCTGGGTGAAGCATCTGCTTTCAGCTCAGGTCGTGATCTCAGGGTCCTGGGATCGAGCTCCGCTCCCCTGCTCAGTGGGATCAAGCCCTGCAGCGGGCTCCCTGCTCAGCGGGGAGTCTGCTTCTCCCTCTCCCTCTGCTGCTCCCTTCACTTGTGCTTTCATTCTCAAATAAATAAAATCTTTAAAAAAAAAAAGGTAGACTCAATTACTGAAAAAAAAAAATGGAAGAAACCAGGTATTCCTGATGACCCAGATTTTTCCATTCATTAAAGTGGCTGACTGTGCAGATACAACTCATCTTTTGGACAAAACCACGTATCCAACATGTCTGGCATGGTGAAGATATGGTTTCTCGTAACTGAGTTTCTATACTGTCACCACACTACTCTCTTCGTTGAAATAACATAACCCCATCTCCAGTAGAGGACTGCACTCTCACCCCCAGAATTACATCCTTCAGTACTGCTCCCTCCTCCATGCTAATGCCACCACTCCCCAAAATGTGTCTTCCAAACATCATGGAAGGTGTCTTTTACAATCTCACAGTCTTTACAAGCTCCTCCTTGGTCCCTAGGGAAATCCAAGCCATCTCCATCTGGCTGCCAACATCCGTAAGCCTTGACCTCCATTTGGGTCAAATTTGTATTGTATGAAAAATGCATGGGTGGCCTGGTCTCCTTCTATCGTCTACAAATCACACTTACTACTTGGCTTGAGTATTAGCAGTTTTAGTGGAAACAAAGCATCCTGTCTGTGTTTGCTGAATACTGACGTAGTGGTAAGGCTGAGCAATAAAAACTATTACCCATACTTGTTGGGTCTGAAAACAAAGAAAATGCATTTTCCAATTATTCACCTTCTGTCACCAGAAAGCGGGGGGGGGGAGTGTGTGAAGGTAAACATACATTTGCTATCGTGTGCCATTTCCTCTTTTTTTTTTTTTTCTGAAGTGCTGGAGAATAGCCCTAAATAGAATTCATTATTGGGACGCCTGGGCGGCTCAGTCAAGCGTCTGACTCTTGGTCTCAGCTCAGGTCATGATCTCAGGACAGTGAGATCGAGTCCTGCCTTGAGCTCGGCGCTGGGCGCGCAGTCTGCTTGAGACTTTGTGTCTCCCACTCCCTCTGCCCCCCACCCTGCTTGCACACGCTCTCTCAAAAAAAAAAAAACAAAAAAACAAAAAAACAAAGAACTCGTTCCTATTATCTCGACATATTAGCACTAGGCAGCTGCCAAAATATTTTACAAATGAAGCAGTTTTAGTTACCTAATCCGGCTGTGCTTGCTACTTGGTGTTTAAGTCTCCTTCCCTCTATGAAATAAACACCTTATTAACCACAGAGGAGCTAAGATTTTAGCTTCTCCTGTGAGTAACTCTCTAAAGACTTCTTTCATTTAAATGAGTTCCCTTCTATTTGTTCATAAGCTTGCTTCATGAGATGATGAGCCCTAAATGAGCCAATGTACAGGAACCCCCTGGAACAGTGCCTGCCACATACCTGCTCACTGCTGGAGATAAACAAGTCACAACACAGTAGGAATTTTATAAGAAAACATGCTCTAAAAATCAAAACTCCTGATAAATATGCAAATCCCTCAGGTGGAATTCTAATGTCAACGTTTTAGGAGCTCTCTTCTTACTCACATGGCTAATGTCAATACAATGGATGACTATAAAAATTTTTATTTTTTAGTAACTTCTTAAAGCATTATTGTATTATTGACCCCATGGCCCAAGAGCTGTAATTACTCATATAATTTTGGAACGGACCCTCTCTATTAGGACTCTGCGATCTAGGTACATTTATTATTATTATAATAGACTTTAGGGAACTTCATGAACTTAGGATAAATGGAGCTGGATGGATTTTGAGGCTAAGATGGAAATTCCGAGAACTACAAGAACTGAGGTTTTAGTGTGTAACTGACAAGGTCCTACTTCTACCAAATATAATTTTATCTACATTACACACCATGTAATCACTGGCATCTTTTTTTTTTTTTTTTTGATAAAATGATTAAACCGTTTGACAAGGCTTAAGGAAGAGTGAGTGAGGTTGAGGGAGTAGGTTGAATTTGCTAAAGAGAAATGGGCTGGCCAATCAAAAAGTAATTCAAAATGGTAAACTTACATTTTGCGAACCCTGCTCTTGGGTCTGTATTTTCTATCTCCAGAAGATCAAAACAAAACACTAGAGCTAAATCAGGGTGTAATCATGACTCATTGATAATCAGCTTGGGAGTGCTTTTTTAATCTATGGCAAATACTTCCCAGTGAATAAAAGAAGAAACAAAGCTGTAGAAAGAAATGGGTAGGGCCTCCTTCAAAGGGCATGTGATAAAGACAGAAGTGGTAGGGGTGCAGTGAGGGGACCAGAGTTCCAACTTCATGGTAGGATCACCAACCAGCTGGCCAGGAAGATGGCCCTGGGCCTTGGAAAGCTCTGAAAAGCTGTGTATCGATCGCAATTACACAGGGCTTATAAAGATGAGCTCTTAATTTTTCTTCCAGAGATTAAAATGCTAGGGTTCTTCTAAAGTAGGAACAGCCTGGTTAAGCAACTGTCTCTTGATCTCGGTTCAGGTCTCGAGCTCACAGTCATGAGTTCAAGCCACACCCTGAGCTCCACACTGGCTCTGGAGCCTACTTAAAAAATAAATAAATAAAAATAAAGAACAACCTGAATTAAATAATTTAAAATTCTGGGATGCCTGGGTTGCTTAGTCAGTTAAGGGTCTGCCTTCAGCTCAGGTCATGATCCTGGAGTCTTGGGATCGAGTCCCGCATCGGGCTCCCTGCTCGGCAGAGAGCCTGCTTCTTCTCCCTCTGCCTGCCCCTCTGCCTACTTGTGCGCTCTCTCTCTCTCTCTCTCTCTCTCTCTCTCTCCGACAAATAAGTAAATATAATCTTTAAAATTGTAGCTCAGTAGAGAAAAGGATTTTAAAATTATATGAGAAGTCAGTGGGGAATTTTGTGGATTTGGGCCCAGGGCGCTGTAGTACTTACTGACTGGGCAGAAGGTTGAAAGAATATAAAGGTTGTGGGTGGGGTGTTACAATTAGAAAAAGTAAATGCTATGTTTAGAAAAGACTTAATGACAGAGTTTGAATGGACTAAAAAACTGTAATTAGGAAATACAAGGCTTTAGTAGCTCTAGTTAATTACGGCAAGCCCAGACCCTGGGCGGGTTATTCAGTAAACACTTGTTGAGTGAATGGAGTACAGGATGTGAGGACTTGACAGGAACTAAAAAGGGAAAAGGTTTTAGAGACCTTAAGGAAAACAAAGTAGTGGACAGCGGGACCAGGAGTGGAGGACCAAAAAGTGAATTCAGGTTTGTTTGTTTGTTTTTTTTTAAGATTTTATTTATTTATTCATGAGAGACAGAGGGAGAGAGAGAGAAGCAGAGGGAGAAGCAGGCTTCCCGCGGAGCAGGGAGCCCGAGGCGGGACTCCATCCCAGGACCCTGGGATCATGACCTGAGCCGATGCCTTACCATCCGAGCCACCCCGGCGCCCCAGGTTTTTAACAGTAGGAAATACACGAAAATAAAAATCATCGCCAATGGATGCCTGGGTGGCTCAGTTGGTTAAGCGAATGCCTTCAGCTCAGGTCATGATCTTGATGATCCCGGGATCGAGTCCCACATCTGGCTCCCTGTTCTGCAGGGAGTCGGCTTCTCCCTCTGGCCCTCTCCCCTCTCATGCTATTTTTTTCTCTCTCTCTCTCAAGTAAATAAATCCTTAAAAATTAAACAAATAAATAAATAAAAATCATTGCCAATATCTTGGGTTGCTGATTTTGCTAGAAATTGGGAAGGCATGAATTTTCCATAAATAAATGATGATTGGGGAGGGAGTTGATGAATGAGGTTATGGGGATAACATCTCAGACTTCAACGTAGGTGATTCAGGTCTCTTAACTAAAGTCTGCAAATGATTTTCAAAGCACAAACCTAGCATACGTTAAAAGAAAAAAAAAGAATTGTAATATTAGTAGATGGGCTATAGACGCTTGGTGGATAAATGTCAGTATTTTTCATAACAAAACATGTAAGGCAGTTAACTAGATATTTAAAGCAAATCTTAACCTGGCATAGAAATGATCACCTTTAATGATGTAGAATTTGATATAGTATATTTATGCAATTTTTAGAAAAGCTTTATAACAGGTCACAGGCTATACAGTTTTATTGCCAAAAGTTAATTATCTGGTGCTAGCCAGACTGAGTTCGCCATGTTTATGTTGCAGTCATATTTTCTCAATACCAGTTATAGCAAAATCAACTTCCAGAGTAAATCTGAAATGCAGAAAGAGCTGCTGAAAAGGTTTTAAAGGAAGTCACCTCAGCCAACTGATAGAAGTCACCATGTGTTATCAGAGGAGAGTTACAGTTCAAGTTTTAAAGACAGTGGTTCCTTACGGAGAGAAAAAATTAGTTCCATCTTGTTCACCAATTTATGCTAAGCTGAAAAAAATATTTGGCGACCGAAAAGGCAGAAAAGAGGAACAAGAAGACCAAAGCTGTACAAATCCAATGTTATTGTTAATTGACCTTGCTGGAAATTTTTATTTCATATTTACTGAAGGCCAAGGGCGCTGACACACCAGTGTGAGTCTGAGAAAGGGTGTGGTGTCCTGTGCCTGGTGCTGGGCTCGCAGAGAGAGGGGCCCAGTAGCTTTGGGGACTCTGAAAGCAGGGGGCCCCGGGCGTGCTTGTGATCCTGGATGGACCCCAGAGGAGAGGAGGCATAGACAGATTCCAGCAGCCCCCAGAGCTCCTCAAAGTGCCGGCATGGTCACACCAGGGCAGGAGCCTGGTTCCCACACTCCTGGGAGTGGCGGAGAGTGTCAGGATCTTAGCCCCAGAACTGTGCTGGGGCAGCCGTGACCTCCGGGTACCCAAGGAACAGGACATGGAGAAGTGAGAAGGGGCCTTTCAGACCAGAATGCACTTGAACTGGACCAACACTAAGGATGAGACGGATGGTGCACATCTGAAAGGATGCCCACCCAGACAAGGTAAGCAGCCCCACCCCGACATTAGTACTTTGTAGGGAAAAAGGATTAAATTAAATTAAATATTTCTGACTAGCAATCTGATTTAAGTTTTTAAAGCACTTCTTTTTAAAGTGCTCCCTGTATAACAACGGTAACAAGTAGGGAAGGTAAAGGTTTGATATGAAATGTTAATGATACCCAGGAATCAAGAAGAGACAGATGTGGTGAGTGCTGTGAATTGTGTAAGACTGATGAATCACAGACCTGTACCCTTGAAACAAATAACACATAAGCAAAAAAAAAAAAAAAAAAAAGAGGCAGAGATTTTTGTTTCCAGCAGTGATGGTCTAGGTTGTATACATTTCCTTCCATGCAAACAAGTAAGGAATTCAAGTTACAATATAACATAATCTAATTAGAAACACCAAAAGCTGACAAGAGAAAAAGAAACTACCAGGTTAAAATCTGCAAGGAAGTAGGGACCTAAGAGGTAAGCAAGCAGGGAGGCACTTCTCGCCTGATAGGAGCAGGTGTGAACAATTTCGATAGCCTCGCGGGGAGCTGAAAGAGAAATCGAAGCCCAGAACATACCCACGTGGGAAGAATAAAAAAGCCCATGTCAAGTTAAGCTGAAGCTCGTAAGAGTCATCCCCCACACAAAAGAGTGCATCCAAATAAACCCACCTCCCACACGGACAGACTGCAAGGACAATTTGCCTTGGCATTGAAAAGTATTCCTAGGGGGAGGCAGGGTGGGTGTGAGAACTTGTCTGCAAGAGCTGGCCCTTGTGTGCAAAACTGCAACTCAAATTCACATCACCTGGGTTGTCTAAAACACTTTAAAGTGGTAAATTTAGGTCAAAGTGGTCCCAGACTAGGGGTGCCACCAGACACGCGGCAGAAACAAAAGCAAATTCTACCCCTAAAAAAAGCCATTCATCCTAAGCCTCAAAGAACTCCTGCAAGTCATTTTTCAGTGGTAATGACAAATACCCAGGCAAAAATAAGCAAGCACACAAGAGCAGACAGATGAAAAAGGAGAAGGGGAAATCTCAGAAAAATCTAGATCCTACAAGCACATTCATCCTTTAATGAATTCTGTGGCCATTTGTGCAACCTAGTGTGTACGAGGGTCTGTGCCAGGTTGCTGGGCATGGGTGTCATCTCAGCTGTTGTGTGAACAATTCACCAAGACTAAGCGGTGCCCGTGACTATTTACTGATAGATTTCAAGATAAACAGCCGTCTTCTAGAGGACTGATAGCGACATTATTGATTCCCCTCCAGGTCCCCATTCCCTGGAAGTCCCATGTTCAAGTTTGGCCTGATGATCCCCTAAGCAAACCACAGAGTCCGGTGCATGGACAGAAACGTGATGAAAGACAAAGCTAACTACCTCACAGTGAACTGCACTTACCTTTAACTGTAAAAGTCCACACAGATGAGTCTGGGATAATAACATGAACTGGACAAAGACTAATTTTAAGGCAGATCTGGAAACAGTTGAAGGCACAGGAAGGGTGGAGAGAAGTTAGTCCAATAGTGACATAGGCATAGAAGCCCTTTCTTTCTTGGCCAAGGTTGGTGGCAAGATCTTGCTGATATCTGGGTTACTCTGGTGTGTCCAAACTCACGACCAGCCTGGCTCTTCTATCCAGCTTTTCACAATGAGGGTTCATATCATCACTTCTATTCTTCTGCATCTGTTTGCTCTTATTAAATATTCCGGTGGTTCTTATTTACCCGGCTTTCAGAATGGTATGACCCGTGCTTTCCGCTCCTTGTTTGATGAACCGTTTTACACTACAGCGTAGTGTGGTAACAACAGCTACCACGTTCAAAGGACTTACTCGGGGCCTGGAACTGTGCGAGATACTTTTTTTAGGAGTTACTGACTCCTCACAACATTGTAAGGGCTCCCTTACCTCCATTTTACAGATGGGTACAATGCACCACAGAGGTTACATCCTGAAACAGATACCGCAGGAGCAAGAGCATGAGCTTGGAAGTCGGACAGACCTGCATCCAAATCCTGAGCTGCTCCTGGCATTCTCCTCCCCTAGAGACGAGGCTCAGTTTGGTGGGGCGCAGGCCACCGTGCGGATGAAATGAAATACAGTGTGGCCTCTAAGTAGTGCTGGTCTCTCCTTCCTTCCAATGGATACTCGTCTGAAAATTCATGTCTTGCCTTAGGGAGGCAAACCTTCAAATAGTTTCCAAAGTAGCTAACGTTGGAAAAATAATGTGGTGTTGTACGCAAAATAATAAAAGGCAAATAATCTCTTATATTTATGGATCGCTTTAAGGTTCCAATACTCCTTCACTCCTTCCCAACTGGCTTGTTTGATCCTTTGGAAAATATTTTACTATCTCAGTTGTCTTTTTTTAGATTGGTTGTCTGTCTCTGGGACATAATAACATTGTCTGAACATAACATTGCCTTGAAAAAATACTAATCCTGGAAATGATGCAAGAAGAAAGAATCAGGCCTTTCTTTGCCTTTCTTTCTAGTCCTCTGGAAGCTGACTGCCTCCTTCCTTCTCCTGGGTGTGTGTGAGTGTAGGTGGGATGCTGGTGGCCAGAGTTGGAGGTAAGTCAAGGGAGGGAGAGATGGATGTGACACATGGCTGTCTTTGCTTTTCACGGTAAGGATGCCTAGCACGGAAGGAATGTGCTACCTTCCCTTATAAAAGAACATTTCATTTTCTTCTCAAGCTCGTGAGAAAAATCATCCTATAGTCTCCCATCCAGAAAGTGTGGCAAAAAAAAAATCCTGGGAAAGATGTATTCATCCCGCCCAGTAGGGGCGCGACAAATATTTGCAGTTACTGCAGAGACTGTGGTGTACATTGACCATCCTCTGTGGACAATGCAGAAAATAATGTAATGATTCCTGTGAGTCTCTGAAAAAGGCCACCCAGCCTCACTTCTAGGATAGCTTCCTAGATCAGTAAGACCCACTCCTCAAATAATGATTGTCTCTGAGGCCACACGTGTGGACCTATTTTGTCGTGGACCGCCAAGGTTTCAGAATACAGGTGGAGTTACCATTTAAAGCTTGGGAGATTTCGGATGCATTTAAAGCTGGCTTGCTTTACCCAGTTGCCTCTATCTGACCCTTCTGGAATTTGTGCTGGTGCGTGGATTATAATCATGTTGGCTAAATAAAAGTTCAGAGGTCCTGCTAGCTTTTTCAGGTGTTAATTTAATCCTACACAGAACACACGCACACCCCAAACAAAAAAATGTAAGGTTTAAAATGTGTAAATAGAAAAAGCAAAGCCTCTGGCCCTCAAATTTCTCACTGTCTCTGACTGCACAGGGCCCGCGATCAGTTTGTAACCCCCTGATCTCAGACCTTCCTCACTGCCGGGCGCCTGCTGACTGGGGGCCTGAAGGGGAAGACCACCTGTCCCTTCATTACTAATGCTTGACAAAGCTCCCTATAAGAACTGGGAAGGAATTCTTGAAGCAGGCGGAGAAGAACTAAAACCCCACTGATATGCAAAGCCATCAAGTGCCACAGCAGCTTGTCACGTGAAAGATACCATTTAGAATTTTACAGAAGTTAATCAAATTAGATAGGAATAAAACACAGATGATTTTCACTTAACAATATTTTTAACAATCTTACAATACTGAGAGTCTCCCCACTTGAAAATCGCTCTTCTATAAAAGGCAGCTGAAGTTGATGCCACCTTCGTCCTGGACCTTCCTGGCGATCCAGTGTGGTCCCCTGAAACCACAGAGCACCCACCGCCTTTCCCTTGCTGCTCAAGCCCACACCTGCAGTCCCTGCCTTAGCCCCCCCTTCAGGCTCCTCCCCCCAACTCCTGGTTTGCCATCTCTCCTCCCAGCCGGCCAGGACTACACCTCAAAGACAGTTCAGTAATAAGCATTACATAATAATAGTAATAAACATGTACTGAGCACCTACTATGTGCCAAGTTCAAGTCTAATTCTACGAGAGGGGTCAACCCTTTCAGTAACCAGCATAAACAACCTGAGGCTTGCAGTGTGGTAAAGTCGAACCATCAGCAGTCAGGCTGCCGGCTGGGATCTGAGCGGGGCTTGCAGACCACCTCCGGTGTGGACCAAATGCTGTCTGCAAGGCTCCTCCCACGTGGAGTCAATGATTACTGCTGCCATTTTTTAGGATGCAAAATTAGTGGGAGCCCCTATTCGGGGCACCTGGGTGGCTCAGTCGGTTAAGCAACCGACTCCTGATCTCAGCTCAGGTCTTGATCTCAGGGTCGTGACTTGAGCCCCTCCTTGGGCTCACGTTGGGCGTGGAGACTGCTTAAAAAAAAATACCCCTATTGCTGAGAAAGGAACTTTTCTTTGACAATCTCTCTATCTCCCATAAATGGGCTAGCCCAGATTACTTCTGGATTAAACTGCGCCTCCTCACAACAGCCGGCTCATCTTAACCCACCAAGCCGAGGAGCCCCGGGAGGACCCCGAGGTGCCGCCCGCTGCCAGCAGGGAGCTGCTGAACAAGGGAGAGGGCTAAGGGCTGCCGGCGGGGGCAACTGCTGTTCCCTCCACGAAGTCTGTCATTAACGTTCCCTTGGAGGGGGTGGCATGGACAAAAGCCAGGGAGTGCCGCCGACGTGCGCCCAGACCCGGCGGAACCGGCCTCGGCTCTCGGCCACCCACTCGAGCGGCGCGGAGATCACACGGAGGGAAAGGCGGGTCCGGGGAAGCTCTTGGGGAAGAGAGGAAATTTCCCGTCCCTGACCCCCCCCCCCCCCCCCCCGCCCCCGGCCCGGCCGGGACCCGCCTTGCGCGCTCCGGAGCTCCCTCCCGGGCGTGGCGACCCCGAGCGGCGCAGGTTCCCCGGGGCGCCGGCGGAGAGGGGCTGCCCCGCGAGGGCTGCCCCGGGGTCCCCCCTCCCGGCTCCCCCCTCCTCCTTCCCCCCCTCCCGGCGCCGGAGCCTCCGCGCCCGGCTGCTCGCCCGCTCCCTGGGAGGGGGACGCGGTGCCCGGGAGCGGCGGCGGGGTGGGGGCGGGCGGCCCGCAGCCTACCGTCTTCTGCTTCTTGATCCCCGACATGCTGGCGGACTGGACGCTGAGCGGCGGACACTCGGAGCTCGACTCCCGGGAGCGGAGGTGCGGGCACTCTGGAAGCGCGGCGGCTGCTGGGGCCCGACTCCCGGGAAGGAGGTATAAAAAGGCTCCCGCAGACACGTCGCACTTCCCTTGACCGGCCCCCTCCTCCCACTCCTCCCCCGCCGCGCTCCTCTCCGCCCCGTCGGCTCCGCCAGCAGCGCCCAGCCCCAGGGACCCGGCCACCGCCCGGGCGGCTCCCGGCCCGGCCCCCTACACGCCCGAGCGGCCGCGCCCGCCCCAGGCGGGGGTCGAGGTGGCCCTCCCCGTGCCGGCGCGCCCCCGCCTCCCTCCCCACCCCGCGCCTCTTCCAGGAAGGATTCCGGCCTCCGGGACGGGCCTGTGGGCAGGGTCCTCAGGGTGCACCGACGGCCCGCTCGCCTTCGCGGGCAACCACGGCGGGGGTTCAGGTTATTGACCCCGCGTCCGCACCGGGTTGTGCGCTCCTCCCGCGCCCCCGCGTCCCCGCGAAGGCATCAGGGCCTACTTTCTCCCCATCTTACTAACGAAGCAACTGAGGCTTTCAGACTTTTCCCAAGTTATGTTCTAAGTGAGGGGCCTCAAACCCAGGCTTTCCACACCAGCGTCATCCCGTGGGATGACAAAATAAGGGGCCAGCTGCTCGCCTGCGCGTCCTGAGCCAGGCCTGGTGCTAAAGGGATCGCTCCTTTGAGTTGGCGGTATTTTCTGCCTGTTACAGGTGGGTCCGCTGAGGCCCTGCTGCAACTCACGAAGTCAAGTGAGCCAGGGCAGCCCCGGAAGATGGCCGGGGTAGGCCGGCGACTTTTCTCAGTTCACTCCCCACCCCCAAGTATTCCTATAGTGCTTCTGTTGTTCAGCAACTAAGATGGGCCCTTCGGAGAAAGAGCAGAGGGGAGGCCCAACTTGCTTCTGGCCCAAACCCTAGGAGACCGGGGTTTTATCGGAAGACAGCATGAGGCCACTCTCTTAACCCAAAAGTCTGGGGGGACCAGAGGTGTAAGGGGAGGGAAGCTGTAATTAGTGACAAGCACTTTGAGGGCAGTCCCTGGGTCTGACCCCTCTTTGTACCTTAACTCCTTGCGTAATGCCACAAACAGATCAATGGGACAGTACTTTCTGAAAAACAGTCATTAAGATGCACAAGCGCCACACACGGCTTGGCCAACTGTGGTCTTCCTTCTCTGGAAGGAAGGGGCTGGGGAAGTTATTTCTTCTGAGGAGGTCAAGGGTGGAACTTTTGTTTCAGACCTAACTGGACTTCTGGAAGACTGCAGGCCTTCCAGACAGACACCTGAAGATCTGGCTCTTCATTACTTCTCCATGGGAAGGGGGGAAAGAAAATCTTCAGGAGTCAAAAAAACTTAAAAGGCAGCCCTACCTGTTTGTACAGTCTTGAAATGTCAGTATATGCATTTTCTTACTCAGTTTGAGTAAGGTGTCACCACTCCCTTCAACTGTGAGCAGCTAGAGGGCAAATACTGGATTTGAGTTTCTGTTCTGAACACACACACTTTGAATTTACGTGGTTTGAACAGTAACATCCGTTCTTATTTCATTGGAAAAATCCTCTTGAATCCGTTCCAACCATATCTTGCACCCTGCCAGATGCAAGCAAAAAGGTAAATTAAGTGTGGACGGAGAAATAGCAATTTGTGTGATTGCTGTTTTTTCACATGGCCTCTAAAAGAGTTGTGTTTCTGAAACGGAAGGAAGTGGAAGGCAAGTCTCTAAGGGTTACTTCCTGGAAAAGGAAGAGATGAGTGTTTAGACCTGGGGGAGGTCTCGAGATCCTTTGTTGTCCACTCGCCCGGTCCCCGTATTTCACGGAGCGGCAATGCGGAACTGGTACCCAGAGGAGAGATGGAACGGGACCCTTGACCTTCAACACCAGCTGGAGGCAGAGGTGAGCCTCAAGCCCGGGTCAGAGGCTCCCTCCACACCCTGGCACCTGAATCACTCCACCTCTTGGTCAGCTATTTCAAGATGCCACGAAAACTGTACATAGGACTATTTATCTCATTTTAGATTAATTAATTCTCAAGTAGTACTTTGGAACAGACGTGCTTCACTACTTCTCTGGAAGCAATTCTTATGCAGTAGGAGGCCTCGACTCCCCTGGACCCAGGCTGTCTTAATACATACCACAGGCCATCAGTTCTGCTGCAATTCAGCAGGGCGACTCGCTCAAAAGCAAACTAATCATTCTTGTTTACTTTCACAGGTTGTGTGTGTGTGTGTGTGTGTGTGTGTGTTTTCTTTTAAAGACAATGTCTTGAACTCTTTTTCGTCTCACTACCATCTTGGTCCTAGAAGATGACATTCCTTTGAATGAGCAACTAGTAGCTTAATTTTTGGAGTCTGATTCCAGCCCATCAGAGCTGAAAGAAGGAAGAGGGAGGAAGGGTTGAAGTCTGTCCATTCATATGGACACAACTGTAAATTTCTCAGTAGTGCTCCCTCCAAGCCCCTGCTATAAAGCACCGTGAGCTATACACTGTACCAATTTGTAATCCTTACACTAATTTGCATGAGGGGCTCTTTTTCTTCTTCCTATTTACTTTTCCTTCTTCCAGAACTGGCTGGGCTTGATAATTAACTTAATGAGGTGGCGGTTACTACTTGTTCCTTTTATTGTTTAGAAAAGATGGAATCAGTGAGCTCCCACAAATAAACAAAGGAAACACATATACAAAGAACACCAGTGTTGGTGAGATCTTTATGCCATAGGTTCTCCAACACACTTTAGGGGGGCTTATCACAGTTTAGGGGATCTAGCTTGGAGACAAGCTCCCCAGGATGGCCATTCCCAAAGAATGCAGCTACATTGCCCCCTAGTGGCTATAATGAATAACAAAAGACCTTATTGTTGAAACACCCTGACCCCCTGAACCAAAAATAAGTTCAGGAGTTCCCTTGAGTCAAGAAGCCCTTAGAGAAAGTCCTCTAAAGGATCCAAACACTCTTCCTAAGCACAGGTACTCCCAAGAAAAGCAAGATGTGATCCCTGTGTTCAAGAAACTCACAGTCAAGTGAGGGAGACAAACTGCCTCCCACCTCCAAACCAATCACTTCAGTACAATCCTTGACGGGGCAGGTAAAAATCTAATCTAATCGTTAATCTTCGATGCACAGCTGAAGGGTTCTATTGTGGTGTGGGTAGGCTGATAGGAGTTCCAAAAAACACTCTCATTAGGCATCTTCAGCAATTTCCAGTTGGGGATTCTGTATGGTACATTTAAAAATTCCGTGCCCTTAAGCAATGTGAAAGGCGATCCTTTCAAGATTTCTGCATGCCCATTCCATCCTCGGTCTGTTGCCTGCACCTGAGTCAACAGTACAACTTCAGAGACACTTATCTTTCCAAAGTATCCATTGTTCTCATAAAAAACACTACTCTTTTGTCCACTAGTATGCTCTTCATTTAAGTCCCGTGAAAGTAAATTACTTCACTTACAGGTACAACTGGCAGAAACAGATTTGGGGTCAGACACTATGGAGCTCAGGAAACATCTAGATTAGGGGGTGGGAATGCAGGAGGGTGTGGGCATCTCAGTGCATCCTACGATCAGAGAACATTCCTTTGGCTCTGGGTATCCATCAATCTCTTTTCTAGAAGAAATGGAGGGCATGGATTAGACAGGCCATTCAGTTAAAAGACAGGATGTTGTGGGAGCACAGAGGAGAGACATCCAGTTCAACTTTGGAAGACAGATGTCAGATTTTCTCGGGGAACAAAATACATGAGCTGAGACTTGAAAGAAGGGTAGGGTTTGGCCCACCCTCCCCTCCCCTCCCCATCATGGGTGTGTGTGTGTGTGTAAATGTGAAAGTGGAAAGGCACAGAGCTGCATGAAATCACATGGTAGGTTCAGAAAATTTTAAGTATCTGTATGGCCGAGTCCGGGAGATAAAACAGAAGAAGGGGAGAAGGTGGTAGGAGAGGATGTGTGCCCTGCGTGATCCTGCAGCAATGTGATTTTGCACATTCTCTTCTTCATGCTCATCCCAGTGCATGGCTTTCCATCTGTTCATTAGTCCTTACAGGACACTCCCCGCATCCAAAGATGAAATGTCACTGTCCCGAGGGCCCCTGGTCTGGTGAGGGAGATGGAGATGTACACAAATAATTCTAAGGAAACGTGATAAGTGCTGGAATAAAGGCCTATTCGAAGTAATAGGGAGAGGACCTCAAAGAAGGCAATGACTGCTGGACTATGAACAGATACTAATGGGCGTGATGATTTAACTTGAGTTTCAAGGATAAGCCAGATAGACGGGGGATCTGTCACCAGACTGATGTTCCTGCTGCCCCACCACTCCCTGGCCTTCTTCCTGGCGTGCCCCAACCTTCTGTAAAGACCCAGACAGAGCAGAGCAATGCTGACTCCCGCCAGATGCCTGCCCACGGAGGAGAAGGCCACACTCCCAGGCAAAAGTGATGCTTTGCCACCATTTCTTGGGTGGAACCCGGTCCACAGTTCTTGTTGAGTCGTTGTATTGGTTTGAAGAGAAGAATATTTATGAGTACACACGCACATTATGCAAAATAGAAACATTTAGGGTAGTTAGTGAAATTCACTCCAAAATTCAATAAACCTCAGTGAAAACAAGTTATATTCGGTCACTGGCTGAGTTTTCAGCCTTCAGCCATTTATTTTAAAAGATGTTCAGCAAGGTGGAAGATAATGTAATCCCTGTCGCTTAGAGGCTTTAAATTATTAGAACAATTTCTAACTAAACTTAAATTATTTAACTATTAACTATCTAGTTAACAAATTGTATCCCTTAAACTTCAAATTATTAAAAAAAATGTCCAACTAAACTGAGTGAAACTTTTTTTTAAGATTTTGTTTATTTGAGAGAAAGAGAGGAGTTAGGGTGGGGGGGAGAGGCAGAGGGAGAAGCAGACACCCTGCTGAGCAAGGAACTTGATGTGGGGCTCGATCCCAGGACCCTGAGATCATGACCTAAAGCCAAAGACAGACGCTTAACCTACTGAGCCACCCAGGTGCCCCTAAACTGAGTGAAGTTTTAAGACATATTTTAAAAGAAAGAAGGGAGAAGGAAGAAAGAAAAAAGAAGGAACAAAAAAGAAGCAGGAAGAAGTGGAAGTTGTAATATTTGGCTTAAAAAATTAAGAAAATGTCACAAAAGATGACATATTCAGACAAATTAGTTATACTTTTAGAAATGTCCTTAATAATGAAAGGACAGAAATTTTCCATTCAGAAATAACTTATATTGAATTATATGGTAAGTGCTCTTTTCCAACATAACTGAGAAATGTGGTGATATAATAAATTAATATTATAATGACTAGAGAATATCAGAGATACCATAAATGGATGGTTAATTTGCAAATAATTGGAATATAATACGTTGAGCGTAGCTTAATTTACTAGTGTGTCCTCAACCTTCTAAAAGGATTTTATAAATTTCACATCATGTAAAGATAAGCAGTACAAAATCAATATAATCTCTCTCTCCATCTCTTTTATTTAAAACATTTTTTTAAAGTTTATCTATTTATTTTTTAGTAATCTCTACGCCCAACATGGGGCCCAAACTCACGAGTCAGAGATCAAGAGTCGCATGCTCTTCTGACTGAGCCAGCAGGCACCCCTCCACCTCTTTTAAATAAAGGTATAAAAATCCTAACTTATAGACCTCAGGCTTCCCGACAGTATCATAAGAGAGTTTTTCTTTTTTTTAAGACTTTATTTATTTATTTATTCATGAGAGACAGAGGGAGAGAGAGAGAAGCAGAGGGAGAAGCAGGCTCCCAAGGAGCAGGGAGCCCGATGCGGGACTCGATCCCAGGATCCTGGGATCATGACCTGAGCCGAAGGCAGATGCTTAACCATCTGAGCCACCCAGGCGCCCATAAGAGAGTTTTTATGAGTACTGAGCATTTTCTGAAAAAGTGATAGTTCTCTATGTGTATTGCTATTTTTCAAATGTCTTTAGATGTTACTGTAAAGAATAAAATTCAAATTCATTTAAAATGTTATGAAATTCATTTCCTGATCTTTACATAATATTTTCAATCATCAGATACTAAAAACACAACTACAATCATAGGAGAAATCAGTCTCCTAAAGAAAAATGGGCAACTGTCCCATTATAATAAAAATCATAAATATTGGCCAAAATTGTTATATGCACTGCTAACCCAAACTTATGCTTGAGCCTTGAAATCCTTTCAAAACACTGTCTTTTCTTAATTATACCTCTCTCTCTCTCTCTCTCTCTCTCTCTCTCTCTCACACACACACACACACACACACACACTTGTTTTTCTTTTGTTCACTTTTAGTTTCAAAAGACAATTCCGTTCTAGAAAGGGTGGGGGCGTTCTTTGGAAGCCCTAATGGTTCTCAAACCTCACTGCACATTATAGCTATCTGAGGAACCCCACACTTGACTAACTAAATCAGTCAGGAGGGGGGTGGGTCCCAGGCACCCCAGTAGTTTTAAAAGTTTCTCTTTAGGAGAATCATTGGCTCTCAAAGGGGATGGTGCATCAAGATCACCTCTGTTAAATTACAGATTGCTGCCCGCCCCTCCCCCAACCTCCCCCCCCCCCCCCCCCGCCTGCCACACACACAGTTTCTCATGCCAGTTATCAAGCTTAGGACACAGAAACTGCATTTCTAGCAAGTTCCCAGGTGATGCTGATGCTGCTGGTCTGAGACCACAGTTCTGCACATCACTGCCTTAGACAGAGGTCTTCCAACTTGCCTACACATTTTAACCTGTTAGAGGAAATTTAGAAAATAAGTGGAAAGGGAAGAAACAGGTGTGCTGGGAAGACAAGCTTGGATAACATTCTTAAAAACCATCCCACTATCGAGAATAAAATGTCTCACAGGGGGAACAGGGAAGGAAATCGATTTTGCCAGGAGTTCCCAGCTCCGTTAAAATCATAACTGGAAGCCTTAAAATGATACCTTCAGCTGCCCGGGCTCCCTCCATCCTTCTCAGTCTACAGACCTCTGGGCTGGGGCTTGCACCGGAATGTGCCACACCCTGGGCAAGATTCTGCTTCGCAGCCACTAACCCAGCCCGCCGGCTCCCCGACTCCACCATGACAAAATCCCCTGGGGTGCTTGTAGAAACACACGGTCCTGAATCCCACTCTGAAATTCCCCTGTGAGTTTATAGGTACTTCTAATTCTCGTTGAGGGTTTTTAATGAGGCCTCGGTCCTTTTTTTCCCCCAGATGCCTTGTTTATTCAGTTCTTTTTCTTTCTCGAAGGGCTTTAGGCTTTTAAAAAATGAGAGAAAGAATCCAGTGCCTGGGTGGCGGCTCAGTCGTTAAGCGTCTGCCTTCGGCTCGGGTGCCCTGCTCCGCGGGAAGCCTGCTTCTCCCTCTCCCACTGCCCCTGCTTGTGTTCCTGATCTCGCTGTGCCTCTCTCTGTCAAATAAATAAATAAAATCTTAAAAAAAAAAAAAGAGGAAAAGAATCTAGGTACATTTTCTGTGTTCCTTCCTGAGCCTAGAACGGTCTTGATTGAATGGAAGAGGGCCAGGATGGGGAAATATTGGTGTAAAAATCAGGTAAGACCTAAAATATTGTCTCACTGTATCATTTTTTTCTGACATTATTCACTGAATAATTTACCTCTTCTTCTGTTGGTTTGGGGTGCTTCCTCCAGGACAAACGGCGCTAGCTGACAGAGGTCTCCCCTAGCAAGTGCTAAGTAATACATCCTGACTCCTCAGCAGGGAGGTTCTAGGAGAAGCAGCTCAATTACAAATTATAACTTGGAACTTTTTTGCCTGTTTGCTCTTCCAGAATAACTAATGAACTATTTTATTAAGCCCCTTTCCTGCCCCCTAAAATTATATGGGGTTTCTATTAAATTGTTAATAATAAATTATACATTTAATTTGGGAAGAATTGATAATAACAGTCAAGTTTCTTCTCTAGCACATGGTATCTTTGCTCTGGTTTCTTGAATCTCATGCACACAGACATACATCCCCATGGAATTAGAAACGGAATTGCCCGCCCTCCCCATTTCCATCATTCTTGTTTTGAAGGAATGTTATGGATTGTTGTATTCAGTTACCTTTTTTTTTAAGATTTTATTACTTATTTATTTGACGAGAGAGAGAGAGAGAGAGAGAGAGAGAGAGCATGCGCACAAGCAGGGGGCGCAGGAGAGGGAGAGGGAGAAGCAGTCTCCGCCGAGCAAGGAGCCCAATACGGGGCTCGATCCCAGGACCCTGAGATCATGACCTGAGCCAAAGGCAGATGCTTCACCGACTGAGCCACCCAGGTGCCTCAGTATTCAGTTACTTTTAAAATTTTGTTATTTACTTAATAAAACTACATTCCTTTTTTTCCCCCTGACACACGTAACTGAGACACACTTTGAGAACCGTTGACCCGAAGAAGGGAGTCCAAGGCCCGTTGAGGAGTCCTTCTGGAAGGGGGTCAGTTGCTTCCAAGAGTGGTCAGCCTGGATGGGGCTCACACGCGCAAATGGCCTCTCGCCAGTTCTCTGAGCTATAGGTGCAAGGCTGGGCCGGCTCCATGAAAGAGTTGTGTTGTGTACGGGACACACCGAAAGGATCCTAGGCGTGGAGTCAGAAGACCGAGACTTGTGTCTTTTTTTTTGGTCTAGCAGTTCCCTTCTGCGGGGCAGGCATGGGATCCAGGCTGAGCATAGCCCCAGAACAGCCCTAGCACCAACCTGAGTGCTCTGCCGATTCTCCTTTTGGAGCTTCACTGTTGGAAGGAGGTCTTTCCCTTTTCAGCGAGGAAGGGTCAGTATTGTATACAAACATACAATACGTGTAGAGATGCTGGCGGCCACATCGATTCCCATGTGGACGGCTCTTAGACACTGACTAAAAGCCTCATGGCTTCGATTTCCTAGTTTCTGCCTCCGGCTTCGCAGAACCCCCGGCTTCCCCAGGCTCTTCTTGTGATCCTGGGAGTTACCCCAATAGCCTTCCGACAAACACACTTGCTGACTTTGACACAGATCATTTGACTCAGGTGCTCTCTCTTGGAACCAAAATAGTCCTGAGTTCTTTTACTTTTTCTTTCTTTCTTTCTTTCTTTTTTTTTTTTTAAAGATTTTATTTATTTATTTGACAGAGAGAGACACAGCGAGAGAGGGAACACAAGCAGGGGGAGTGGGAGAGGGAGAGGCAGGCTTCCCGCGGAGCAGGGAGCCCGATTCGGGGTTCGATCCCAGGACCCTGGGATCATGACCTGAGCCGAAGGCAGACACTTCAGGACTGAGCCACCCAGGCGCCCCATTCCTAAGTTCTTTAAAACCACCTTTTTGGACCACTGTGGATGCTGCACGAAGGGCTATGAAATTCCCAGCATGGTACCAAACACTGCTCAATAAATCTACCAAACAGAATTGAATCAAGCAGGATGATTTAGAACTGCCTTTACATTTAGGACAATTCAGGGTGTCCAGATTGATGGAAACTTTTATCATAACCTCCAGGCTTATCTCACAATTTTAAAGGTATAAAACAGAGATGACTGGAATCCCATCCAAAATTTGAAGATCCTCCAAAGTATGAAAAACTGGTGGAATTCTCAGGTTATGGTACAAGTAGCAAAAGCCAACTGTAGCCTGTATTACTTATTGCAGTTTATATCAAACAATAGTTTCTTGTAGAGCATGTTAAATCTATGCTTCCTTTGAGGTGTGGTTTTAATGACATTCTGTGTGAAATGTTTCTGCACATTCTAACTTTCCTTTAATTATGCTCATCTCATTTTTTATTACATTATTTTATCAAAAATGGCACCTGTTTCTTCTGCTCATGCTCCATGTGACACTGCAATAATTTGGATCCAATTGTTTAATTAGGTTGTCAACCAGATCACTAGTGACAACTTCTGTAGTTTTCCCATTCAGTGAAAATAATGAGAATGTCTCTGGCATATGTGAGAGATTTTGCTTTTTAGCTTTTAAAAAAAGGAATATATTTCCTTTATCAGCCAGAAACACTGGACACAGAGCTCTTGGTTCTGCATGATATCCAAAATTTGTTCCTTTAGCACATGTTAATGGCTAATGTAATTCTGATTTCTAGACATCATGACCAGGGGAAAAAAAAATGATCTGGCTGTTTGGGAAATCATGTCCATTTAATCTGTAGCCATGATCTCTAAAGTTACTGTGGGACTGTCATTGGATGAGCTCTACTTTGAGAAATGTGTGTTCAAGGTCCCCTTTCAGCTTCAGGCTCTGGCTCTGTAGTTTATTTTTTTTAAAGATTTTATTCATTTACTTGACAGACAGAGACACAGCGAGAGAGGGAACACAAGCAGGGGGAGTGGGAGAGGGAGAAGCAGGCTTCCCGCGGAGCAGGGAGCCCGATGCGGGGCTTGATCCCAGGACCCTGAGATCATGACCTGAGCCGAAGGCAGACACAACCGACTGAGCCACCCAGGCGCCCTGTAGTTTAGAAAAGGCAGGGGGCTGGGCTAATGGAAAGTCACGGACTGGCTCTCCTACCCGGCCACCCAGCCATCGATGGTGGAGCAAGGGGCTCAAAGTATGACTTCAACTGAGGAATTCTTGGTTTCCATAGGCAATGGTGTGGCGGCTCCTTTGGCACTTTGAAAATAACATCTCGTTTGCTTTCTCACCCAAAGAAACCTCAGAAAGTCTCTAATTTACTAGTGGAGTCTATGCCACATTTTACTTACTCTTCAATTGTTTGGAACTTTGAGTGGTTTTGAACAGACACAATGTTATATACTATGTCAATGTTCCCTGGCTAGGCCTCCAGTCACCAGCCCCCAAGAGAAAATCTATTCAGTCAATAAAACACCTGAAATTTGGTATGCATGCAATTTTACAGGGAAAGATAATATTTTTATGCAATGCATAAACTCAGAAATCACCTTTTTTTTTTTTTCAGTTGAATGCTGGGGTTTGAGGAGAAGTGGATTAGTTAGAGAAGGAGAAACAGCTATGAGGGGCACCTGGGTGGCTCAGTCGGTTAAGCGACTGCCTTCGGCTCAGGTCAGGGTCTCAGGGTCCTGGGATCGAGCCCCGCATCGGGCTCCCTGCTCGGGGGCGAGGGGGCGTGGTGTCTGCCTCTCCCTCTGCCCCAACCTCCCACTGCTGGTACACTCTCTCTCAAATAAATAAATAAAATCTTTAAAAATAAAAAAGAAATAGCTGTGAGCTACAACAAGTCTCAGAAACTTGTTGTGCATTTTGAAGGATTTCCAAGTCAGTGGCTCTTTATTTTAATTCCACGGCTTTCTTTTTTTAATCAAAAGTATATCATGTGGCAAACAAACACACAAAAAGATGCTCAACATCATTCTTCATCAGGAAAATGCAAATCGAAATCACTTTATCACCTCATACCTGTCAGAATGGCTAGAATCAAAAGACAAGAAATAAGTGTTGGTGAGGATGTGGATAAAGGGGAACCGACCGTCATGCACTGCTGGTGGGAGTGCAAACTGGTGCAGCCACTGTGGAAAACAGTATGGCCGTTCCTCAAAAAGTTAAAAACAAAAATAGAAATACTGTATGATCTGCTAATTCCACTCCTGGGTATTTGCCCAAAGAAAACAAAAACGCTAATTCAAAAAGCTACAGGCACCCTTATGTTTATTGCAGCATTATTTACAAAAGTCAAGACATGGAAGCCGCCCAAGTGGTGTCCATCCACAGATGAATGGATGAAGAAGATATAATGGAATTTACTCAGCCTCAAAAAAAAAAAAAAAAAAATGAATGAAATCTTGCCATTTACGACAACATGGATGGACCTAAAGGGTATAATGCTAAGTGGAGTAAGTTGGACATAGAAAGACAAACGCCATATGATTTCACTTATATGTGGAATCTAAAAAAACAAACAAAAAAGCAGACAAAGACACAGGCCCATGGATACAGAGAACAAACTGATGGTTGCCAGAGGGGAGGGGGCGGAGGGATGGACAAAATGGGCAAAGGGGAGTGAGAGGTCCAGGCTTCCAGTTACGGGATGAGTCAGTCATGGGGATGCAGGGCACAGCATGGGGAACAGAGTCAATTCTACGGTAACAGTGCTGGGTGGTGACAGATGGGAGCTACACCTGTGAGCGTCACGAAAAGTATAAAGTTGGTGAATCATGATGTTGTACACCTGACACTGATTTAACACTGTCAACCGTACTTCAATTAAAAAAAAAAAAAAAGTGTATCATGGGGATGGAGTGATGGGCAAAATAGGTGAAGGGAATTAGGAGGTACAAACTTCTAGTTATAAAATAAATAAGTCAAGGGATGAGAAGTACAGCATAGGGAATGTAGTCAATAATTTTGTAATAACTTTGTATGTGACAGACAGTAACTACACCTACCATGGTGAGCATTTCGTAGTGTCCATAATTGTCAAATCACTATGTTGTACACCTGAAACTAATATAATATTGGATATCAACTGTACTTCAATTAACTTTTTTTTTAAAAGGAGGGAGGGAAAAAGTGTCACCAAACACAGTCAGATACCACTTCACATTAAGATGACTACAATACAGTAGACAAACAATAACAAGTGTTGACAAGGGAATGGAGTCATTGGAATCCTTATTCAGCGCAGGTATAAAGGGTTACAGCCGCTTTGGAAAAGAGTCTGGCGTTTCCTCAAATGGTTAGTATATTACTCAGCAATTCCTCTCCTAGATATATACCCAAGAGAAATGAAAACAAACATCCGCACAAAAACTTGCACCGAAATGTTCACAGCAACATTACTCATAATAGCCAAAAAAAGGAAATAATCCAAATGTCCATCAGCTGATGAGTGGATAAACAAAATCTGGTATATCCAAAGTACTGATATCTGTTACGATGTGGATGGAACTTGAAAACATAATGCTAAGTGAAAGGAGCGAACTATAAGAGATTATAAAAGATTGTACGATTCCATCTGTCTGAAATGTCCAGAATAGACAAACCCATAGAGACAGAAGGTACAGTAGTGGTTGCCAGGGGCTGGGGACGAAGGGACTGAGAGTGACTGCCAATGGGTATGCAGTTTCTTTGTAGGCCAGTGAAAATGTCCTAAATTCGCAGAGTGATGATGGATGCCTGACTCTGTGATTATACTAATGACATTTTTTTAAGTGTTCAACTCAGTGAGGTGGTGGTGTTTTGTTTTCTTTTTTCATTGAGACATAATTTTGACATATAACATTGTATTAGTCTTAGGTGTTCAACATGATTTGATATATGTATATATTGCAAAGAGGTGTACTAATACCATTTCATTGTACATTTGATGCTCTGTAAATTATATCTCAACAAAATTGTTACTAAAGGGGCGCCTGGATGGTTCAGTCAGTTAAGCTTCTGGCTTTGGCTCAGGTAATGATCCCAGGGTCCTGTTTTCTTTTCTTTTTTTTTTTTTTTAAAGATTTTATTTATTTATTTGAGAGAGAGAGAATGAGAGATAGAGAGCATGAGAGGGAAGAGGGTCAGAGGGAGAAGCAGACTCCCCGCTGAGCAGGGAGCCCGATGTGGGGCTCGATCCCGGGACTCCAGGATCATGACCTGAGCCGAAGGCAGTCGCTTAACCAACTGAGCCACCCAGGCGCCCTCTTTTCTTTTTTTTTTTTAAAGATCTTATTTATTTATTTGATAGAAGCAGAATGAAAGATAGAGAGCACGAGAGGGGGTAGGGTCAGAGGGAGAAGCAGACTCCCCGCCGAGCAGGGAGCCCGATGTGGGACTCAATCTCGGGACTCCAGGATCATGACCTGAGCCGAAGGCAGTCACCCAACCAACTGAGCCACCCAGGCACCCTCAGGGTCCCATTTTCGAGCTCTGCATCGGGCTCCCTGCTCAGTGGGGAGTCTGCTTCTCCCTCTCTCTCTGCCACTCCCCCTGCTTGTGCTCTCTCTCTCTCTCCCGGTCAAATAAATAAATAAAATCTCAAAAAAATTGTTATTAAAAAAGATGGATCTCTATATACTTATCATAGATCCAACAATCTCATTCCTAAAATTTTACCTAAGAGAAATTAAAACTTATGTTCACACAAAAACTTGTACATGCATGTTTATAGCAACTTTATTCATAATCACCCAAAACTAAAAACAATTTAGGTGCCTTTCTAATGGCGAATGGATAAATTGGTGGACAGACAGACCATATTTTACTCCATACAATGGGATAGTACTCAGCAGTAAAAAGGAAGAAACTGTTGATTCATACAAGAACACGCAAGAACCTCAAAAGCATTTTGCTAGCTGAAAAAAGCCAGATCCAAAAGGCTATATGTAGTGCATGATTCCATTTATAAAATAGTTTGTAAAAGACAGAACTACATGGCTAGAAAACAGATCAGGGGTTGCCAGGAAATGAGTTGGAAGAAGGGTTTGATTTCTAAAAGGCAGCGATAGGGGGTTTGGAAGGTAATGCAACTGTTCTGACTATTGCATACCCTGACTATGGAGGTAGACACCTACGATGCATTTGTCAAAACGATGGAAATGCAAACACACAACAAAAAGCCCCTGTAGAACTGTATACTACAAAGAGTGAATTTTACTGCATGTGAACTTAAAAAAAAAAAAGCAGTGTGTGTGGGGAATCCAAAATGGAATACAAATAGTGAAAAACCAGGGCGCCTGGGTGGCTCAGTTGGTGAAGCATCTGCCTTCGGCTCAGGTCATGATCTCAGGGTCCTGGGATCGAGCCCTGCACCGGGCTCCCTGCTCAGCGGGGAGCCTGCTTCTCCCTCTGCCCCTCCCCCCTGCTCATGATCTCTCTCTCAGTGGGATTCTGTAGACTTTTCCCTGCCTAAAAAAACATGTTCTCGCCCTTGGTCCCAGTTACCCATTCTATTCCTTAATCCGCCTGGCCTCGGACCCCTTTCTTCATATTAGAATTCTGCTGAGAAAGCTTTAGCTTCACCCATCCGTGAAGGACTGGGTCCTTTTACAAATAGATTCCCGGGGCGGTGCAACAAAGTGAGGTTGAGCTGTTAAGATTACTTTGTTGTGTTAGGCCTGGTGCCTGGTTGGCTGAGTCATGACAAGGGAGCTAATGCACCGAGCCCCTGACACTATCCTAAGTGCTTTACATATGTTCACTTCCTTAACCTTTGCAACCAGAAGCTTGTAATAGTGCTTCACTCGTTCTACGGAAGCGGAAATGAGACATAAAAGAGGTTAAGGATCTAAGTCCACAGCTGAGCCAGGATTCAAACCTAGGGTGTGGCTGACAGGCCATGCTTCTAACAACCGGGCACGCAGCCTGCCCAGGCCTGCGCAGTTCCTTAAAAACTTATCAAACAGAATAATGTGCATTAAGCTTGGAGTTATTAGTGGGAAAGTCATCCTGCGTAAGGGAAAAGAGAAGCTTAAATGGTTGGAGAGGCGATATCAATATTTTATTTATTGCTTTAAAGGAAATGGTTTTACAATTCTTTTCAAATGACCTCCAAGAGCAAGAACTAACTCCTGGCTCCTGAATGATGCTTCCAGATGGAGGCACTGCTAGGGAAGGGGCGTTCGTATGTACTAGCTTCATGCACACATGCTCATCTGGTGAACTTTAGGAACAACTATATCTCTCATGTAGTTTTAAGGAATCCTTGAAGGTGTGTTAGGTCAATAATACCCGTTTGCTTAGCAAGCCCTTCACTGGGACAGTGTTTCTGCAGTCCTATTGTGTGCTCTCCCCAGGCTGAATAATCAGACATCTCCCCTCAGTTGAATGCAAAGGAAGGATCTTGACTTCTTTAAAAACAAAACATAACAAAACAAAACAAAAACTGGCATCAGAGCATATTAGTGACCAGCCTTCTTTCCCTGCTAGGCTCCAGGACATAGGGAATAGACTAAGTATTATTTTAAAATCCTAAATAACGGGACTCTGGGTGGCTCAGTCGGTTCAGCGTCTGCCTTCGGCTCAGGTCAGGATCTCAGGGGTCCTGGGATCGAGCCCTGCATTGGGCTCCCTGCTCAGCAGAGAGCCTGCTTCTCCCTCTCCCTCTGTGCTCTCTCTCTCAAGTAAATAAATAAAATCTTTTAAATAAATAAATAAAATAAAATCCTACATAAACTCTCCTATTGGCCAGGATAATTAGTGTTGTTTACGTGGATTCCTATAGATTCAACCTAAACTCTGGACAATGTTAAAAGCTCAACAAACAGGAGTTCCTTTTAGCCCTTCCATTGCCTGTGGTGGGAGGGTGGTGACCTGATCACTTACTTTTATTTATAGTAAAAGCGACTTAAAATCCCCAGAACTTTCTGGCCAGACCTGGAAGGAGGGGCTGACAGCTATTACTGATTGCTGAACTTGGGTTTGATTTAACCTCCTTGGGTCAGAAGGTTGGCAACGCAGTCTGGGCTATGCCTCAAGACAGAAGCGAGGCTTAGAACAATCTCTCATCTTTTCCTTTTTTCTTTCCTTCCTTCCTTCCTTCCTTCCTTCCTTTCTTTTTTCTTCTTATCGTTTCGTTGCAAATATAATTCACATACCATAAAATTCACTGTTTTAAGTATACAATTCAGTGGGGTTTAGTATATTCACAAAGTTGTGCTGTACACCCATCACCAAAACCAAATGGAGAATATTTCTATTACCCCCCCAAAGAAACTCCACACTCCTTGGCCATCACCCCACAATTCCCCAGTCCTCCAGCCACTGGAAACCACTAACCTACTTTCTATCTTCCTAGATTCGCCTATTCTGGGTATTTCCTACACAATACGTGAACCTTTGCATCTGACTTCTTTCATTTTTTAGCGTAATATTTCTAGGTTCATCCATGTAGTAGCGTTCATCAATACTTCATTTTTTTATGGCTAACAATCTCCCATTGTATGGAAATCCCGCATTCTCTTCATCCATTATTGATGGACATTTGGGTAGCTTCCGCCTTGCAGCTGTTGTGAATAGTGCTGCCACTGTGCACATTCATGTGCAAGTTTTTGTGTGGACGGGTTTCCATTTCTCTTGGGTATGTATCTAGGAGTAGAACTGCTGGGCCTCGTGCTAACTCCGCTTAACGATTTGAGGAAGTGCCAGACTATTTTCTGAAGTTGAAGGCACTGTTTACATTCCCACCGGTGGTGTAGGAGTACTAATTTCTCCACATCCTTGCCGACACTTGTTACTGACCATCTTTTTTTTATTAGAGCTGTCCCAATGGGTGTGAAGTGGTATCTCATCGTGGTTTGGCTGTGCATCTGCCTGAAGGCTGATGATGATGGACATCTCCTCATGTGCTTATTGGCCATCTGTATACCTTCTTTGGAGAGCTTCCTATCCATCACTCATTTCTTATCTGCTTTTGTTTTAACCTCTCATGGGAAAAGGTACTGCAACCTGACACTTTTCGTCACTGGCTTTGTTCATCTTATTACAATCCACAAGCTCTAGAAAATCATGAAAACAGATTCATAAAGCACCTGAGTCACTCGGTGATTACTTGCATTATCAAAGTATTGATTTTAATAGAGCTCAAGATTTCAATAAAGACTCAGAGAGTTCAAAGTCATTGGCAAGTGGGCCTCTCCTAGGTCTCATAGACTTAATTTATCCACAGGCTCTGTTTTAACCTTCAAGGCATTATTCCTGGAACTATGGCTCAGAATAAGGTCCAGCCACAGAATATCAGAGGAAGTATTCAGAATAGAAAGATCAGGGGCATCTCAAGGTTCTGGGATCAAACCCCGCATCAGGCTCTCTGCTCAGCGGGGAGTCTGCTTCTCCCTCTCCTCTGCCCCTCCCTCTGCTTGTCCTCTCTCTCACCCTCTCTCAAATAAATAAATAAAACCTCTAAAAAAAAAAGAACAGAAAGATCAATGAAATAGGAGGATGACATCATGTGACTTTAAGCTTTCCAAAACCCAAACAGGCTGACTGACCACCACAATTTGCCTGGAACTATCTTAATTTTAAAAGTGAAAGTCCCAGGGTACCTGGGTGGCTTAGTCAGTTAAAGGTTCGACTCTTGATTTCAGCTCAGGTCATGATCTCAGTGTTGTGAGATGGAGCCCTGTCATGGGCTCCGTGCTGGTTGTGGAGCCTGCTTAAGATTCTCTCTCTCCGTCTCCCTCTGCCCCTCTCCCCTCCCCACCACCTCCATGCTCTCCATGCTCTTTCTCTCTGTCTCTCTCTCTCCCTCTCTCTCAAAAAAAAAAAAAAAAAAAAAACAGTTTATGTCCCAGGAAATCCTTTAGTATTGGGTAAGCCCAGTTGGTTAGCCCAGAGCCATCATCATTCTCCTTGTTACATGACGGAGTTATAAATGAGGATGCTGTAAAGGGCAGAGGCCACGTACATCTTTAGGCATTGCTGGAAGCATGGGTTTGAATCCTAGACCTGTCACTTATTTATTGGCTTGCAAATTCTGGCATGCTACATTACCCCCGTGAGCCTCACAGAAGCTCAGATGAGATACGGTGAGGACATATTTAATGTGGTTTAAGTTCAACCACATTAGGGGGGTGCAATTCATTTACAGGCAACAGTAAACTTGAAAATCCTTCAGATACAAAACCAAGTTCAGTTCCAATACTTGTTTAGTGTGGTCGATGGTGAAAACACTTTTACCAGATTCGCTTACTCTCCATTAATTATGCCCAACGAATTGCTTACTTTCTTACATCACCACTCTCATACCTGCCCCCAGGAAAAAATGGTTTCACTTTTTGGATTAAACCCTTACGGTCATTCACACCATCTTTCCAAAGTCCTCAGCCGACCAGTGGTGCTGGTTTCAGGCACAACAACGTACCCCTCCCGGGGGACACGCTCCTCCAGCCACCAGCAGGGCCGTTCCCACATTATTTGAATTATTTCTCTTTTTGCAAAGGACACACGATAGAATTCTTGCAAGCTAAAGATGTGTATGATGTGACTCTACTGTTAAGTATCTACAGACATTCCTCAACTTACAGTGGTTCAGCTTTTTCACCTTTACAAGGGTGCGAAAGTAACATATTTCAGTGGAAACCGCACTTGGCATTTCGAGTTTGGACATTTTCTCCGGGCCGGCGAGATGCAGTACTCTACTCTCCCAGGATGGGGGGCGGCAGCCTCCAGGTGCCTCCCCGCACTCCCCACCCCATCACGAGGGTCAGCAGCCTGCACACTTCCCACCACTCTGCCCCCACACAGCCGTCCTGTTTGTCACCTCGGCACAGTGCTCAGGAGATTACCTGGGAGAGACAACACTTCAGGGTAAAATAGGCTTTGTGTTAGGTGATTTGCCCAAGTGTGTAGATTAATGCAAGTGCTCTGAGCACATTTAAGGTGGGCTGGACTAAGCTATCAGGTTCTGTGGGTTAGGGGTATTAAATGCATTTTTCTACTTACGGTATTTTCAATTTACAATGGGTTTATCATGATGTAACCCCATAGTAAGTAAAGGAAAATCTGTAAGTTAGTTAGCAAAGGGCTGAATAAGCCCCCAGGAGAAAGACCTTGAGAGGTGTCCAAGAGGAGGTCAAAGACCCCCAAATCTTTTTGTGATTGAGGTTATTGGCAGCTCCTATTTTACCCCTCCTGAGACAGAAGGAGTGTGACAAGAGCGCACTTAAGGTCAATCTGGTTGAATCTGAGATTTCAAGGTCTACTCTGGGAAGTAGCACAGTTCCAGAACTTGAGGTTGGTAATAACCTAAGGCAAGATAATAACAGCCCTCCCCTTATCTTCCAACAGGAGTTGGTAGGAATAGAGTGTAAGGACAAAGGTACAATTTGCCAGGAAAACGAAGGCATTCCGGAATTTGCCTGGCAGTATAAAGTGGTACTTTGCCAATGCCATGGCTTTAGAATTTTAAAAATTCTTATTTTTATTTATCCTTTGAGGAGTCCTCCCGTGATACCTTTTAATAAAAGGCAAACACGTTGTGTCAGCTAAAGTGGAAAGTCCTTATTGGTCAGGTATCAAAAGACTGTCACAACTTACATGCCTATCAACAGATGAGTGGTTAAAAAGTCATGGTATAGTCTTAGCTCTTTCTGCCCATGGGTCCTGCCCCCATGCCTTAATAAAAACACCTTTCTGGATGGGGTATATAGGCACAATGGAATATTAGGCAGCCATCAAAAGGAATGAGATCTTGCCATTTGCAACGACGTGGATGGAACTGGAGGGTGTTATGCTGAGCGAAATAAGTCAATCAGAGAAAGACATGTATCATATGACCTCGCTGATATGAGGAATTCTTAATCTCAGGAAACAAACTGAGGGTTGCTGGAGTGGTGGGGGGTGGGAGGGATGGGGTGTCTGGGTGATAGACATTGGGGAGGGTATGTGCTATGGTGAGCGCTGTGAATTGTGCAAGACTGTTGAATCATAGATCTGTACCTCTGAAACAAATAATGCAATATACGTTAAGAAAAAAGAAAAAGAAGAAGATAGTAGGAGGGAAAAATGAAGGGGATTAAGTCAGAGGGGGAGATGAACCATGAGAGATAATGGACTCTGAAAAACAAACTGAGGGTTCTAGAGGGGAGGGGGGTGGGGGGATGGGTTAGCCTGGTGATGGGTATTAAAGAGGGCACATTCTGCATGGAGCACTGGGTTTTGTGCACAGGCAGTGAGTCATGGAACACTACATCAAAAATTAATGATGTAATGTATGATGATTAACATAACATAATAAAAAAAATGAAAAAAATTAGTTCAAGACCAAAAAAAAAAACAAAACACCTTTCTGCACCAAAAAAAAAAACCAGTTTTGGTATAGTCTTATATTAGAATACTGGGAGGTCATTACAAAGAATAAGGTAAAGCTATCTGTTCTAATATGGAACTCTCTCTGAGACACATTAATAAGTTAAAAAAAAACAACAAAAAACCCTGGGTGCCTGGGTGGCTCAGTCAGTTGGGCGTCTGCCTTCGGTTCAGGTTGTGATCTCAGCGTCCTGGGATCGAGCCCCACATCGGGCTCCCTCAGTGGGGAGTCTGCTTCTCCCTCTCCCTCCCCCACCCACAACACAGCACTCCTACTTCTCTCTCTCTCTCTCAAATAAATAAAATCTTTAAAAAAATAATTAAAAAATAAAATAAAATAAAAAAATAAACCCAAGGAGCAGAACAGGTGCATGTACCAACTGTGTAAAAAGGAAAAGGGGAACTATGGAGACAAATACACATAGATAGGCTTATTTTTGTATCACATATCTCTGGAAAAATAAATAGAAAGCTATTAGCAGTGGTGATCTCTGTGTAGGCAAATCAGGGGTAGAAGAAAGGCTTAATTTTCATGGGATATTCTTTTATACTGTTTGAATTTTTTTTTTGCACATTCTTGTATTACATTTTTTTAAAGATTTATTTATTTATTTATTTGAGAGGCAGAGAATGAGAGATAGAGAGCACGAGAGGGAAGAGGGTCAGAGGGAGAAGCAGACTCCCTGCTGAGCAGGGAGCCCGATGCAGGACTCAATCCTGGGACTCCGGGATCATGACCTGAGCCGAAGGCAGTTGCTTAACCAACTGAGCCACCCAGGCGCCCCTTGTATTACATTTTTAAAAATAAGAATATGGAAGCCCAATCACTAGGAAACTAAAAAAAAAAAAAAAAAAAAAAAAACACATCTCACCTGTATTAAAACAGAGAAGTAAGTAATAGAACGCCTACTGCTCTTTGTTTTTCTTTTCTAGCAAAAGAGTTTTACAATCATTAAGTAAAGTAGTCCATATTTGAGATGGACAATTTCCCACATACTGTTGAAAGAAATGTCCCAACAGCCTTTCAAAGACAAAGCATATATCAGTTCACTGTGGTGCCTGGAGTCACGATAGTCCTTCTCATTTTATATTAATCCAGTAGAAATTCTCACTTGACCCTGAGAAAATGAATGTGTAACAAAGGCTGAAGGGGAAAATGACTTCATAGAAACAGCTTCAAATTTCTATTAGTAGCTAAGATTAAGCCAGTTATTTAAAAAAACGATCAGAGCTGGAATGTACAGTCATAGAAAACATCGGTCAGAAGTGCACCTGGCTGGTGAGATGATAGTCTGTGGGGAGGAAAACCAACAGCTTATGTCGGTCCCTCCTCCACCCCACAGGCTGTACTGAGTCCTCACCCACTTGATGCTGGGCACAGGACAAGGTATGTCATCTTCCTAGCCTAGAACCTATTTCCTCCTTAACTGCTGATAGCATCTTTGGAAACCTGCTCTTTTTTCATGTGGTTTCTTCAGTAGGGAGCTAGCTTTTGCACTCTGTCCCACCCCGACCACCACCAACCACAGCTACAGGGGGGTTCCTGGTATATTCTAAGCCCCTGACCACAGTGACATGCATGGGACTTGAAGAAAAGTGACCTGGAACTTCTGTGGAACTACAGAGAGGACAAAGGTCTCCCCCGACTCCGTTGAGGCTGCAGCTGTGAGAATGTGAGCTCGAGGCTGCTGGGAGCCGACAAAAGAGGCCAACAGAAACAAAAGTAGAGCTGAGAGACACAAAGCCTGGATGCCGTCACCTGGATATTAGATCCAGCTACACTGAAATAGATCTTCTAGTGCTAGGACCTAATAATAATTTCCTTTGTTTGCTCAAGTCAGTTTGAGTAATATATGTCACTTGAAACCATAGTGCGCCTCACAGACAGAGGCTGAAGGAGCTCCAGGGCTCTGGGGGAAGAGGCAGACATGTACCTGAGAAGGCTGTTGCCTTGTGATGGACACTATGACAAGGTCTGCGCCTGGCGCCAGGAGAACACGAAAGGCACACACGATGTGGTAAGACAGCTTACAGTTTAAAGGATCTTAGAGATGATCCGAATCAAGCCTCTCATTCAAAGGGAGGCTGGAATCACCCAAGAGAGGCAAAGTAACTAAGAACAGTCCTGAATGGTACTCTACCCCTGGAGAGTAAAAGCAATTTTTTAAATAGCATTTCTTCCTGATAACCAAAAATTATACCTATTCATTGTAGAAAACTTAAAAAAAATTATAAGTAAGGCCAAAGAATAAAATAAAAATCACTCATAATCCTCACTCATCAACTAAAGATAGCCACTGTTGTTACAGTTTTGGTCAATACCCTTCCAATCTTTCTCCATGAATTCTTTAATTTGTTTTTTCACAAAAATGGAATCATACTGTTTTGGAATCTGCTTCTTAAGCTCAACAGTACATTATAACATTTACCCATATTATTAGATATTCTTCAAAAAACATTTAATTGGCTACATAACTTATTTACCCAGTCTTCTCTTGGATACTTAGGCTGCCTCCAATTTTTTATTACTATATGCAATACAGAGAGGACTGGTCTTACAGATCAATCTTTGTGGCCACCCTGATTATTTCCTTAGGACAAATTTCCATCCATGGAATTACCAGATCAAAGAGTTCACATGGTTTATTTTATTTTATTTTAAAGATTTGTTTATTTATTTTAGAGAGATAGAGAGCACACGAGCAGTGGGAGGAGCAGAGTGAGAGAGAGAGAGAATTCCAAGCAGACTCCCCGGCTGATCCCAGGATCCTGACCAAGATCATGACCTGAACTGAACAAAACCAAGAGCTGGACGCTTACCCAACTGAGCCACCCAGGTGCCCCAAGAGTTCACCTATTTTTAAATAAAGCTCACATTTCAATTTTAACCTAAATAGGTAAATATTTTACAGCACACACTTTACCTTCTAGGAGGGGAAAAACACTCAAGTCAGTTGCACACAAGAAGCTGCTTGTATTATATTGTAGAGGTGATCTTCGTAATGAGAGAGTGAGGGACTAAGTTCCCTGAGACCAGCAGACCACCTTCTAAGAAAGAAGGACGTGGATGCACAACTTGTACCTGTTCATGTGTAATGTGCTGTCAAGTCTACGCAGTAAGGGATTCAGAAGACAAGTATAAACCTGAGGACGGCTCTTCCACCTTTTCTGTTTTAAATCCATCCATTACACCATCTGCATCCAGAGTCACTGACCCCAAGCACAAATCAAATCATGCCACATCCTGCTTCTAGCTCTTCATGGTTCCCTACCACCTCTGGACTACAATTCCTTATGGAGGCATTCGAGTCTCTTAAGATAGAAGCCATATTTCGAGCCTTTTCTCCCCCTCGTCACTTGTCCCCATGCACCTAATGCTGTAGTCATGGCCACCGTTCACTGTGGGGACTACACGTGGGAGCTGCTCTGTGCCTTGACCCACACTGTTCCCATTTCCTAGGATGACATTCTCCCCCATCTCTACTGTTGAAACCCTCCCATTTTTCAAGGCTCCCATGCCCACTCCCTCTGCCAAGGTTTCTGGGCTTGTCCCAGCCAATCTCCCCTCCCCTTGGTTGAAGTTACAGTTGCTTCTGAGGCACTGGAAGCCACCATGTGCCCTGGGCTCCTTGAAGGCAGGATCACATCTCACAGAGCTTCTCCTCACCAACAGCTCTGTGCCTCGGACATGTACGTCACCAACGAAATGTTATAGAATAGTCTTTTTCAGGCATTAAACTCATGTGAAATGGCATAATCCAATAGAATTGCATTTAATTGAATTATTCTCCTTCATTCTGTTAATATATTAGCCATTCTGTTCTGGAGCCTAAGCCTTTCTAGACAAAAAGGGGCTCATTCCCAGTGGGTGGGGTGGTGTCTACAATGAACCCCAGCTTGAAATACAGCCTTTTGGGTGCCTGGGTGGCTCAGATGTTTAAGCATCTACCTTCAGCTCAGCTCATGATCCCGGGGTCCTGGGATCGAGTCCTGCGTCGGGCTCCCTGCTCAGCAGGGAGTCTGCTCCTACCTCTGCCTCTCTCTCTCTCTCATGAATAAATAAATAAAATCTTAAAAAAAAAAAGTACAGCCTTTTGGCATTTACTGGCAGTGAGGGATTCCATGTTGTGCTTACAGAGATTCTGGAGACTGATTTTAAATTGAACATCATAGTTTACTTCAAGGAAACATGAATAAGGCTTTCACTAAAAAAAAAACAAAAAAAAACCCAAAAAACAAAAAATTGGACTAAATAAACATATTTAGGTTTTCCCCTCGTGCTTCGCCAACACACACAGCAACCTGAGTGTCAGGAGCAACCCTTCCCTCAGCACAACTCCAGGAAATGAATCTCTAGTGTACAACTGATGAAATAATTTTGAAAGGGGCTGTAGAGCAGCTTGCCTTGGTCCTGAGACCTTGGGACAAGATGAACCAGGAGAGTCTTGTCCGCTGTTGAATTGTGGTAACAAAGAACCCCAAACTAGGTGGTTTACAACAAGAGAAATTTAGTGTCTTACAGTTCTGAAGGCTAGCAGTCTGAAATCAAGGTGTTGGCAAGGCTGTGTTTCCTCTGAAAACTGTAGGGGCATCCTTCCTTGCCTCTTTGTATTTCCAGGGCTGGCTGTCAATCTTTGGTGTTTCTCACCTTGCAGCCGCAGTACCCCAATCCCTGCCTCGTCACCACATAGCACTCTCCCTATGCATCTTCACAGGCATTTTCCTGTTCTTATAAGGACACTGGCCATATTGGATTAGGCCCCACCCTAATGACCTCATGTTAGCTGGATCACATCTGCAAAGACCCTATTTCCAAATAAGGTCACATTCATAGATACCAACGGTTACGACTTCAGTATATTTGGGGAGGACACAATTGAACCCAGAACAAGACACACCAAGCGCTTACTGTGGGTAGGGAGTGTGCTCAGTGCTTCACAGGCATTAACTCATTAATCCTTACAAAGCCCTTGTGAGGTAGACAAACGGACTGAGGTGAAAGAGAGGGGAAATAATGTGCCTAATTCCAAATTTCTAATAAATGGAGGGGATAGAACTTCTCCTCTCCTTTCCCCATCCCTCTTCCTCCTTCCTCCTCCTCTTCCTTCTCCTTCTTGAGTAATTAGAGAGTTAACTTATAGGAATGGCTTAGATAGTGTTCCTTAAACTTTAATGTGCCTACAAATCAGCTGGTGACCTTTAGCTGCTGATCCAGCAGGTCTGAGTTAGGAGAGGAGGTTCTGCCTTCCCAACCGCAATTTGATTAGCAAGAGCACTTGGTCCCCAGGGACTAGCCATAGCAGAACGACTTGGGGGTGTTTTTAAAAATGACTACTTCTCAGAACTTAGAAGCTATTGACATAGAGTCTCTGGGTGCAGCCCAGGAATCTGTATTGTTTTTTTAAAGATTTTATTTTTATGTAATCTCTACACCCAACATGGGGCTGGAATTCACAACTCCAAGATCAAGAGTCGCATGCTCTACCAAGTGAGCATGCCAGGCACTCCCAAGAATCTGTATTTTTTTTTAAGATCTATTTATTTATTTGAGAGAGAGAGAGAGAGAGAGAGAGAGGCAGTGCAAGTGGGGGAGGGGCAGAGGGAAAGGGAGAGAGAGAATCCCAAGCCGACTCTGCGCTGAGTGTGGAGCTGATACAGGACTCAATCTCCCGACCCTGAGATCATGACCTGAGCTGAAACCAAGAGTCAGACGCTTAACCAACTGAGCCACCCAGGCACCCCTAGGAATCTATATTTTAAGGGAGGTGATTCTGAAGGGCATCCTGGTCTACAAACTGTTGTGCTAGACAAATTAAATGTTGATTTGAATTGGCCTATTAACAAAGTATTTTCTGCTCACATTTGAGATAAATGATGGCAGGTAGGATTCAAAACTGGTTGGGTGACTTTATCCAAAAAGTAGTCAACCCAGAGGCAGTTCCTCAGATGAGTGGTCTGACCTTGCCCTAGGAGAGATGTATGTAAACGACTTAGATAAAACCAGACAAAGTATGCTCACCACGTTTTTTAGGTGATAAAAAGTTAGGAAAACTAATGTGACTGCCCAAAGAAAACCACGGTTCACTAAGCTAAGACACTGGGCTGCAAGCAGTAAGATTTGACATACTCATCACAAGGGAAAGGCCTACATTCAGGTTTATAAAATGAATTGTAGACATGAAGGATGAAGAAGGCCTGGCCTCATGATTTTGTATACAAAAAGGACCTAGAGAATTGAGTTGATCACTACTTTAGCATCAACCAACAGTATAATGAAACTGACAAAACATCAAAACATAAGCAATGTCCACCTATATTTCTATGAATGTAGAAAGGGGCCCAGACCAAAGGCAGGAACAGTATTGGGGTTCCATGCCTGGTCGGAGCTCAGCATGCTGGGGAGCCAAGTAGCAAGATTGGCGTTAGATTGTGCCCCTCGGAGAAAGATCAGGTTGGCGTAGAGTCTGTGAGTCACAGGCTCTTGAGCATTGATGAAAAGTATGGATACGACCTTGGAATACAGAAGACAAACGAATACATGACCTCCAACTAAAAATACTTGGCAGCTTGTCTGAAAAAGAATGACCTTGTTCTAAGTAGCCTCAAGGACGCAGAAGCAGGATCCACGGATGGGACGGAAGTGGGCAATGTTTTTGGTTGGCATATATGTAAGAACATTCTCAGACTTGACCTGACTAACGGTGGAAAGAGATGCTGGACTAGAGATTTAACTCTCCCATGTTCTTGGAAGTGTTCAAGATGCTGTGTTAGAGAAAGGATTCTTTTTGGTGTTTGGAAGGCTATGCTAGATAGCCTCTTAATATTTCCACCTGAAAAGGGTATGTGACTTCGAGAATGTGTAGAAAAAAGATACATTCCTATATTATCAAAGGTTTACCTCATCTCCCAGCGGGCTTTGGGTTTTTTTTCCTCTTTCTCAAAAATAGAAATAATTATGTCCATATTTAAAAACGCTTTAAGGTGGTTTGATGTTGCTGAAAATAGTATCTTGGCATAAGAAGAGTATTTGTTGTTTCATTCACTATATGGTGACTAAGTACCTAATATTGGCAATAATTAATAATGATAATAGCTAACACATATAGTGCTGTGTGTCAATCTGAGGTCTTAGCACAAATTAGCCCATTTAACCTTAGCCATGACCCGATGAACCATTTTACAGATGAGGAAACTGAGTCACAAAGACATTAAAGAGCTCCTTTGTGGTCACACAGCTAGAAATGGCAGAGACAGGATTCAAACCCACACAGCCTGGTGCCGGAATCGCAACTGCAAACCACACCACCAAGCTACCCCCTTTATGCTACATGATGAGAATTATGAGATGCAGTCTCAGGGCTAACTCTCCATTAGGAATAATTCCTGGAATTACAATACTTTTAGAGGTCAAATGGTTTTCATTTCTTTTAAAAGCAGAAGAGAAAAATGAATTTAGGATGAAAGAAAATTTTTCATTTTTTTTTCTCATGCCATTCCGTGCCCCCCCCCGACCACCAAAAAAAGAAAGAAAGGAAAACTGTAGGGCCCATGAAGAGCCATTATGATGGCAGGAGGCCCATGGGCCCAAAATGCTCAAAGCCCCAGGAGTTCTACCTGCAGGAATTTTCAAAACAAAAAATTTGTGCCTTTTTAAAAAAAAATGTATAACTTTGGGCTTTTTTTAAAAAAAGTATTATTATTTTGAATAGCCTGCTTAATAGATCAGCTGCTGGCTGGGTACAAAGCTGGGTTCCTTTGGACTTCTACCTGCCAGACTGGTACACTGGCTAAAGCTGGAAATCTTTACAAACACGTGGCCAACTTTGTGCTTCTTTTCTTAGACTCTTCTAAAAGGCAGATAGCCACACTGTGCTTTGGAAAAGGTGGTACTTTAATTTGGCCTTGTGATTAAACTGGGGGCAGGGTGCGCGGGAATCCCAGGTGCAGGAGGCAGGAAAGTGGCGAGTGGGGGGGGGGAAGGAGTCCGGCGTGGGTGTGCAGAGATGAGCTTGGCCGGCCAGAAATGGTTTCCTCCACCTCCTTGCTAGAAGAATTGCAGCTCTGGGAAGGAGTGGGGGGAGGCAACTTGAATTAGGGCAAAAGAGTGCAAAATCCATTTTGTACTGGAGGAGACAAGCTTGTCTGGAAAGGAAAAGGGTTTCCATAGAGACTGATGCACAGGCCTTGGGGGCTGGAAGGCATCCAGGCTTGTCAGGAAAATAACAATTACCCTGGGCTGATAAGGGAGAAGGTCGCAGGACTGCTGTTTTGCAAAGCAGATGTAAAATACCTCCTGGAAATGGAAATATGACAGGCCAGGAAGGACATCTTCTAGGAGAATTTGATCCGTGGAGGGTAGAAAAGATTCTAGGAACAGGGTTTGCAAAGGTGAAAGGCCCCAGGGCATTAAATTCAAAGTGTGAAAGCTATCTAGAGGTTAACAACCCCAAGGATTGGAGATCAGGATTTTGTAGCACAGACTTTAAAAATCTTGTTCTATTTTTGCTGTACTCAGCTTTCCAATTTAATTAGCGTATACTCATAGAACTCAACCCTAAAGGCAAGCATTTGTGAAAGAAACATCTTCTTGGTAGTGGTATCTTGGCCAAAGGAGCCTCTACCCCAGCCCTGCTCCTGGGAGCCCCCACACTTTGAAGTGCCTTCCTTGATATTCTATAAGCTCCTTTTGTTCTGGGACCTCGACTGGGAACCACTTGACCATGTATCTCTTTTCTCCCATGTGCATGTGGAGTGTTCTCTGGCCTTCTGCCCATGCCTGCAGGGTCAACCAGATGCCCCTATGAGCCCTGGGATCCATACCTAGGGGTTCCTCCCAGGGGCTTATGGCCTACCTCTAGCTCCAGAAGAGTGGCCTGAATTGTTCCTACCTGGGTTCTTTCATGGAATTTAGTGCTGGGGCACTTAAAAAAAGAAAAAAGAAAAAAGATTTGTAATGGCTTGATTAAGATAAAATTCATATACCATACAATTTAACCACTTAAAGTATGCAACAAAGTGTTCTTGCTTAGAGATTAGGAATATCAAAAAATTAATCTGCAAATGGAGGCAAAGTGCTTGCCCCACAGGACTGGAACAGGAAGTCAACTGAACCACTAAAAGGACAGAATTTACATATCTACAGACAAGAATTATGTTGCATTGGGATCAGTTATCTACCAATTACCGGGTAATTGGTTCATCATAATCAGATGGACCCTTGGTACACTTGGATTCTTGGTCAGCCTTATCCTTATAATATTCATGACGATGGTCATAATTGAATGTCTAGGACGTGCAGGCACGCTAGTAAATGCTTTATAAACATATCTCACTGAATTCTTAGAATAGTTCTCTGTGGTAGTTTACTCTCATTTTACAAATGATAACACAGAGGCAAAGAGAACACAACACGAGCGAGACTGTAAATCCAGTGGTGAGCACAGGATTCCAAGGTCCGAGTCCACAGCCCTTGCTCTGGTTGTTTGCGCTTGGGGGTCCTACCAAAAACACCACTGCCTAATCCAAGCTGGTGAAGCTTTGCATCTGTGCTTTAGAGTCTTAGCTCTTTTGTTTAGCTCTTTGATCCATTTTGAGGTAATTTTTGTACACGCCATGTGGTAGGAGTTCGATTTCATTCTTTGAATCTGAACAGCCCATTGTCCCAGCACATCTGCTGAAAATATTACTCTTGGTTCTGTTGAATTGTCATGGTACCTTTGTCAAAAGTCAATTGACCATAGATATATGGGTTTATTTTTAGAATCTTGATTCTATTCCATTGATCTGTACGTCCCAGTACTTGGTTTTGAATGTATGTCACAGCTGAAAAGATCAGAGATTCTTAGATCAAATGGAAAAAAAAAAAATGCATCACTGGCTCTGTTTACTAAGTGTTTCCTATCACATCCACCAAATATGCAAATGTTTGGGTTAAAGATCTAGCTAGTGAGTTTCCATCATTTCTGATGTCTGTGATTGATCTTGCAAACCAATAGTACGATGTTGCATTTTTCCCCCCTTTTTAACACACAGATACAAAACTAACTAAAACTCTTCATTTAGATCTATGTTGATCCATAAGCTATTTACTAGGGTGATTTTAAAATTCCCAATATGTGGGAGGGGAAGGGTCTTTATTTTTTGTTTTCATGCAAAACTTCCAATTGTCTTCTCTTACAGGGTCAGGACACATGACTCCCCCGGCACTGATTTGTGACAGTGTGCACAGAGTACAGCCAAACAGAGAAGCTCATCTGAGCCTTGGTGTTCAGGGTTTTCATTAGGGCTTCTTAGGTACATATGATTGGTTGACTGATTGATTGCCCACATGGTTGAATCCAGTCTCCTATACTGTGCGACCCAAAGCCCCCCACTCTATATCACATGATTGGTCTTCCTTGCATGACTAGCCCCTTAACCTAAGACCAGTGGGGGTGGCCAGCCACATCTACCCTTAAACAAGGACACTTCCACGATGTATGATATAGATTACCCCCCAGAAGTCAAAGGGAAAAGCCACACCTCTCTTTGGCATGGTCAATTTCTTTATTGCACAGTGTTCCTGTGTTCAGGAAAACAATGTATTTCCTCCAGTTGCTGAGCCAAGGGTTCTATATATTTCTAGTAGTTAGAGCTTGCTGACTGTGTTGGACAATTCTTCCACAGCCTTAGAAATTTTCATCTGATCTAGGAATTATTGAGAAAATAATGTATTAAGATTTCCCACGATAATGGTAGATACAGCTATTCCTCCTTTTCATTTTGCTTTTACCCAATAATATTTTGAAGCTGTATTTATGTTAATAGGAACAATACATTTAGAATTATTATATTCTTCTGGTGAACATGCCTTTTATCATTCAGTGATGACTTACTGGCAACATTTTAAAATTCTAGTTGTGTTTTGACTGTGATTTACACAGCTGCACCAGCTTTCTCTTGCTTAGTATTTACCTGATTGGTTTTTGTGTTCTTGTTTTAAGTTTTTAAATTCCAGTTAGTTAATATGCAGTGTAATGTTAGTTTCAGGTGTACAATATAGTGATTCAGCACGTCCGTGCATCACCCGGTGCCCATCACAACAGGAGAACCCCTGAATCCCCATCACCTGTGTAATCCACCCCCCCACCTCTTTTCTTTACCGGCTTATATTTTATCCAGTCTTTTACTTTCTACCTTTCTCTATTTTGCTGTTTCTGTTACGTCTTTTGAAAACAGCACATATCTGGATTTAATTTTTTATACAGCCTAAGAGTCCATGACATTTAACTGAAAAGTTCATGCCATTGACCTTTCTTCTGATTACTGATTTATTTGGATTTATTTTTGCCCTCTTCTTATTTGCATATATCAGATGGCTATCTATTTGCATTGCTTTTTTAAATATTTCCTTCCCTTTTCTTGTCTTCTTTTGGATTGATTAAAGTATTTTTTTTCTCATTCCATTTTTCTGCCCTTTATCAGTCTGGAGCATATACATTCAATTTCTATTATTTGGGTGATTACTCTTAGAATTTTAACATACATGCTTAGGGTAAATTTAATCAGTATATTTCTCTTTAAAAAGTACCTTAGGGAAGACAGAATGGGAAGTTATCAGAGAGGGAGAAAAACCATGAGAGACTCTTAACTATAGGAAACAAATTGAGGGGTTGCTGGAGGGGAGGTGGGTGGGGAGATGGGGTAACTGGGTGATGGGCATTTGGGAGGGCACGGGATGTAATGAGCACTGGATGTTATACGAAACTGACAAATTATTGAACACTACATCTGAAACTAATGATGTACTATATGTTTTTGCTAACTGAATTTTAAAAAAAGTACCTTAGGATGCCTGACTCAAAATGGCCACCTCTGGGGCGCCTGGGTGGCTCAGTCAGTTAAGCATCTACCTTCGGCTCAGGTCATGATTCCAGGGTCCTAGGATCGAGCCACACATCAGGCTCCCTGTTCAGCGGGAGTCGGCTTCTCCCTCTGCCTCTCCCCTTGGTAATGCTCTCTCTGTGGCTCGCTCCCTCTCAAATAAATAAATAAATAAAATCTTAAAAAAAACACACACAACACAACAAACTAGCCACCTCCAGCTATCTGAAGTCTTCATGGGGTTGCTTTTATCATTTCTTGTTTCTGCTGCCTCTCATTCATGGTGACTTATTTTCTTGAATATTCTTTGCGGGTGTTTTTGTTTTTTTTTTTTGCTTTGTTTTGTTTTGTTTCTGAGCCCAAATTTGTTGTGCTCTCTGTGGGAACTTCCTGAGGCCTGACCTTGAGGGCACATTCTCTAGGAAACCATTTGCATTTGCTTCTTCTGGGCACCAAGGGAGCATTCCATCCAAAGTCACTTAAAATTGTTGTGTCTTCTCAGCCTATTGATAGTGACATTCTTGTCTAGAAATACCTGAGGCCCTCACGAGGGCCATGTTTACTCACAGTGGACCCTACAGGTGTTTCCCCCAACACCACTGGGGCCAATGTTGTGGCCAGGCTGGCCCTGTGGTTCTTTAGCATGAGCACGCTATGAAGGTGCACACGAGACACGTCTTTCCACAATGTCAGCTGTATTCAATCATAAAGCAAAGTGAAGCCACAATTATAAAGCAGTTCAGGATTCCGAACTCAATGGCATTTCAGCACGTGATTACACCTGGCTTCTCGCGCAGCACACAGAGCATGGCAGAAGACAAACCACACAACAAACTAGATAACAGAAGGATGCAGGAAGTGAACGACCCAAACTCGAAGTCAGTCTGTGGGCACGTGGTTGATATGAGGCCTCGGTCTGCTCCGGGTCAGCTCTCGGCACTGACTGCTTCTGACGTGCAAGCAGGGAAGGCTCTCGGTTCTGTTCGGAGATCAAGGGGCTGAGCCTTCGGCGGCAGCTGCCCTTTTTGAAGTGGTCAGACGTAGAGGGATCAGGTCTGAAGAGTCTGACAGTTTGCTGCCAAAGTCCTCTCCTTTTTAAAGAGATTTAATTGGTTTGGGGTCCCCACAGACCTCCTCTGCTTCTGCTCATGATCAGTTCTGGGGTGTCAGCTGACACTGGTCCTGCGATGTCTCTTAGCTGCAGGACCTTAACTGCTCGTGTCATTATTTGATACAGGCCCCTGCTTGACGTGAGAGACTCCATTTTGCTCTCTACATTCTTACTGTGATTGGAGGATACACCTCAGCAAAACCACCAAGGAATCTTGAAGAACAAGATTTATTACTCACAAAGCTTGAGGGGAGCATGGCGAGCATACTCAGAGACCACACAGCAAGGTCACAGGTGCAGAAAGAGGAAGGGAGCATTTACCTGGGGCTCTTTTTTTTTTTTTTTTTTTTAAGATTTTATTTATTTGACCCAGAAAGAGAGAAAGAGAGCGAGTGCACAGGAGCAGGGGAGAGACGCAGAGGGAGAAGCAGGTTTCCCACCGAGCAGGTGCCCAATGTGGGGCTCGATCCCAGGACCCTGAGATCATGACCTGAGCCGAAGGCAGACACTTAACCAACCAAGCCACTGGGCGCCCCTACCGAGGGCTCTTTTTATTAGGATTTGAGGGTGAGGGGGGATTTGAGAGTAAACTTCACGTTTACTCTCTCTTGGATAATTTAAAGCATTAGAGCAGAAATTAGGGTACAGGAAGGGAGAAGATGAGTCACTCAGGTGGTCAGCTATCTAGGTCCCCAGGGGCTTTCTCGAAGGGGAACTTCATAGTTGAGGCGACACCGTTCCTTATCTAGCTGTTTTAGTAAGTAGCTATGTCTTACTACTTGCAGTGGATTTCTTCGAAATGGATGCCTTTCCAATCGAAAGGTTAAAGTCAGGCCCTTCGAATACAGAAGTTCTTGGGAGTTTTTCTATCCACAGTGGGGCCCATGCTTCTGTTTCCTTTTAGAGAACACTGCATACAAGTGAAATCCTATGTCACTGTCTTTGTGCAAATTTAAGTATCAACTATATTAGTAAAAAATGTTCAAACTGAAAATGTAGTCAGATACTATTTAATCAGTACCTTCTAAATTCCTAAACAAGGGGTGCCGGGGGGGTGGCTCAGCCGGTTAAGCGTCTGCCTTTGGCTCAGGTCATGACCTCAGGGTCCTGGGATAGAGTCCCACATCACTCTCCCTGCTCAGCAGGGAGCCTGGTTCTCCCTCTGCCCCTCCACCTCCCCCTGTCCGTATGTGGTCTCTCTCTCAATCTCTCAAATAAATAAATAAAATCTTTTTTTTTTTTTAAAAAGGACACGGATTGCAGAAATTATGATTGAGCCTCAGGAATTTGCACAATCCATTGGCTGCCTCTTCCAAAATATTTCTGTAAACTGTGTCACACATTTAAAGATAGTCCCCCTATGTTATCTTGGAACCTAAATTCTTTCTTTAAATTCTTTTTTAATTTCTTTCTTTCTTTTTTTTTAAGATTTTATTTTTAAGTAATCTCTACACCAAACCTGGGGCTCGAAACCCAAGGTCAAGAGTCTCATGCTTCACTGACTGAGCCAGCCAGGCGCCCTGAGCTTAAATTCTTACAGCAACTGGGTCTAGATGAAATGTGTACTGACTGTGTCTTTTTCTTATTCCTGCCAGTCTTCTGTTTCAAAGCTCCAGTCCATTCAATACAGTAGTTACTACTCCACGTTGGGTTGTCCTAGGGATACAAAGATGAATAAGGTAGGAGCTCACAGTCTAGTAGGGAGTAAATAAACAATGAAGAAGAAAAACAGACTGTGATAAGTGCTCTAACCCAGCAGCAAAGTTTTATGAAACAGAGAGGGAGGAGGGAATCACTCAAAGCGAAGGTCAGGGAATGGGCTGCAGGAGAAAGCAAGCTGAGAAGAATTTGACAGGGACTGGCTTTCCTGACCAAGATCCAGTTTCCTTATTGATCAGGCCTACAAAAGAGTGCTGCTCTCCAACTGAGAGTAGTTAAGAATTCAAGAGACCTTTTACCCACTGGGGAAAATGGGACCCGAGCCAGGGAAACCTTGGCTGGATTCAGTAGGCTAAACAGAGGTTTTCAGAAATGAGACTTAACTCCTAGGCTTTATTCCTGTTGTTTCACAGAGCCTGTAGAATGAGGGCTTTGGGTCACACAGTATAGGTCCACCTGAATACGGCGTTCAACTGTGTGGGCAATCATCAATCAATCCATCATGTCCATATAAAGAAGCCCCAATAAGAATTCTGAACACTTAATAAGTCAAATGCATTGTACATCTTCAGCTTTTTAAAAATTAAAACCAACAGCGACGACAACTCTGAACACAGGCTCAGATGAGCTTCTCTGGTTGGCAAAGCCCCCTGGGCATTGTCCCACCTCATTGACAGGAGGGTCACATCCCGACCCCACGGAAGAGGACAAGGAAAGCTTTGCACTTGCCATGCCCCAAACTCTGCCCTATGTGTCTGTTCCTTTGGCTGATTTTAATCTGTCTCCTTTGCTTGTAGAAAAAACATAACCATAGAGCTTTCAGTAAGTTCTGTGAGTCCTTCTGGCAAATTATTAACCTGAGCCCGGTTTGGGGAACCCCCTGAAGTTGTAGTTGGTGTCAGAAATGAGGGCCAGCTTGGGGACTATTCCTTTCAATGTTAAAGCTGGCTGACAGTCCTTATAGTTCCTGGGGTCAGATATGGGGGCAGTCTTGTGCAGAGACTGCACCCTCAAACTTTACAGTTTGGCTAACCCTGGGCAAAAGTTTACAAAAGTCCACCAAGTATCAAGCTATAGAACCTGCCTCAGTGAAGTTCAAGCATCAGTAGTATGCAGGGGCGCCTGGGTAGCTCAGTCGGTTAAGCGTCTGTCTTCAGCTCAGGTCATGATCCCAGGGTCCTGGGATGGAGCCCCATGTGGGGCTCCCTGCTCAGCGGGAAGCCTGTTTCTCCCTCTCCCTGCTGCTCATGCTCTATCTCTTGCAATCTCTTTCTTTCAAATAAATAAATAAACTCTTAAAAAATAACAATAATATCCAAAAGCAGGTAACACAGCTCTTAGAGGCAAATTTAAACACATTAGGTGAAAAAAAGCTAAAAAATGAATATCATCCAACTTAGAAGTTTCGAGAAAAAAATACTGGAATTAACCCTAAAAGTGCAGAAAGAAAGAAAGGTAAATGAAGTAACTAATGACATAAAAAAAAAAAATCAGCAAATTATATTATTAAGTCTTAATTAACATACTCTCCCAATATGGACATGTAGCTTAAAAATATTTGCTGCAAAGAAACCATACATAGGTTGAAGAGGCTACTAGTAGTGTAATCACAAGTGAATAACAATAGAATTAAAGAGCTGACTTATCTCACACTTCCTAGTACAGCTTTTAAGAAAGAAATTAAGTCCTTCTTCAGGTAACAAACATGAGCTATGGAAAGATCATTTTGTAAATAAATCTTTCAAAATGTTTTTGTTATCCTGCAGTTTTTGCTGCTAAAATTACAAAAGTGTAATAACAACTTCCTAAAAACTCTCATAGTTGTACTTCTGAACACATAGGAAAAGAATTTGTTAACCTGTTTAAAAAGTTTTCCAAATTAAGAGTTTTAATGAGTTTTGTGTCTATGTATTAAAAAGGAAAAAAATGCAATACCTTACTATTGGTTTGCAAGATCACTTCACAGACATCAGAAAAGATGGAAACTCACTAGCTAGATCTTTAACCAAACATTTGGGTAATCAGTGGATGTGATAGAAAACGCTTAGTAAATGGAGCCAATGAAGCATATTTCTTTCCATTTGATCCAAGAATCTTTGTGAGTTATCTTTTCAGCTGTGACATATGTTAAAAACCAAGTAATGGGGGGGGGGGCGCCTGTGTAGCTCAGTAGGTTAAGCCTCAGACTCTTGATTTCAGCTCAAATCATGATCTCAGCGTCATGAGCTCAAGCCCCATGTTGGGTTCCATGCTGGGCATGGAGCCTGCTTCAGATTCTCTCTCTCTCTCTCTCCCCCTCTGTCTCCCCACGGCATGTGCACTCTCTCTCTCTCTCTTTCAAAACAAAAACAAAAAACAAGTCCTGGGATGTACAGATCAATGGAATAGAATTGAGAAAGTACCATCATAATTCAACAGGAACAAGAATAATATTTCCCCAAATATGCTGGAATGACTGACTATCCACATTCAAAGAATAAAGTTGAACTCCTACAACAGGCCGTGTACAAAGATTAATGCAAAATGGATCAAAGACTTAAACATAAGAACTAAAACTATAAAAGTCTTTGAAGAAAACACAGATGTAAAGCTTCATGACCTTGGATTAGGCAATGGTTTATTAGATATGATATCCAAAGTACAAGCAACCTCCAAAAAATAATAGATAAATTGACTTCCTCAAAATAATCTTTTGTGCTTCAAAGACCATTATCAGAAAGTGAAAAGGATAACCCACAGGATGAAAAAAAAATTTTTTTGTAAAATCATATATGTGGTAAGGGTCTAGTGTCCAGAATATGCAAAAACCACTTATTACTCAACAATCAAAGATAAATAACTCATTGTAAACATGGACAATGGATTTGAAGAGACAGTTCTCCAAAGAAGATAGGCAGAAGACCAACAGGAACAGGAAGAGATACTCAACAACATTAGTGATTGGGAAACGGAAGTCAAAACTACAGTGAGATACCATTGGCACGCGTGAAGATGGCTCTAATAAAAGATGGGCAGTCACAAGAGTTGGTGGGGGTACGGAGACACTGGAACCCCGATAACACTGCCGGGAGGATTGTAAAATGGTGCAGCCACTTCAGAATATAGTCTTCGAATGAATCAACACAAAGTTAGCATATGACCCAGCAATTCCAAGCTTAGGCATATACTATACAGGAGGAATGAAAACAAATGTCCACACAAAAGCCTCTACACAAATGTTCATAGCAATGTTATTCCTAACAGCCAAGAAGGGGGAAACAAGTCCAACAGCCAGCAACTGAAGAAGAGATAAAGAAACGGTGGGCTATCCATGCAGTAGGATATCATTTGGCCATGAAAAGGAACATAGTACTGATACGTGATACACCGTGGATGGACCTTGAAAACATCACGCCAAGTGAAAGAAGCCAGGCACAAAAAGCCACATAGCACATGATTCCATTTTCGTGAGATGTCCAGAACTGGCAAATCCACTGAGATGGAAGATAGATTAGTGGTTGCCAGGGGCTGGGGAAGGAGGGTGTGGGGAGTGACTGCTAATGAGTATGAGGTTGTTCAGAGGCAATGAAAATATCCTCAAATTACATAGTGGTGATGGTTGCATCACTTTGTGAATGTCCTAAAAAAACTAAATTGTATACTTCAAATGGGGCAAATTTTATGGTATGCGAATTACATCTCAGTGGAAAGAAACATTAAAAGAAGACGAGTATGGGGCACCTGGCTGGCTCAGTCGGTACAGCATGCAACTCTTGATCTCGGGGTCCTGAGTTCCAGCCCCACTTTGTGTGTAGAGATGACTTAAATAAACAAAACTTAAAAAAAAAAAAGACAAGTATTGCAATAAACTGAACTAGCCCCAAATTTTGCACTGCAGTTTCATAGTCACAAATCATGTTTTCTTAAAGAGAAAGAAGTATATTTAAATAATCATATTGTTCTCCCTAGCAAAAGCAGTGGCTTTTGTACGTTACTAAGTAAAACACAATTTAAAAAGTACTTTTTATTTATTTTACTTATTTACTTTTAAGTTTAATCTGGGAGCTGCTTTCTACTTGCTAGATGGGGTGCTGCCTAATTCATGAGTCATTGAATAAAGCCAATGAGATCTTCAGGTTTACTTGGTTGAATTTTGTTTTTTAACAGATTTGATGGCAGTGGTGGGATCCAAAGTGAACTTCTGATGGTATTTGAGGACAATGAGAAACAAGGCCCAGGACCCATGAACCCCTCTGAGTTCTCCGTCTTTCTCAATGTTTCTGAGGGTCCTGGGTGATTTCCTCTCAGTTCTCAGCTCTGATTCTCTCTGCCCTGAGCTCCTGATATAATTGGCTTTTCCATAAAGGGCAGGGCACGTTGATGGAATCAACCTGTAATCTGGAGCCCGGCTGAGTCAGCAGAGGGCTTGGCCCAGAGCCATGCACACCCCTAGCCTTTCAGACCACAATTCCCAGGGTTCTGAGCAGGAAACCCCCCAGCCCTTAATTCTGATCCACGTGGGAACCATTCTTGCCAGTTCCTGATCCATCAGCGTGGAGCCCTCAGTCTGCGCTCCCAACTGTTGATGGCTGATGGTTCAATCCTTTCCTGTCTAGGCTCTAAGCAAAAAAACGGGACAAAGGCAAGAATAACAAGAAGAAAACTGCCTGTGTGGTCTACAGATTCCTAAAATTTTACTGGCCTCCGTGGCGGTCACTTAACCAGTCTTGAGCCACAGGTTCAAATGGGAATGACCAAGAGGCATTCCTGATTAGGGATTCACCTCCTTTGGCAGGGCCCTACTTCCCTGCTTAGGACGGAGTGTGAAATAATCAGGGACCTCTCCTTGACCTCTCTTAAGAACACTGCACAATCTATTGCTAAAGCAAGAGTTGCTCAACAAAAATCCTTAGACTCTCTGGCCAGAGTTGTTCTTGATAATAGGATAGCTGTTGTTTATCTTTCAGGTGAGCAAGGAGATGTCAGTGCTGGGGCCAACACCCCTGCTGCAGCTGGATAAACTCTTCTGGGGGAGGTTGAAATTCCATGACCTGAGATCTCTGAGCAAGCTCTTTGGCTTAAAAGGGTGACTCCTTCAGTGGGGTCTTCAACTTATTTGATTTTGATTGGTTTAGGTCTGGGAGGCAGGGGAGGGGGTGATGGCCCCAAGGGACACTCTGGACATTGGGAATTATCCTGTTTAAGACAGTTACAAGTAATCTCCCTGGCGTGTTTCTCTCAAAACCTTTAAATGCATGTTTGCAGCCACTAACCACCAAGCAAATGGTCTCCCTAAGACCAGAATGTCAGAAAAGGAACGAAGAGAACGACTGATTTAAGAACTTCGAATCTGAAGTCATAGGGATCAAGCACAAAATGTCTCGGCCCGTGACTACCACACAAAGGATCAACAGAAGCTGAGAGACCCACAGAGCAGTAGTGGAGAGCGGTGCTAAGGACACACCAGCCCAAAATAGAGTCACTCATGCCAGGCCCCACATCGGCAAACCAAGACTTACCATCTGATCCCACTACGGTTTCAGCAAGGTCCCAGGAATATGGTTTGTAACCAGTCAGTCTGGAACTCCCTGATCCATACTAGTGAGGGAATCTGCGTGGTGGACCCCACCTTTCCCAAAGGAGGACCCTGCCTGAAAGAGTCCCCTCTTTGTTAAGAAACTTCCTTTTCCTGCCCCCATCTGCTGCCTACAAAACTCTGCATTTTGTACACCTCCCTGGTGCTCTTTCTACCTGCTAGGTGGGATGCTGCCCGCTTCATGAATTTTGAATAAAGCCAATTAGATCTTCAAATTTAAAAAAAAAAAAAGTTTAATCTTTATTTATTTTGTCCTTTAAAATTTAATTCTGGCCTGTTTTATATTTAAAATTTAATTCTGGCCTGTTTTATATTGTGCAGAGAATATTAGCACCGTAGTAAAGGGATAGAATTCCTAAATATGTAAATACATATATTGGAAATTAGGGCCCAAGGGTCTGTGGGGAAGAGAGACAAAATCAACAAAGGTCAGAGATCACTGCCTTCGTGTCTGGTTAGAGGACAGTCGGGAAAAAACCTCAGGGAAATTGATGGGGGAAAATCAGCAAGAGGTACCAACATACCAAATCTTGGCTTATTTTCATTCCCCCCTTGGTAATTCTGTATGCCTGATTAAAATAAAAACAAATCTGAGGGTCTCTGCTGGAAAGTTCTCTGAAAGTATGTACACGATTTGTGAATTTCAGCTCACGTCGGTTCTTCATCATGCGGTGGCAACTTGGCGCTAGGCAAGTTTCCATTCTGTGTTGCTCCACAGAAGAGGGTCACACCTTATATACTGTGTACTAAAAATATATCCTTCTAGAATAATACTGTTACAGTTCTTTCTTCAGCTGCGTCCCTGCTAGCCAGGCACTGGCGCGCTTCACCAATTCAGAGGGAACCGCAGACGTTGTCTGGTCCAGCCTCCAATTTCTTTCCCCAGATCGCCCTGGAAAAAAGACAGTGGTGCCCCTGTACTCTGTGAGCTGTCTCTTCAAATGTTTGCCTGACCTCATTATCCAGAACACTCTATAAATGTAGCCTGCCACCCACCCCTGAGCCTGAAAGGGCAGGATACTCCCTTGCAAGTAACAGAGCAAAACAGAATGATCTGTCTAGCCAGGCTTGGAAAATACAGTTGCCAGGTTGCTATTGGTTTAAAGAGAATGCATGAGCAATGTGCTGGCCCCGACCCTCTGTTCCTGAAACCCCAGTGTGAACACTTTTATACAAGAACCAAAAACTAGGAGGAAAGCCTGCTCCTGTGCTGGCCGGCTTGCCTGGCCACGAGCTGTTCTTCAGGAAGGGCTTTGTGCCGTGAGCTCAGAGCCAGGCTGACCCACCTGCCCCCCAGGGCCAGCTAGTGGGCCCGTCCATTCATGTCCTTCCTTTCCACAGGATGGCACCATGGGAACGAGACCAGATAACCTGGGTTTAAATTCCTGGTCTTCCACCTTCTGACCATGGGAACCTCACTCGACTTCTCTGATCCTTGGTAATCTCGTCTGTAAAATGGGGACATGACAGCTACAGCACGTGGCTGTTAATAGAGTTGAAATAAGAGAACATATCTAAAGACAACGCAGCGTCTGGCACACAGTAGGTACTCAACAAATGTTGGATTTCTTTCTCGCAAGTGAGCCAAACCTCGTCCAAGGTACTCAGAAAGCTGGAGTCCATGCTAGGATCACTTTTGGAAAATTCTAAAACGGACTATTTAGAGCCCAGGTACAACAAGGGGATTTGTTAGATTTAGAAACAAACTAGGTTTTAATGAAGCAATTCATTTCACAGGGGAGAAGCAGGGGTTTGGGGAATGAGTATATTTGACGTTCTCAGGTTTCAAAATAAATTTTTGAAAAGCTGTGCCCGAACCTGGTATGTAAGGTTTGTATAGCAAATTGGTTCACTTACATAGATGAAGACCGTAACTATATTTAACATGTATCCGTCATTTCTACTGTCCAAGGACTTCTCTAACAAAATGTCATGTTGGAACAGCATTAGCAGCTTTCATGTGTGAGGCTAACAAGATCTAGAAAACGTTTTTGCTGATTCATTTGGCACAAAAGGTTTCACCAAAACAATGAAAATCTACTTGTAAAGCAGGTTTTCCAGTGAACAGAGTTTGAAAGTAATTCTGGTGATGACACGGAGGAAAGTCTGGGCTTCCTGATAAGTTTATTTTTTCCTGCCATGACATCTTGATAGAACAATTCCTCCGAAGGACACACACATAAACAAATGACCTGTGACTGTCATTTAACAACTGCCAATCGATGGTTAGCAAAGCACATGACTCTTTAAAGTGCTGCAGAAAGGAGTTCCTCAAACAGTATGCGACCTATGAAACTCTAGGCAGATGGAACAGTCTGGTGGCTTCCCATTTGCTCCGTGGTATTATCAAATTGTCAAAGTTCCAATTTATCAAAGATCATTTCAAAATGCTCTCTCTCTGAATGAAGGAACAAATCCAACCCAAATAAAAGCAAACTTTACGGGGTAAAAGATCATTTGGGGGCATAAAGGAGAAATGGAAAATATAATTAGCAGTGATGGAAATTATCAGAGCAAAGTTTGTCTTATTTTTTGTGACACTGGCCTCTAATAGGATGCCCCCACATTAGCAGGCCTAAATGTCCATCCCACCTCATCAGAACCAGCTGTTTCATATTTTGTTTTGTTCCATATTGAAGAGCAATCAAGCAAAACTCAAGGTTTCTTAATGTGGTCTAAAGAAACCCAAATTACTCAACCTCAGCCCTCCCAGCAAAGCTCAGGGTTCAAGCTAGAATTATTAAGCTAAAATCTCCTCTAAATCCAAATTACAATGTTAACCTGATTACTGATCTCAGATTTCAAATGTTAAAGACGGAGTTTACTCTCACTTCTTGTTACTGGTTTGTGCCACTGTTTAGTTAAACTTCCGATTGTTAGCCTGTGGATGCCGAGGGTCTTGGCCACCGGTGAGTTTGTGGGTTTGTTGTCTTGGTCGGCTTTGTGATATTTCATCGTGAACTTTTGATCATGACAAACAGTTCTTGATTGATGTGACCTCTGGGCTTTCTATATTAAGGCTCGAAGGGGAGGAAAAAGGAAAGTGACTTCCCAGCACCCCTCCAGAGGAATATAATTTCTTGTAACTATTTCTGAGTGTGTAAAATGCATTGTAGAAACCTCTCCATTTCATCCTCACGTGCCATCCTTTGAGAAGATGGAAAGTAGAAAGGGAGGGCAGTGTTCTTGGTTCTCCCTCCCTGAGAAGCTTCTAGCTGTTGGGACGTTTATTTCAATTTGATCCATTCATAAACATGTATTGTTCAGTACCTATGAGTGCTGGGTGGAGGGTGAACTCCTCAAGGATGATATTCTCAAACTCCTCAAAGAAATAAGTTTAGGTGGGAATAAAAAAGCCATAAAACAAGAGAGAGTTTGAAACGAGAATGCGCTAGAATTAGAATCAACTAGAAACATTACAATGAAAGACACAGCTGTGGAAAGGTAATATCCAATAGATGTGCTTCATTGCGGGTTCTTCACTGCTAAAGAGGGAATGAGTGAACCAAAAGCTCAAACAAAGTATATCTACCAGAATGCAGCTCAAGGAGATAAGGAGAGTGAAAATATTAAAGAAAAGTTCAAAGAGAACGGAACAACACATCCAGACCCTTTGATACATATATTTAAACCTACACACGTCTGGATCCCAGGGATGGGCACATCGTAGAGACCCCTGCTACAGGCTGGTTGATAGATTAAATAAGAAAACACGTGTAACACTCTACCTTTATGTCGTTGCTGATACTCTTCCCTATACTTGGAGCACTAATCTTATATCCTCTCATTGAAAACCAATCTATCTTACTCTTTCAACTTCTTCCTTTTTTTTTTTTTTATTTTTTTTTAAAAGATTTTATTTATTTATTTGACAGAGAGGGACACAGCGAGAGAGGGAACACAAGCAGGAGGAGCAGGAGAGGGAGAAGCAGGCTTCCCGCAGAGCAGGGAGCCCAATGAGGGGCTCGATCCCAGGACCCTGGGATCATGACCTGAGCCGAAGGCAGACGCTTAACAACTGAGCCACCCAGGCGCCCCACAACTTCTTCCTTTTCCATGAAGACTTTTTTTTTTTTTTAAGATTTTATTTTCAAGTAATCTCTACACCCAGTGTGGGGCTCGAACTCACAACCCCGAGATCAAAGAGTCGCATGCTCTACAGACTGAGCCAGGCAGGCAGCCCTACCGTGAAGCCTTTTATGAATCTTCTGACCATTTGTAAATATTTCCTTACATAAATCTGTAACATTTTGCTTGTGTCATTTTCATAGTATTAATCATTTTCTGCCTTGTACTTTAATTTTTGCATATTTGTTTCTCATTCATAATCTGAATTCCATAAAGAACACTGCCTAGCCCCTTGATGCTCAATGCCTTCATTTTAATTAGGAGCCAAATTCTACAGGTAACAAAGCAAAGTATGCAGACCTCCACCCTTTTCTGTTCTTCAGGAAATCTGGGAAAATGTACAAAAAGAAAGACAGCAAACAGACTCCCCCCCCTCAATCCTCACATCCCCCTGAAAGTAATAAGTGGAATATACAGGGGCACCACAATATGAAAATACACGTAGGTACTTCAAAGGTAAGGACCAAAATTCCAACCTGACAAAGTGAGTGAGGTCAACGACCAACAGAGAAGAGAGATGTTCCAGGGAGCTGTCCTGCAAGCACATCAGCTGCAGACTCCTAGGTCACATGAAGAGCTAAGAGGGTGTCAGAAAGACAGGGCTAGATGTTGATGTAGCACAACAATGGTATTCACAGATACCCTTTATTGAGTTCCTACTATATGCCAGGTTTATATTATCTCCCTGAATCGTTACAAGGTGAAGAAACTTAAGTTCAGACAGACTAGATACCTCCTCCCAGGTCCTCAGCTAGTAAGTGGCTGATCTGGAATTCTAGCACAGGTTGTATGACTCTTGAAATATGTGCTCTAAACTTCTATCGTTCGTTTCCAGCAAACCAGGTAAGATGAAGTGGAGAGCTTCAAATCCTCTTAGAAGTTTGTGGCTCTGGGGAAGGTGACAGATGTTTCATGTGGGCATGCATTTATTCTACCTCCCACTGTTTGTTTCTCCTTTATTCCCATGATCTCTTCCTTGCATTTTTCTTCATTCCCAATTATGGCTTCCTCCTTCCATTAAGAATTGGAGATATTGTAGCCCCACACTGCTATAGAGATTACTTTAAAAAAAAATAACCCCCCCAAAAAACTGAAGATATTGCTTAAAAAACAGACTACATTATCAAGAGAGGGAAAAGACAACCCATGGAATGGGAGAAAATATTTGCAGGTCATATATCTGATAAGGATTTAATATCTAGAATAGCTAAAGAGCTCTTACAACTCAACAAAGACAAACAATCCAATTAAAAAATGGACAAAGAACTCAAAGAGACATTTTCCCCAAGAAGACAAATGATCCAAAGTGCATGAAAAGGTGCCCCTTTTTCATTCGTCATCAGTGAAATGTACATCAAAGCCACAATGAGAAAACATTTCATAGCAACTGGAATATTATCCAAACATGGAAAATAACACATGCTGGCAAGGATGTGGAGAGACAGAAGCCCTTGTACATTGCTGGTGGGAATGGGAAATTGGTGCAGCCATTGTGGAAAAGAGTTCTATGGGGCAGGAAGGCCCCCAGCCTTCTACCAACGACTCGACCATGCTGCATTCGCATTCCGCCTAGTGTCCCTCTCCATCCTGTGAGTGTCACCCATGTTATAACACGAAGCTGGCACTTCAAGCTGGATTGGAAGGCTCTTGCTGATCTGTAGAAAAGGCTTCAAGATGTGAGATGAAGCCCACAATCGGATGAAATTGGCCCAGAAGACTAGCGATTTGACCTCAAATCTTCTTCACTTGTTTGATCATTTGATCATGATTTTGAATGAGGCCCCCTAAATATTCAGGCGATTTGAATCCTGAAGCCTCTAAATTAATAAGACCCAATACTCTAAAGCAACTTTTCCAGAAAAGGAATTAGCATAGATCCAGGCTGGTGATGTGCTTGATGCTTCCTCTTTGGAGAGGGAGACTCATAATTGTGTTGGCCGCTGAGCAGCCGCTTCTCCACACATCCGCACGGTAAGATTACACAGAAGTTCCATTAGTTTCTCATCAGGAAATAACTCAGGAGTCTCCAAGAATAAACTTGAGTCCAATTTAACTGCTCTGTACCACATGCATGTGAAATCACACGTCCTCTTCTTGTCTTTCACGGGAACAAGAGGAAATTCTCTGACATTTTACTTTGAGGGTACAAAATCTAAAGCAGAAGTGAAACCTAGGATGTGCCCTTTCTACACTGTTTTCATAACCAGTTTGATCCCAGACGAAAGCTTGAGGACAATTAAGTAGTCGTAAAATAAATCAGCCTCGGAGAGTCTATGTTCCAGGTCTAACATCCGTAAGATTTCCAAGCAGAGAACTTCCAAATCTATTTTATTTATATAGAAGAACACTTCCAGGGACATTTTTTTCCTGTTGCACTCGGCAGCCAGGATTTTCTCTTGGTCATCTGGACACTAGAAAGCACTCTCTATGTGAACTGCTCTTTCTCTGTTTATAGAGAACTTGGAGGCTGTGAAACATTCCACCATTGCACCTGTCTCCCTCTGGTGGGAGTGCTGGTCTCCACCTCCTACCAGATTTCGCTTTTGGCCAGAGTCTGTGTCTTGGTGATGTTTTAGTCCCAGTGTTTAGCTCAGGGCCTGGCCCCCAAGGGTGGCTCAGTAAATGTGTGACCAATGGATGAACTGGGCCACATGTGTTTCCCCAAATATGCCCCAACATTTCCACTTCCTGATTTAGCTTTCCTTTAGCGCCTCTCTCAACCCCTCACTGTCCTCCTCGCTCAGTCTACATCTATCTACCCTTTCTTCAAGGCCCATTTCCACTGTCACATCTTTCAGGAAGGCTTCCTTAACTGTCCCACCCCATGGTGATCACCCTCTGCTTTGCTGTGTGTCACCTTTTGTCTCCTGCATTATTACTTTCTTTATCGAGGCCTGTCACTAGGCTGCAGGGCACCTTGGTGCAGGTTAGAGAAAGGTGTCCTTCTGGATGGAAGCACCAGGGCAAATGGCGTTGGGGGCAGAGAAAAGAGTAAGCTCAGCCCTTACTTAGCTGTTAGCTCTGTGCCCTTGTGCAGTGAACCACATGCCCAGCAGGATGAGGACACTCTGCTACAGAGGCTCCTTCCTGAACCAGACCATACCTGGGGCAGGACTGCATTGAACCCTCCACCTTTTAAATCTTTGTTTTGTTCTGAACCCGTTTTTATATCCCAGACTTCTGTCTACCCGACATCCTCCGTTCTCTGTGATAAACATTGCTGTAGCTGTTGGTTGTTAGTATATTGATTTGCTGAGTCTTGCTACTTACTAGGTTTCTGACTCTATGGTAAATGAAATACTGACATTATCTGAAAAACAGAGACAAAATTATTGTGAACAAGTACACCTCACTGCCTTTTACAATAACTTTATTGAGACATAATTTGCATAGCATAAAATTCATACCCTTTTATTTTTAATTCTTTAAAAGATTGATTTATTTTTTTGAGAGGGAGAGAGAATCCCAAGCAGACTCTGCGCTGAGCACAGGGCCTGACGTGTGGCTTGATCTCACAACCCTGAGATCACAACCTGAGCCAAAACCAAGAGTTGGACACTTAACCGAGTGCATGACCCAGGCACCCCAAAATTCACTCTTTGGAAGTATATGATTCTGTGGGTTTTTAGCATATTGGTAGTTATGGAACCATTACCACCATACAGCTTCAGAATAAAGTGGTATTTAAAGAAGAAAGCTTATATCCATTAATATCCACTCTCCTCTCTTCTCTCCTTCCAGCCTCTGGAAACCACTAGTCTTTTGGGATCTTTCTCTACAGATTTGTCTATTCTGGACACTTCATACCCATGCAGTCACACGACATGTGATCTTTTGTGACTGGATCCTTTCACTTAGCGTAATGATTTCAAGGTCAATAAATTCTGTACCTCGTTTAAGTACTTCATTTCTTTTAAGGTTGAATAATAGTCCATTGTATGAAGCTACCACATTTTATTTGTCCACTCACCAGTTGATAGATATTTGGGTTATTTCCATTTTTTGGCTATTATGAATGCTGCTGCTATGAACAGTCAAGTACAAGCTTTGTGTGGACATGTGTTTCTTAATTTTCTTGGGCATACACCTAGGAGCGGATCATATGGCAACCCCATGTTTGACTTTTTGAGCAACTTTCAAACTTTTTTCCAAAGTGGCAACCCTTTTACAATCCCATGAGCAATGAGGGTTCCGATGTCTGCACATCCTCACCTATACTCGCTACGGTCTTGTCTTTTTAATGATCGCCATATTAGTGTTCCGGAAGTGGTATTTCCCTAATGATGAACGCTGTTGGTTTTCATAAACAGTGAGAACGAAGGCAGGGAAAGGATGCAGTGGGGCCTCAGAAACAACTAGAGTCAGGATCACAGAGGCAGCCAAGACTCCTCTCTTTCTTCCTGTCACTTGCTCGGCTTCCCTCTGTGGGTGGGCAGAGCTTCCTTCCCTCTTGCTGCGACCACCTGCTTGCCCACGGCTGCTTCCAGCTGCCACCAGAGAAGGCCTGATTGCCTGTCCTCAGGGAGCTCGGATTCATCTGCCTCAGGTCAGGCACTCGGGATCCGATGAGTAAAGAACGAACAGGAAATCCAGTAAGAACACAGCAGCTCCCGATGGAGCCACACTGCTGGAATGGGGAAGAGGGAGACTAATTCCCAAGAACAGAAAGGCATTCCCAGTAGAAAGAGGAGGTACTAACAGAAAGTAGTATGTGTCCATGTCATGAATGGCTTTGAAGAACAAACAGCATTGGATCTTAGATCTCTAAAAGTTACATAATGGCCTTTGGTCAAAAGCCTTAGGGTTTTTTACTGACCTGGACTATTGCCCAATATGAAGGAATGTATAGTTAATACCCTGGGGCCAATTTAAACTATAAACTATAGCATCATTCTGTTCATACATTAATTTTCACTAACTTTACCGAAAAGGATTCTGAGGAAAGACGTAACTCAGGAGTCATCATCAGGCAGCCCATAGGTCTGACTTCACCTGATAACAGTTATTGCTTGGCTCACACAGTGTTGTTTAAGTTTGAATTAATTTCCCATACTAAACAATCTGGGAATTTCACCTAGAAGTCTGGATTTCTAGCTTCTCTTGCAAAGTCACTCAGTTTGGTGGCACTGGGCCCAAATCACACACGGAGACCATGAAGTGCAGATGGGAGGAGAGATTACCACCTTAATCAGTGTCCCCGTCCCAGCCCACCATTACTGCCATTTCCCTCCCGCCCCTCTGCAGGCGCGGGAGGTTGTAACCCCCATTGGAACTGCTGTGATCACTAGGCATTAATTTTCTCTGAGGAAGACAGGATGCACACGAGGGATTCGCTTCACAGTTGAATGAGACAAAAGTCTCTTCTATAGACACTTAAGGTTTGTGATCATTCTACTTTCAAGCTCTTGTATAACACGTAGGGAGACAACAGAGTCAGCATAAATTCTCTTTGAGGATCCAAAAGTCTCCGCATTAATTCTCCTTGCCACCTCCCAGAGCGGGCAATACTTACTAGCTTTCACCACTTACTCCTGGAGGACTGTATTTATCTAATGCCATTCTGTGTTTCCTCTCCAGCTGCCAACAATGTTTTTTAGCTAATAAATATACATAGTTATGATAATATAAATATGGCTAATAATACCACATTCATATGTGAAAATTGCTAAGAGAGTGGATCTTTAAAGTTCTCATCGCAAGAAAAACAATTTTTTTTTTTGGTAACTGTGTAAGGCAATGGATGTTAACTAGATTTATTTGTGGTGATCAGTTCACAATGCATACAAATACGGAACCATTATGTTGTACTCCTGAAACTTACATGCTATATGTCAATGTCAGTTATATCTCAATTAAAAATGCCTTTAAAATCTTCTTTAAAAATTTTAAAAAATAAAAAATAAAAAAATGTTTTTAGCTTTAAGTACTGACTCTAAACGATCTAAGGCCATCTGGTTATTATCTTGCTCTAATCGATTGCGAGAAGTTTATAATCTTGCACTTATACCTGAATCAACCCAATGAAGATAGCATTCCGTATATTCTTATCTAGTTCCTTAAAACTTGAGAAGTCAAAGTACCGGGCTGTCGTATCCATTGACTGCCCAAGGTATAGACACTGCTAACCCACCCAGATTCCCCCTCAGGAATGAAAGCTGGAGTGCTGCTGGAAAGGGTCTTCATCATCAACCCTATTTAAACTGCCTGACCCAGGGCGCCTGGGTGGCTCACTCGGTTGGGCATCTGCCTTTGGCTCGGATCGTGCTCCCAGGGTCCCGGGATCGAGTCCCACGTCGGGCTCCCTGCTCAGCAGGGAGTCTGCTTCTCCCTCTGCCCCTCCTCCCATTCTTGTGCTCTCTTTCTCTCAAAAAATAAATAAATAAATAAAATCTTTAAAAAAATAAACAAATAAATAAACTGCCTGACCCAAGGTCATGCCTCCTTCCAGGGCAGCCCACATCCAAAGAACGATCACTTGCCCCCTTATCCCAACGTGGGGGGACATTCTGCTTCTGCCTATTCTTGCTTCCATGAGACCCTTCCACAGGTGCATAGCAAGCGCTCCCTAGCGACTTCCTGGACTTTATCACCGTCTCAGAGTCAGCTGTGCGGGAGCCCAACCTGTGGAGCTACTTTGGAGCAGGTGGCCTTGGAATGCAGGTGCTATTTCAGAGAGGAGGGGAAGAAACCAGGAGAGCCATAGCACAGGGTTCGTATTTGGGGGTGGGCAAATCAGAAAGTGCAGAGAGTTTCTGAAAGCCCAGCAGTGAAGTCTTCATGGATTCTTTTTTTTTTTTTAAGATTTTATTTATTTATCTGACTGAGAGAGACACAGTGAGAGGGGAAACACAAGCAGGGGGGAGTGGAAGGAGAAGCAGGCTTCCCGCTGAGCAGGGAGCCCGATGCGGGGCTCGATCCCAGGACCCTGGGACCATGACCTGAGCCGAAGGCAGACGCCCAACGACTGAGCCACCCAGGCGCCCCAGTCTTCATGGATTCTTAACCAAAAATTCCAGAGGGAAGAAACCAGGAAACACTGATGACCCTTCTCCTACATCCTATGAAAATACGAACCAAAGAGAGCAGGTAAAGAAGTTACAGCGGCATTGGAAACTGGAAATGCCCCTTGGTTATCTGCCAGATGTCTATGTACCAAAGCCTGGAGTGAGAAGCCCAGAGACAGAACAGAGGGGCTCCAAGTGGGGGGAAGGTGGGAGGGATAAATGCAGGCAGAACTGCCAGAGATTACTCTCCTCTGGCTTGTGGGAAGGATCAACGCTGAAGACCAGAAGCTCTCTCTCAGAAGGGCCAGGGACCTGTCCCTTAGAGTGAACAGATTTGGAATGAAAATAAGTCCCAAGCTAACCGAAAGACGGGCTCAGGGGTGTGCATGTCCATCCTCCGGTCTAAGATGCAAACAAAGGATTCTGACACTGACCATCTCCCCATGATTACAGGCAATTGGCAAGAGCTGAATACAGCTCTTCTTTTTCAAGGATAATACTGAAAAAGTGGTGAGGGAAACCTATGAAACATTACCTAACCTACACAGTAGAGAGTCTGGCACTTGAGGTTTCCAGAAGAACATGTGTTTGAAAAATATTTCTACAGGAAACCTATTTAATTTTAGAAAACATCAGGTTTGGACTCTCCATAAGATTTAGGAAGATGTGGATCTTATGAAATAGAAGACCAAATATGGATAAGACAAAACAGATGCAAAAGGAGCTAGTTAAGAGGGAATCCTAAATCAAGAGATAATGGGACCAGAGTTAAGAAAAAAAAAAAAAAGTTAGAAATACAGCCACACAATTGGCCACACATCGACAGGAAAGGGAACAGGGCCAGTGATTTGGAGAATAAGCTCGAGAAAAGGAGAGCATAACAAAAAACAGATAACCTATTCTCTTCTATGTGTTTTTCATCTGCTTATTTTTTCGTGGTTGTCAGCCTCAAAGATCTCCTACCAGCTGGGAATTCAAACTCCATGCTTAGTGTGTGCTCTTTCATTAATTCAGCTTCCCCCTGGCATTGGCTTTCCTCACCAGGCCCAAGTGTGAACCCTGTGTTGCTACCTTCAGAGTGACCCAGCTGTCCCCTGGATTATCTATCTGTTCTCTTCAATCTGTGGCTCTGGGGACCCAGCAGACAGTGCGTCCGACGTGGGTCTGTATGTGCCTGGGAGTGGAGAACACGCTGAACTCAAGGGGGAGAAGGAACGGGAAAAGTGAGAGGTGAAAATGTGATAAATATGTAGGGCAGAGACTGGAGAACCCAACAAGAAGATCATAGCTCTCCCAAAACCACAAGCCAGGATTAAATGTAAGCAGGGAATTAACAAGAGGAGAAAACTTTCCTGATAAGAAAATAGACCACGGTCCGTGGAATCCAAGAGCCCATCCTATTACCTGCAAATGAAAAGAAAAAAGATAAACACCTAGACATACCTGTTAAATTTTTTTTTCTTTTTTAGTTTCAAAATTTTTTGGAGGTGTTCCACACGCAGGGGAAAAAAATGTAGCCATAAAGTGAAATGTGTTCCTTACCTCTCACACAGAGATTGAGGCCACTGATAGGAAGGAGGGGCTATACAAAGAACAAAGGGTCCAAGATGGGCGTGTTGCAGTGATTCCTTGTCAAAGCACATCCTGCCGCTAGGGCTCAAGTTACACCCGACGATCCCGGGTAACTTCTCAGACTCCTTTGACACGTTCACCCCCTTCCTCTGTGCTCTGCAAAGAAAGGCCTCCCACCAACAGCACTGGCAGTTCACGCGCCAGGACCCCATCACGCTGGAGGTTCAGTCTGGGGCCATAAATACGTGTATTCGTCCGTTCTTGCTGCTACAACAAGTAAGCACGACCTTGGTGGCTTAAACCACCCAGACTTACGATCTTACAGTTCTGGAGACCAGAAGTCCGAAATGGGTCTCACGGGGCTAAGGGCATGGCGTCCCCAGGTCTGCACTCCCTTCTGGGGGCTTTAGGGGAGGGCCTCTTTTCCTTCCCTTGCCAGCTCCCAGAGGCCACCCACAGCCCTTGGAACTTGGCCCCCTTCCACCTTCGAAGCTAGCAACAGCCTGGCCGGGTCCTTACATGGGGCTCGCCCTGACCTTCTCTTCTGCCTCCCTCTCCCAGATCGAAGGGCCCGTGGGGTTATATTGGGCCTACTCCCTCTCTATTGAAGTCAGCTGATTAGTGACCTTAATTCTGTCTGCAACCTTCATTCCTCTTTTGCCTTGCAGCCTGACAGGTTTGTGATTAGAACCCAGCTGTCTTCGTGGTTCCATCGTTCTGCCTAGGGGAACGGGTCTCTGTGGTTGCGCCTCTGGCCCTCTTAACTTTTCACTGGCACCTCCAGAGAAGAGCGGTGATAAAATGGGAAAATGCCGACATAACAGTCTGATGAAGGAAGGGGAATTGCACAGTAAAAATGGAGACCTGAGGTTACCTTAGTGGTGATTAAATCAGGTAACCCGCACTGCGTGTCTCTAGCCCAGGGCTTGGCCCGGAGCACCCTTGACTACATATTAGTGGAACGTGAGGTTGAAACCGCAGGTGCTTTCACCTACTTCTGCACAAAAGTCACTCTTCCGCAAAATTTCCACTACCATCTTTCTCTTCTCCTCCCCATCATCCTTCAAATATTTTTTATTTCTCCTCCTGACAGCTTCAGCATGGAAAGGCTCCCACGGTCTTTGTACCTGTTTCATTGTTGTGAACCAAGAGTCTGTGCAGCTCCTCTTCAGAGCTGAAATTATGCATCCCTCATTATAATTATTATCGCACCGAAGTACTGGCGGAGGGAACTGTAAGGTGAGCAAAGACTAAAGCAGTTCCAGCCATGTGGGAGGAAAGCAACTTCATCAGTCAAGAAAACGTAGTGTTTCGTTTATACACGTGGCCTCAGCTACAATTAAGTTTGGGTGTGCATAACAGAAACCCCAACAAAGGGAGTTAAACACACGAGGGTTTCTCTCGAGTGTACAAGAATTCCAGGGGCACCTGGGTGGCGCAGTCAGTTGGGTGTCTGACTCTTGGTTTCGGCTCAGGTCATGATCTCAGGGTCCTGGGATCGAATCCTGCATTGGGCTCCCTGCTCAGCGGGGAGTTTGCCCCTCCCTCTGCCCCTCTCCCCGCCCGTGCTCTCTCTCTCTCTCTCGCAAAAATAAATAAAATCTTTAAAAATAAATAAATAAATCTTCTTTTAAAAATTCCACAAACAGGCAGTTCAAGGTGTGTGTGGCCATTCCGCAAATAAGTCTGTACAAGGCCGGGTGTATTTTAATTCTTTCCTTTTAATGACCAGTTTTCAGAGCAAGATATTAATGTGCTAGCTGCCTTCAGTGGTGAATGGTTTGTGTCAGACGTTTGGATTTCTCATTTTAAGGATCATTATGAATGCAGAGTTTTCTATATTCAGTACGTTTTACTTGATGGCAGCTATTATCTTCGATGCTCAAATGGTCTCATCCCTGGCCAGTTAGGAGCCCCTCCAGGTTGGTGCTGGCTGGTCCTGTTGATAGGACCCTATCAGTCTGAGATGCCTGAGACTTGCCATGGGTACAAAAGATATCCTAGCCTCATCTTGTAGGTTCCTGCCCCAGAACAGGAATCAGTCACGCCTCCAACGTGCCCTGGTTCCTTCTGGTGGGAAATGGCTTTTGGAGAAAACAAACTGGTCTTCACTACATTGTTCTTAGGCCCCAGTGGACAGAGGTATTAACTGTGTGTTTCTGACGGAAGTAAATCACGTTCATGCTAATAATTTCAATTCAAATTTAAGATGGCAAAGATTTTACTTACTATCTTTTATTTTCTATTTGCAGCCTTCTTAGGCTAAAAGATTTGATTCCTAACAACAGGATAAATCATATAAATAAATAATAATATCAAACATTGAAAAACCAATATAACCACTAACAGTAAGACTACTGGCTATACATTGTTTCTTTAAAATTATTTTTGCCCTTAGAATATTTCCTGATATTATGGGTTTTTTTCTGTTCTTTTCTTTTTTTTTTTTTTTAACGTAAGCTCTACACCCAACATGGGGCTTGAACTCACAACCCGAGATCGAGTGTAGCACACTCTACCGACTGAGCCAGCCAGGTGCCCCAAAATACTGTGTTTTAAATTAGTGTGAAATAAGTCTTCTCAGTGTAAATATGTCTCCACCTTAATACCTAATTAGGTTTTCTTTTGTATTTGTTTTTGAATGTTAGAGATCATGTATTTTTCTTTTTGACTTAATTTTGTTTTTAAATTATAATATTTACCTCATCACAAATAAAAATCTTAAATGAGGTATATTTAGAAAAGCCTGGTTTCCCTTCCTCATAGCTAATTATTTGTATTAGTTTTAGGTTTATCTTTCCAGTATATTTTTTTAAGATCTTATTCATTTGAGACAGAGAGAGATAGAGAGAGAGCACTAATGGGGGGAGAGGCAGAGGCAGAGGGAGAAGCAGGCTTCCCACTGAGCAGGGAGCTCGAAGTGGGGCTCAATCCCAGGACCCTGGGATCATGACCTGAGCTAAAGTCAGACCCTTAACTGACTGAGCCACCCAGGTGCCCCTATCTTTCCATTATTTTAAAAAACATGAACAAATGCCTACAGATATTCATATTTCCCTCCGCTTTTTATACAAAAAGTATCATACTATAAAGATCTGCACTGATTTTTTTCCGCTTAAAATACTACCTTGGAGATTACTTCATACCAGTACATAAGATGGCTTCCCCATTTTTTTTAATGGTGCATACCACAGGCTGCATACAACCAATCCCCTACTGATAGACATTTGGGCTAGTTCTTCTCTTTTGCTACTACAAATGACACCGCAATGAAAATCCTGGGTGTGTGTCATTATATTTTGCCAGTGTACCCCTGGGATGGATTCCCAGAAGCAGTGTGCTGGGACAAAGGGTACGTGCATATGTGATATTGCAGATACTGACAAATTTCCCTCCGCTAGCTTGGTTTGCCTTCCATCAGGAATGTATCTGAGTGGCTTGTTTCCCTGTAGTCCTTGCCAATAAAATGCACTGTCAAACTTTTGCATTTTCGCCACCTAACATTTGAGAAGCAGTATCAGAAGTTGTAACTTCCATGTCTCTTACTTGGAATGAGGCTGAGCATCATGGAAAATACATTTTAATTCAAACATATCTGTTGCTTATGGTGGTATTGTCTCACTTCTAAAGTTGGAAAGAACAAGAGCAAAGGAAATAAAGAGAGCAAGAGAGAAAAACCAAGAAACAGACTCTTCCCTACAGAGAACACACTGATGGTCGCCAGCGGGGAGGTGGTGGGGGTGGAGTGGGGGAAACAGGTGATGGGGATGAAGAGCACACTTGTTATGATGAACACTGAGGAATGTACAGAACTGCTGAGTCACTACATCGTACACCTGAAATGAATAAAACACTGTATGTTAACTCTACTGGAATTAAAATAAAGTTGGGGAGAACATGATGGGTAATTAGAAACACCCCCCCAGAAACAAGTTGATACTGAGGAAAGGCCCTGGTCATCGTGTTTCTTAGAGTAGAGAAGGTTCTAGAAAGCTTTTTGTGAAGGACTGCATAGAGGACATTTCATCCGTGAGATTTTAGCATGGGTCCACATACCCTCCTACAGTGGCATGCCCTCCATGAGACCCTCATCTTCAGCTATGCATTAGATTCCCACACAGAATTAAAAAAAAAAAAAAGAAAAAAAGAAAAAGATGCCTGGGCTCACTCCTGGATGTTTGGATCTGGGAACTCTGGGGCGAGTCCTGGTCAGCTATGGTTATTTTTTTGTTTTTAGGTGTTGTGGTTTTGTTTGTTTGTTTGTTTGCTTGGCTGAGGAGATGATTCTGTGCAGATGATGTACTTGTTCAATAAATATTTACTGAGGGTCCGCTAAGTGCCAGGAAATGAGTTGGCTGGTGGGTGCCGGGAACAGAGCAGTGAGAACACAGGCATGTCTCCTGCCCTCATGAACTGTAGAGAGGCAGACCAAAAATAATGAATAAACTCATCTTCAGTGGTCATAAATGCTTTGAAGGAATAGGGGGATGAGAGAGAACAAGAAGGAATGCTTCTTGATAGGATGGTCAGGGAAGGCCTCTCTGAAAAGGAAATATTCAAGCTGATTTGCACAAGAAAAATGGGCTTTTGGGCCACGTGGACCTAACCTTTTAAAGGGTACTGGAAACGTCCGAGCAGAGTTTACGCACATTACTTCGCTCAGTGCTTGGTTCATAGCACATGGAGGCTGCCACAGTGATGATGAAGACAATTTTCTGCTCAGCAAGATCTTCTTCCTTTAAGGCCCATTTCAGACTCAGCTGTTCCATGAGACCGTCCTTAGGGAATCCGACCCACACCGACTCATTTCCCCATGAAATGTTTATGAGGCCTCTACTGTGTGTCAGGGACCGGCTGGGCTCTGGGGAGGTGGAAGCCAACCTCGCCTGCCCACAACAGACATTACTTGCCAGAAGTGACTCCATGTGACGATGATCTTTCTTTCCTCTTCCAGACTCAGTAGCATCATTATAAACTCTTAGAGGGCAGGGGGCTTATCTGATCCCCTTCGGAGCCCCTCCCCAGAGCTGCTGGCTTAAGTTAGGCGTCCTGTGAAGGGCTAGACTCTGCTCTTTCAGCTGGCGGGCCGGGGTCTGTCCTCTCATTAGGCAAGGACGCCATGACCCGGCAGTGCGATTAGGAGAAAGAGGCCATAAATGTAGAGTCCAACCCCGTAAGGGCCTGGGAACTATCTTTATGCCTTGAAAAAAGGTCAACAGCTATAGCATTCCAGTTTCCTAAGAAGTGCAAGGGTGTAAAGTGCCGAAAGTCGGATCCGTCGGTGTGGTTATTAGACCGGACTTTAGACTTTAAATGGTTCTTATGAACATCTTGATTTTGTTGTTGTTGCTGTTGTTAACCAACTTAAAAAAAGATTCTTCATATGTTCATAAGTCCTGGAGAAGCTTTTGAATTCCTTACATTAATAGTTTTCCCACCCCCATGTATATACACCCACACCCACATATCATGTAGAGCCCAAAATTCCTGCTTACTCCAAGTCAGTACTTCCCAGAATTTAAAAAAAAAAAAAAATACTCATGATGCCAATAACTTATTGAGTTACAGTTCATTTATGATGAGAGTTTATCATATTAGATAAAATAATATAGGATGCCCAGTTAAGTTTGAATTTCAGATAAACAACAAATAATTCTTGAGAGGGAGTATGCCCCATGCAATATTTGGGACATACTTATGCTAAAAAATTGTTGTTTTATGAAATTCCAATTTAACTGGTATCCTGTATTTTTATTTGCCAAATCCAGCATTCCTACTTGTCATCATCGGAGGTCTGTACATATGCCATCTCTTGTAATCCCTAAAGCCCACCGACCAAGGAAGTGTTATGCTAATCTTACAAATAAGGAAACTGAGGCTCAGAGAGAGAGTACGCTAGAGCCTCCAATTATAGTCTGTACGTGGTAGAATCAGGATGTGAAGCTAGATCTGCCTAAACACAAAGGCCCTGTGTTCATGCTTCTCAGGAAAACCAGTAATTGCTATGACTGTTTTGTTCAGACCAACATCAGAGTATTCACGTTTTGCAATATATGTTAAGAAAAAAAAAGAAGATAGCAGGAGGGGAAGAATGAAGGGGAGTAAGTCGGAGGGGGAGACGAACCATGAGAGACGATGGACTCTGAAAAACAAACTGAGGGTTCTAGAGGGGAGGGGGGTGGGGGGATGGGTTAGCCTGGTGATGGGTATTAAAGAGGGCACGTTCTGCGTGGAGCACTGGGTGTTATGCACAAACAATGAATCATGGAACACTACATCAAAAACTAATGATGTAATGTATGGTGATTCACATAACAATAACAAATTTAAAGAAAAAAAAGAGTATTTACGTTTTGGGGGCACCTGGGTGGCTCAGTGGTTAAGTGTCTGCCTTTGGCTCAGGTCGTGATCCCAGGGTCCTGGGATCAAGTCCCGCATCGGGCTCCCTGCTCAGCAGGAAGCCTGCTTCTCCCTCTCCCTCTGCCCCTGCCCTCTGCTTGTGCTCTCTCTCTCTCCTAAAATAAAGTCTTTAGGAAAAAAAAAAAAAGAGTACTCACATTTTATAACTGTGAGATTAATAGACATGCTCTTGCAGTTCCCTCAGCGTAACTCTGCTGAGCCTTTTGGCAGCATCTGCCCCTTCCCACCAGGTGGGTGCTGCTGCCCTCACAGCTCAGCCCAGAGGTCACCTTCTCAAGGAAGCTTCTCCGGCCATCCCAGGGAGAGCTGAGCACTCTGTGCCTCCCTTTTAGCACTTGTACAATAAGGAGCCTCTCCAGGGTCTGTCTCCCTCAGAAGACCAGGAGTTCTGAGATAGGAGCCTGGGTCATTTCTCCAGGGCCCCGCATGGGGGCAGAGCCTCAGGAAACGTTCAGGCGTGCCTGGAGGATGAAGCACAGCTTCTGGGCATCAGATTTATTTACTTTTTTTTTTTTTTAAGATTTATTTCTTTTACAGAGAGGGAGAGAGTGTGTGTGCGCAGGGGGAGTAGCAGAGGGAGAGCGAGAGAATCTCAAGCAGACTCCCCGTTGAGCGCGGAGCCCCACGCGGGGCTCCAACTCACAGCCTTGAGATCATGACCTGAGTGGAAACCAAGAGTTGGTCGCTCAACCACCTGAGCCAGCCAGACGCCCCTGGGCATCAGATTTGGATGAACTCTGCTAGTGTGTATGGGATGACTGACTGGGAAACAATGGGTCTCCTGGCTCTCTTTAAAAAGTGTCATCAGAGAATGACACTAGAAACTATGGCAAGGAAGCCAAAATCTCTTCCCACTGAACTTGGGAACAACTCTCCCCATGACATTTCTTTTCATGGCCCCATTTTACTGTGACCTTTGACACTCGTGTGAGTTGTTATTACACAACTATCTAAGAATGAATCAGCCTTAATTAACATCCATAAATAATGGACGGGAAGGAGGGAGAAGAGAATTTGAGCCTTACTTTTCTAGCTTAGCAAAGTTCAAGCCAGTCATTTTTTTTTTTTAAGATTTTATTTATTTATTTGACAGAGAGAGAGACAGCGAGAGCGGGAACACAAGCAGGGGGAGTGGGAGAGGGAGAAGCAGGCTTCCCGCCGAGCAGGGAGCCCGATGCGGGGCTCGATCCCAGGACCCCGGGATCATGACCCGAGCCGAAGGCGGACGCTTAACAACTGAGCCACCCAGGCGCCCCCAAGCCAGTCATTTTAAAAAGTCAATTTTATGTGAAAAATGAAGTCATTTTATATGCTAAAGATACACGTGCTTGGCAGAGAAGGATGTTATTCCTTGAAGTAGTTCCTTGAATATGTTCCAGAGACTTTTTTTTTTTTTTAATCACCTAAAAGTGGATGGTAATTCTAGTGAATACAGGGCTTCTCTGTGTCCCTCCTCCTCTGTGCACAGACCTAGTGATTTCCAAGGGCACCCAATTAGATTACTGAAAGGAAATACAGTCTTTTTGTCCCTTGGCTGACCTGCTCGTCATCCCGAAGTGACTTCACGTTAGTGCCAATAAAGCACTATTTCACTGAGAACAGAAATACCCCTACCCCCTCTGGGCTTCAGTTGTCCAACCACATTTCTGTAGCTCTTTTGCTGAAATATTCCAGATAAGAATAATTACGGGCCCAGGCCCTTCCCAAAATGACACGTAAATGCTACAAAAAGGAGCTATTTAAACTAGTCAGTGTTTGAGGAATGACTGACAAACTCCGATTTTGATAATTTCTATGAAGACAAATAGACCTAAGGAGCAACTCTGCTTTGGCGGAAGCACAAATGTATGAACGACCCACACAGAGAAACAACGAATTCATTCTCTCGTCCTGGGAAATGACTGGTGCAGTGCGGTGTGCCACTCCATGTCCAGGGCACAACTGTGAGGCACAAGGAAGTGTGTCTCCTGGTGGAGTCGCACACACCAAGCATGCGGTGTGGACAGTGTGTTGCGGTGCATCGGCGAGGCTGGGCCGTGGCGGGTACACTGTTGGCAGCTGTGTGCGTAGCGGAGGGGGGCACATACCATGGGTGAGGGCACCGGGGCCACTGCTGGGATCAGTGTCCCTGACCTTGGACAAGGCACCGCTCTCTGAGGCTCACTTTCCTCATCTGTAAAATACCACTAATAATAGTGTCTCCCTCACGGGCTATCGTGAGGTGGGACTGCGGGTGAGTGACTTCGTCCCAGGCTAGCACCGTGCAGACACAACCAGTCAGTCCCTCCGGCTCTTCTCTTTGCCCATGGGCATGCCTGAGATCAGTGCAACAGGAACCTGGTGCGCGTGTGGATGATGTTTCGGCTTCAGACCACAGCTCCCTCCAGACAGATTTTCATGAACAACGTAGGTCACATTTACACAGGGACTCGGGCTTCCAAATGCCTCTCTCTTTCCCCTTCCCACCTTAGGTTCTTGAGGGAAACAGAAACCAAAGCACAAAAAACAAGGCCAGGCAAATGCACGTTGTAAGACCTTGGCCGGAACCCCACCTGTAGACCGCAGGCAGCCGGGCTGGCCCGTGCAGAAGATCCCTTTCATGTGGCCAGAGGCAGGCCTGTGGCCTTGGAGCAAAGGACCTCCTGCGTCCCTTCCCCTCCCAAAGCCCAAACCCAGGTTTCTCTGGATCCGACCACAGTAATAGCCCAGAAAAAGGAGTGTGAGTCAGCAAAGAAGCAACACATTCAGAAGAGCATGTGTCCCTCACCTAGCCCTCAGCTGCTCCAGGCTTCCTCCTTTACCCCAGCAGAGGAAAAGTCACAAGTCCAGTGCAACCACCACACCTGGCTCAGAAGGTTAACTCACTCAGTTCATTCAACGTGTATTTTATTGAGTCCCTATGATACGGTAGGCACTTGTTCCAGATGCCAAAGCCCCCTCCCCACCCCCACCCCCTAGTTTAGAAGTCAACTAGTTACAGAGTTAAAGAGGCCCTTGACCCCGTTCCCTTCAAGCCTGCCCTCTACTCTCAGAGCTTAACTCCTTCCCTTGTCAATGGCTTTGCCCTCTACCCTGACCTATGCTGGGGACAGGGTGTGAGAGAGGGGACGAGAGCTGGCAGAAGGGAGGTTTAAGCTTCCGGAGCTATAGCAAGTCACGGAAGGCATCAAGAGACAGACGTTTTTGGCCGTTTCCTCTGGTTTCACATTCTGAGCTCAGAAAGCAGGGGTCCTGCTGACCCCAGTGGGGACTGCTCTCACGAAGCCTCTTTCCTTGTGTAACTCAAGCCGCAGTGCTCCCCCTCAGTCCCGAGTAATCACGGACCCCACGTTCCTGTCGCTGGACTGTCGTTAGGCCGAAAGGAGAAAATTAGCATTTGGTCTGGACTGGGGAAATCCTATACTTGTTTGCTTTGGGAAATGATGTGGTTGCTTTACATCACAAGCGGGAAGAGTTTAGTTTAGGATTAGCTGAGGGCAGTCATAATCCACTCAAGCGTGGTGAGCAGAGTGGAGGCCCAAGTGCTAGAGACAACAACAAGATGCCCGCACCAGATGCTTCCTTTCCAGGCCAACCCCAGATCACTGGTTACGCCAACAGAGCCTTTACAGTTGTTCCTTGGAATTCCCATCCACTTACCCTCACCACCTTTAAAAATTAAATCAACTTCTAGTAACATCTTCTTATATTTTTTACTTCCGGGGTTTCGAAATTGAACTAATTTGGTTGACCAGGATCCTTTGTGCTTAACAAACAAAGGACAGAATTCACAGAGGAAGAAGGACCCCTCCCCCTCCCGTGCCCCAATCTCCTGGTATAGGTGTTTTCTTGCTTGGTCTATTACTAACATAGTGTCTCTCTTCCTTTTCCAGAGGAGACAAGCAGGTGAGATGCGAAGGTATCAGGACACACTGCTACTTAGTGGCAGAGATCACAGGAGACCCCAGGGGCTGAACTTCAGTCTAGTGCCTTGGTTTTGTCCCCAAACACAACACAGCCTTCCCACCGTCCACAGACCCGGGCCTTCAGCTACTCTACCAACTAGCTGCTAGCATGGCAGAACCAGAGCCTGGATTTCTTGAACTGGCTGAAAAAAATGTCATCAGTTTTCTGAAAGTTTCACGTTTTTGTGGCTTTTAAAAACTTTGTCTCGTCGGTAGATGAACAGGCACAGGTACTTTTGGCCAGGCCCTACTTCCTTGATGGTGGGGTAGCTGTAACTGTTTTTACGACCTAAGAGGCACCCATTCCCCAATCGCCCCTCTTCCACCTACCTCTGCTCCAGACATGGCGCTCACCCTGATGACTGCTCCCAGGTTTCTGAGATTGTAATAACCACACTAAAAAGCTTCTTTCTCGGTGGCCGCCCTTCGCTCTTTGTATTAAAATCAACTTTTGCATCAGAGAGGTTCTACTTTTGGAACCTTATCCGGTTTTCTGTTTGGAATTAGGGCAGCAACAACTCTTGAGCCAGAAGGCAGAAGCCATGGGTTCTAAGTCCACCCTACTACAAATGGTCCGAGTGAACGTGGACACAATCATAGGCTATAGGTTACATAAACTACAGAATTCAGAAGTAGAATGGACTTTAAGGGACTTGGTCCAAAAGTCTTTTTTTTTTTTTAAGATTTTATTTATTTATTTGACAGAGAGAGACAGACACAGCGAGAGAGGGAACACAGGCACGGGGAGTGGGAGAGGGAGAAGCAGGCTTCCCGCGGAGCAGGGAGCCCGATGCGGGGCTCGATCCCAGGACCCTGGGATCATGACCCGAGCCGAAGGCAGACGCTCAACCAACTGAGCCACCCAGGCGCCCCCAAAAGCCTTGTTTTACATCTGAATAAACCGGAGTGCGGAGAAATTCGATAATTTTCCCCATGTTTGGAAGTAGCCACCAATATTAAAAACATACACAGTAATTGGATTTCTGGTCAAGATGGTCAGTAAGTAGGTCCTTACCTTGACACACCTCGTCTGCTCAAATAATAATACGGTATTAAAAAAAGACAAGACGGGAAGGCCTCAAACACAGACTACATATCCCATGAACTGGAAGAGAAGAGTCGCATGGAGCAGTGAGAGGGGCTGCTGCTCCCGACCAGGAAGCAGCACAAGTGATGGGGCCCACAACCTCCGAGATTTAACAGGGACTAAAAATGTTCCAAATGGGATGAGAGATTAGTGATTTACTGCTTGAAACCAGGGTCTGGGGTTTCAAAGGATGAAATCAACCGCTGCACACCCACTCTCAGGAGACATGGCCTAAGAGGAAGCGGCCAACAGGGGGTCAGGGGGCAATGTGCCCCGGGAATCGGGAGGACAAGGCTGAGCACCAGGAGTGGCTCAGTGATACAGCACACCCCCAAATATTGTTATAAGATGTGCTTTGGGGGGCACCTGGGTGGCTCAGTTGGTTAAGCGACTGCCTTTGGCTCAGGTCATGATCCTGGAGTCCCGGGATCGAGTCCCACATCGGGCTCCCTGCTTGCCGGGGAGTCTGCTTCTCCCTCTGACCCTCTTCCCTCTCGTGCTTTCTATCTCTCATTCTCTCTCTCTCTCTCTCTCAAATAAATAAATAAAATCTTTAAAAAAAAAAAAAAAAAAAGATGTGCTTTGGGACTGGGAACCTCTGCTGCAGCAACTTGAGGTGAGGACAGAAAGACTGAAAGAAGAGAAGGAGACAAAGCAGGCAGAAACACACACAACTTCTATGCCAAGCCCATTTCCAAAAAGGAACCTAATGCTAGGAAAAGAAAAACAAATAACTAAAATCAACAATGCGAACATGAATTCATTCAGGATGAAGTGAAAATTAATTTTATGCTACAGGCTGACAAAGACTTAAAATAAATGTTCAGAATGACCAGAGAGATAAACTGAAGATTAACCTTCAGTTTTAAGAGAACGAAAGAAGATAAAACACAGAAATAAAACAGGTGGATATGAAAAACAACCAATTGGAAGTACTGGAAATTATTTTTAAGTAATCACTGAAGTTTTTTAAATAGCAGTCATGAATTTAAAAACAAACAAACAAACAAACAAAAACCACGTCACCCCTCACCAGATTGGAGTAGTAAGAACATTACTCAGAAAGCAGTTACTGAGAGGGGCGCCTGGGTGGCTCAGTTGGTTAAGCATCAGACTCTTGATTTCGGCTCAGGTCATGATCTCAGGGTCGTGAGATCGAGCCCCACGTCAGCTCTGCTGGGCATGGAGCCTGCTTATGATTCTCTCTCTCCCTCTCCCTGTGCCCCTCCCCCTCTTTCCCTCCCTAAAAAATAAATGAATCAAAAAGCAGTATAGAGAGACAAAGGGTTAAAAATATATAGAAAGTAGTGAAGAGGCTCGGGGATCAATTTAAAGGTGAAGAGATGGAAAGGATCCCACACACATCTAACAGGAGTTCCAGTAGATGGGAATGGAGGAAATGGCAGAGAAATAATATTTAAAGAGAGAAAAATCAAGACGTTTCCAGAGCTGGGAAAAGACATGAGCTTTGAGGTCTACCCTCTCATACAGAACAAAGGCAACTCCACACTTACACTTCAGAATATCAAGGATAGAGAGAAAACCCTAAAAGCTATCAGAATCTACAGATCAACAAAAGAAAAGGGCAGACGATCCAACAGGAAAAGGCGGAGAGGATTCAAACACGCATGTCACGAAAGAAGCTGTGTAATGGCCATTTGAAAGGGTGCTCAATTTCATTAATTATCTAAAAGAAATTCAAATGAAAACCACAATGAAATAACACACTACAAAAATGGTTCAAGCAAAAAAGACAGGTAAAACCAAGTAGAATGTCAGCCAAATGGCACTTCCACATACAGTCGTCAGGAGTGTGAATTGGTACAACTTCTTTGGAAAAATGTTTAGCAGTGAGTACCAAAACCTAATGTATGCACACGCTATGACCTAGTAATTCCGCTCCTAATGGAATTGTATACAGATTTAGAAACGCATATGTATGTTCACTAAAGGCACGAGAACGCTAATAACAGCACCACGCTAGTAGCCAGAAACTTGAAATACCCTAATGTCCATCAAAAGATGAATGGGTAAATTATGGTATATTCATGAACAATATAATACAGTGAGAGTGAACGAACCACAACTCATGAAACACCAATAAACCTCACAACATAGTGTTGATCGAAAGAAGCCACAGACCAGAAGAAAATATTTGCAAAACATTCATCTGATAAGGAATCTGTATCCAGATTACATAAAGAACCCTTCCTTACACATCTCAGTAAATGGAAGACAACCCACTTTTGGGCAAAGTATATGAACAAGTACTTCAAAAAAGAAGAGATAGGAACGGTGGTGACCCTCTAAAAGACATGGAAAGAATCTGAGAAGATGCCAAATGATGGCATAATTTCTTAACTTTCCCCAACCCATCGCCTCCCATAAACACAGAGCAGCAAAAATTATAAAACCAAACACCCCACAGACATCTACAAGTTGGTGAAGTATCCCCAAGAGCTCCCCAAAGTGAGACGGTGGGACAAACCACCCAAGGCCCATACCATATGAGTGTCACCTCTGTGGGAAGCCATGGGGCAGCTGATGGAAGGGGGGAGCCTGGAATCACCCACGATTACTCACTGAAAGCACAGGGGCCCGAAATCCCACAGCAGCCAGACTATAGCTGGGTTACCTTCAGCTCTGAAAGGGGCTGAGCAGGGGCCCTGTGAACCCTCAAATCTCCCCTGTTGACACTCCCTTCTAGAACATGGCCCCGCTTAGAGGAGAACGTCCTGGGAATAAAAATCCATACCAAGGAGAAGAGGAACGTAAAGCGTAAAGGAAGCAGAAGGTCCAGACGAACATGGGGCCTGGAACTGAATCAGGACAGCTCACAAAGGGCAAGGGACAGCCCGTCCGACCAACTCCTCCCCCTGCATCCCCCGCTTCCGTAGCCGAGATTCAGGAAAATGAATTAGCAGCAGATGTATAGGAAAATCCCACTCATCAGTGCACGAACTCTCAGATGATGCCAAACACTGCTGGTCTGCAGGCTAAGCTTCAAGTGGTCATCCCCGGGAGATCAAGTTTTTGTGTTCAGGGCCTCAGATGGGGAAATACTTTCTAGCAATGCCTCGTATGCAGCGGGGCTCTAGGGACATAAAAAAAATGGGTAGTCATGCGGTGTTTGCTATAACCCACACTGTCATTGCAATGGGAATCAAAATGGAACATTTATATGACGGCGTGGGACAGAGATCATGGATAGGGCACAGCATACTCAACTCGCAGTAAACTCTTGCCTTTTTCACCCCCCCTTAGAAATCATCATGAATATCTGGTGGGGCATCTGTCAGATGCCACTGCGGTGTGCTCAATGAGCCTGGCTTTATGGACTCAAGGGGTGAGTTATGGGAGTGAGGCTCTAAGAGCCCACAGAAGTGGCTGCTTTACTGAATGAAGGAATGGAAGGGAGAATAAGCACACATTATAACTATCATTCCCATTATCTTGGAGCCGAAAGGATCTAGAATCTCCAGCATGGTCTGGATTGTGCTGTGCTTTGAAATACTACAAATACAATTCTAAGGGATGGTTTGTAAATACCACAAGCAATTAACCTGCCCCTCCTGGTTAACTTGGAAAGCCTTTACATCAGGTGCGTGGTGCAGGCATCTGAGCCTGGGGAGAAAGAAGGAAGCGATTTGTCTTGGGGGAAGGTCATGTGAAACACTTGGATGACACTTTGTCTCCCTTTTGTTCCTGCTGAGTGTACAACTTCTTGACCTCAGCAGCTACAGCCTATGGCTACAGAGGACAAAGGATGGAAGCATTTTTACTGCACCGGTGAGCAGAGTCAAGATTTATGTAGTTTATCATCAGAGTGCATTACTCACTGCACACCCAGGGTGCCCCATATGAACTAGGTCAAAATTCCACTTTATCACTGATAGAACAAACACATCTGAATAGTGAAGTGTTAAAAAAAAAAAAGACACTTTCATTCTCAACCTCATTTCTTCATTTGTAAAATGGGTTTCACATTACCGACTTCACAGTCCATAAGGGAGATTAGGTGGGGCCACAGTGAAACACATTCTGTAGCACACGGTAGGTGTAGACATTTCCCTCACCCAATGGCAATGACTATTTTACACACGATTTTATAGGGAACCTAGTTAACAGCAGGTACATTGATAATTATCAAGTATCTTGTTACATTATGACTTTGTAACAGGAGATGATTTTTCTCCAAAGATGAGACATGACAAATCCATATTTGGGCAAATACTAACAAATGCATGGCCCTTTATCTACGGTGGTGCTTGTAACATCCTTAATAACCAGAGCTTTTGTTTTTATTTTAAAAATATTTTATTGAGAGACAGTGTGAGCACAGGGAAGGGGCAGAGGGAGAGGGAGAAGAGGGAGCCTGACATGGGACACGGGATCCTGACATGGGATCATGACCTGAGCCGAAGGCAGACACTTCACCGACTGAGCCACCCAGGCGTCCCCATAACCAGAGTTTTTAGTCCTGTTAAAAACAAACAAAAACAGCTCTCTGAAGCTCATATAGCGCCCACAGGTTGGAAGGAAGTCTTCTGGTTAGGCTTTTATTTTTTCAAGAGTGAGACTGAGAACAGCTAGACTGAAAAGCAAGCACTCTACTTAATCTCCTCCCTCCAGCTGGTGACTGAGGCAAAAAGCAGCACCACCCGTCTCAAAGAGCTCCCGGTGCTGGCGGCTTCCCTCCATTTCCTGTACGACAAAGGCCTGGAGACCTGCAAGCCGGCTCCTGCAGGATCCCAGCTGCTTCTGGTTCCCTATCCGTGCCTGGCAGTTTCGTGGCCTCGTTCTCCCTCAGCAAGGAAGAGGCAGGGGATGGTTTCTCATTCACTCCTTCAATCGTCTGCCCCCAAACGCTCAATCATCAGCAGGGAAGTAGCGAGAGAATCTGTGAAGCCCAATTGCTTTTTTCCCCACTGTGGACAGGACTCGGGCCTGGTTGAGGAGACTACAAAACTACCAAAAACAGTCAAGCTAGAAAACCGGGCTCTCCTCCTCATCTCCCCAACACAAAGAGTGACAGCCAGTTTCAGGGAGCAGTGCCGCAGACAGGAAGAGCGCCCTCTTGTCCCACACCAAGACCGGGGTTCGCACCTCCTCAGGAAGGCAAGGGCAAGGACAGAAATTGTAAGGAAAAGAGACTAATGCTGGTCTCTCAGGGGAAGAGCAAAAACTGGTGTCCTTCCTCTCTCCACGGAAGAATGCTTCTGAGCAATTACACAGAACTGCCTCATCTGGATGTATCCAAAGACATATTTCCCAGTATATAGTTGTATCATTTATATCGAAACTGGAGTTTTGTTTGACAGAGTATTTGTTGAAAAAGTTTCCCAAACCACCCATATTGTTCATATTTGGTCCAAAGACAATCAGAACCAAGTTTGGCAGGATGAACTCTAATGAAAAAAGCAGAGATAATCTACAGATTTTCATCCCAGCTTCATTTTTCCATATTAGCTACTTCAGATATCATGTACAATATTCTAACAGCATGTTCTCATTATACTAGGAGTATCATTTACTTTAGAAGGCCATCATTTTAATGAGCAAATATTTGTTCTCCCAGTTCATCAAACAAAAGGGTGTACATGAATGGCTTGGGTCTAAATAATGGCTTAGAATCTGGGCATAGTACATGGAAGTTGCTGAATTGAGACTAGTTTTAGAATAAAAATGAAGAATCCTTCTATCTTAAAATGTATTACTTCAGTAATGAGAGTTTTTGTTTTTTTGTTTTTGACGTAAACTCTATGCCCGACATGGGACTAGAACTCACGATCCCGAGATCAGGAGTCACATGTTCCATGGACTGAGCCAGCCAGGCGGCCGAAACTGTTAAAGCTCTAAAGGTTAACCTCTTCCCACGTTGCCAGATAGGAAGCTCAAACTACAAGTCTTTTAACGAGAAGAACATGACATCTGCGGGGGGGCGGGGGGGCGGCTGTGGAATTTTCTCAAAAATACCAACTACACACACACACAATAAAAACAGCTTAACAGATTAATGTGAAGGTGCTTAAGAGTGGACTGGGCTTCGAGGTGAGTGGAAGGAAATGCTAAGGGAGTGAGAGACAAAGAATTACCAGGAGAAGACACAGTCATGCTGGGAAGTAAGTTCAGGACAGCTAAATACAGGCAAATTGTATGGTAGCGCAAGTATTTATTTTCAGCTTCCATATGGCAGAGGACAGTCCGAATTCCAAGGATCACTAATGAACACCACATGAAATACCCTTAGAGAAATATGTTCTGGTTTGGTTGTACGTGACTCCCAAGTATGTAAGGGCATGCATCAGTTCTGTGGTTTACAAAAGGAAAGCAATCTAATAAAGATATAAAAGTTGATTATGCCTGGAAAAAAAAAAACAGGTCTTTTTTCTTCACAAGTGGAGTTTTGCTTTCCGTGTTAAAATTATGATCAAGACTATACACAAAATTAGTATCAAGTGAATGATTATGTATTGGAGAGCAGAAACTTCAAAATGAGAACATGACTATAAAAAAGTGAGTACAATGCACTGCACACATCAAATTGTACATTAGACAAAAAATGGCTAATGTCGATGGGCTGTTTCTTAAGTGATAAAAATGTCAGAAAAAACAGTCACTTAAGTTTGGCTTAACTGAGTGATTCGGTCACCTAGTCTGAATGAACTCTTGTTAGCCAAAGATAATTTTTTGATGTTCAACTTTTTATATATCCTATCCTAGAGAAGACCTTTAGTTTTTATCATGAAATTCTCCAGTTTCAGGCATATCCTAAATGGGACTCATAGCACCAGAATAATAACACAATCTCGGTAGTATTAGCAAAAATGGACCACACTTGCCCTCCCATCCTGAAATACTATCAAGATGATTATATGGTCCTATTTTAACAATAGAATTAAATACTTCCTATAAAACTTTCATAGTCTAGGAGAAGTTTGTGAATCAAAAATTATTTAGTCAATGTGTCAGACACCAAGTAAATTTGTTTTTTTAAGGTCTTCTGAGATAACCCCCTTGAAAGAACAAGATTCATCCAATTTTATACACCTATAGACTGAGTCTAATGTTTGTTCATAAAAAGTACTCAACAAGTATTGACTGACAATATTAATTTGTGACAAATGATCTGGATCAAGAAAAGTCCTGAAAAGAAAACACAGCAGTTGAAATAAATCATTCATTCAAGAATAAGATATTCAAGAATGGCTATTTTACAGAAAATTTAAAAATCCCCACAATACTGTAAGTTTCCAGAGTCAAGCATGCAATGGAATGAATACTGAATTTTATGTCGGTGGTTACCTCTAGGCACAGAACACAAGAAAGACCTCAACTGTTATTACTTGGATCTAAGTCACATGTTACAATGTTATTCTGATGAAACAGAATGATGCATATGAATGCTTGTTATATTATTCTCTTCTTCTCCGGCCATTTACAAATTAAAAAAGAAAAAGAAAAAGTAAGATAACAACAGCCCCTTGCAGGAACCATCAGCAGTGTATTGGTGCATCAGCAGTATGTCCCAGCTAATGACTTATTTTATGGATGCAATTCATTTGAAGATCAATGATCAACAGATGATACATGCATCTTTTATAATTTCAGTATATAGTTGTGATATTTCTTATTTAGATTTTTAATAAAATGTATTTCCATTTTTCTTAAAGAAGTGGAAATTTACTTGAGGAAATTTCTAATAGGAGAAAATTGCCTTATATGTAGCCTGATTTTGCCAAAGCTGCTTGAAGTTCCAACCTTTCACCATCAATTACTGATTGTATATCAACACAGCAGAAAAGACCTGATAGTAAAGCCACAAGAATTCTGTTTATTATTATAGCAAACACTTTCACGGCATTTGACAAAACTCAGAAGTATCTCTTTGAAATGGGTTCAGATCTGTGAAACTAAGCTATCAGGATAAAGTCTTTACTTAGGGGAAAAAAAGAAAAAAGAATGGAAAAGCAATAACCAAAAGATACATTTCACATAATAGCAAAATATAAAAATAGAAGCAAAGTGACAGAGTGAAAAAAATCACGAAGCAATGGATTTAAGAAACTCTGATTCTGTCTTCCTTGTTGCTAATGGTCGTCTTTGTCCTTGCATTGTTATAAATGTAAAACAGGTAGGATAATAATTTAGGAAAGGCCTTGCAAGACTTACTAGGAGGTTAAAAGGAACTATCGAAAAAGTGTTCAAATACTTTATAAATACTATTAACAAAAATATCTATTTTATTATACTTTTTGTCTTCATTCAGTGAAGGTGTCCTTTGAAAATCACACTCTGTTTCTTAGTATTATTTCAAATTCTTAACTAGAGAGAGGTCAGCTTTCTTCCAAAGCAACAGTCCCGGGCCCCACACTATTTCTGAAGACCGAAGATACCAGAACTGCCACCTGAGGGAAAGACGAAGAAAGGCATCACAACCGGAAGTCGCTACGCTTAGTCCCGTCAAGTTCATGATCATCCAAATGACATACGTTGTGAGTCCAGCACTTTCAAGTATCATTTTGAAATCATATTCTATCTCAGTGTGAGACTTCTTAAATAAACAGGATCTTAATTTCTGTAAATGTTTGCAGTACCAGCTATTTCTCTAAGTAGAATTTTTTCTAAGAGAGCTGCCCAGTGAAGAATAGTGTCTTACACACCCATGTCCGGATTCAAATAGAAATTCAACATTTTTCTGTGAAAAGACAGAAATACTCAAGTATTGTGAAAGCTTTCTGTAACCGTGGACTGCCCACCTATTCCAAGCATGTAATCACTCCCTATGAATCACTCCCCGATGAATGAAAAACGTTCTCCAGTTACTCATAGCTCGTCAGACGTATTGTTCACCTTTGGTAACTGGCACTCTTCACTGGTATGACAGTTCTGAAGGATGTCCTTGTAGTGGTCCTTTAGATCCTCGTACAAGGAGGCAGTTTCTTGTGAGTGAGCCAATGGTAACACCTTCTCATTCAATAGCATCTGCACTCGGAATTCCTCCTTGGGAGTCTTAGCATTTTTACAGTGGTAAAGCACGAATATTAGGTTCGAGGCATAGGGCACAATGTGGCCACTTCGGAATTTGCGATGCAATTGTTCCTTGTAATTGTAAGCTGTTAGGGGCTCCTTATCTTTGAAGTAGCCCATGAGAGAGAGCAGTGGAAGAAGGGTCTCTGCGTGACCAAACTGAAGGATGACTGGAGAGGAAATTGGCTGAGACCTTAAAAAACAAATGGAGAGAAAATATGTATACAGATTCATGTCATGGAAGACAGTAGCTACGGTAGTGAGAAGCAGTGTACAATGTTCTCATCTTTTTTAAATCTTTATATACACAACTCAACAATATGGCTAAAATTCTCTGTGGCAAAGAACTGAACTGTTTATACTCAAAGTTAAGTTCCAAATTCAGGATCACTGTGGTATTGCAAATCCATCTAAAACACTGCACACTTGCTATTCTTTAAGTTCACAGAGAGAAGAGAGTTTTTATTAGGAGGTTAAGGAACTTGAAGCAGATACGTATTTCAAAATTGTATTGCTTTTCCATGAATGAAACTGAGCAAACTGGCCTTTAGTCAATATCAATTATTCTAGGGAGGTCTTCTGAGTGAACTTCAAATGCTATTTTATCTGTATCTAGGAAATAAGGACAAGCAATATTCAGTAAATTTCCTGGTTAGAACCTAGTTAGAACCAAGGTAATTCATATAATCCTTCAATGTTTTAAAAGACCTGACTTGGGCACTGAATTTGGAAGAGAGCCACAAAACAGGAGGGATGCAACCTATTCTAGCTGATTTTACTGTGTTTGTGGTTGAGAGCAGAGTTTACATAACGCCAGAAGTACAACAGCTTTCAATACTACAAGCTAAGTCACCTTTCTTTAGTTGCAAGTTTTCTGTCTTTTTTTTTTTTTGGTAAAGGCTTTTTTAAAATAAGCAGCAGCAAAAAACTTAGTCTTCCCCCAACCTTAATAGGAAGAATATGACTTTGTTCTTAAACATAATTTGTAAATCTATTCAAATACAAGTGACTGTCTGACTTCTTGCTGCCACCCCACACATGAGACTAACCAAGTTAGAGGACAGCAGAATCGGCAGCAGAGTCCCCACAAAAGACAGACAGAACTAGAGAGCAGGTCCAAAACCCAAGGGAAACATTTACAAATAACTGTACGGAAAAGTTTTCTCAGTGAATCACCAAGGGCCTCAAGACCTGAATATTAGTATCGGTGTCCACGTGGAAGAACGCAGAGGGAAGCCACACAGCATGCTGAGAGATCTAATATTCATTTGGTGAGTGCAAGAGAGGACTAGCACAGGCCTCTCCTGTGGTGCAGAAATCTAGCCCCTGTGAACTCTCACAACAGCCACTCCAAGGCCCCATTCCAGGACAGAGGCCACAGACACGAGAAACTGCTGGGAGCGCGCTCAACACTGAGCTGGACAGGGACAGTAAAGACCAAGGGGAAAGCAGGTGGGCATAAAAGTCAGGGGAGGGGCCCAGAGCCAGAAAATGTCAGAAAGGAACCCAGCAGACTTCTGAACAGCACACACACACACAACACCAGAAAGAGCTCCATGAGGTTAGAAAACAATCTGACATGAGGCTTCTTCTAAATGTTCAGGGAAACCAAATTCACATTAAAATGAGCAACAGAAAAGTAAACAGAAGAATAGGGAGCGGAAAAACATCCCTATAAAAAATAAAAACATAGAGTACTAGAAATACATACTCAAAAAATACACAGAAGCAATAACATACTATTATATAATCATCCACTATTCTATAGATTAATATTCTCTAAAAGGGAAATTTTAAAGCCATTCACAACAGGTGATTGTAAACCCCTCTTCTTAACTGATATCCTAATTAGGTCATTTAAAGTATCTAAAATCTGTATTTTGGGCGGCCAGTCGTTACGTGTCTGCCTCCGGCTCTGGTCGTGATCCCAGGGTCCTGGGATCGAGCCCCGCATCGGGCTCCCTGCTCCGCGGGAAGCCTGCTTCTCCCTCTCCCACTCCCCCTGCTTGTGTTCCCTCTCTCGCTGTGTCTCTCTCTGTCAAATAAATAAATAAAATCTTTGATAAATAAATAAATAAATAAATAAAACCTGTATTTATTTCCTAGAAGCATCCCCTTAGGCCCAAAGTTACAAAGCAGTATCATTCAGAACACAATTATATTTGGTTTGACCCATGTAACTATTTTTAAATTTTGCAGTATTTGTCAGTATACAAAGATAGGGTGATTTCAGATTCTTAAAAAGCCAGATTTTTCACTCCTCCTGAGACCCTGAAAGATCTGACAACATATACTCCCATAAAGCAATAACCAGCTGAACAGGAATAAGGGTTACTCCAGAGAGGACATACAGCACACTGTCTAACCAAGAGTGGATTCATTCATTACTTGCCTTGCCTTTATGCTTTTGAGTATGTGCAAGTCAAAGCTAACAACACCACTGTCATAGTGTAAATATATTGGAATTTAATAGTAACACAAATTAAAGAAAGTAAGTAATGTAAAAATACAGTTGACCCTTGAACAATGAGGAGGTTAAGGACGCCAACCCTCTGTGCAGGCAAAAATCTGTGTATAAAAGTAGGCTCCACACCCAATGTGGGGCTCGAACTCATGACCCTGAGATCAAGAGTTGCACCGTCTATGGACTAGGCCAGCTAGGCGCCCCTGTGTAGAACATTCTGACTCCCCCAAAACTTAACTACTGACAGCCTGCTGTTGACTGGAAGCCTTACTGATAACATAAACAGTTGATGGACACATATTTTGAATGTTTTATGTATTATATACTGAATTCTTACAATAAAGAGAAAAGATGTTATAAAAAATGTTATTAAAAATATCATAAGAGGAAATACACAGTATTGTGAATTTTTTTTTAAAGATTTTATTTATTTATTTGAGAGAGAGAATGAGAATGAGAGAGAGAGCATGAGAGGGGGGAGGGTCAGAGGGAGAAGCAGACTCCCCGCCGAGCAGGGGGCCCGATGCGGGACTCGATCCCGGGACTTCAGGATCATGACCTGAGCCCAAGGCAGTCGCTTAACCAACTGAGCCACCCAGGGGCCCCAGTACTGTGAATTTATAAAAAAAAAAAAAAAAAAAAGCACATGTAAATGAACCCACAGTTAAAACTCGTGTTGTTTGAGGGTCAACTGTACTGGTTTACATTTTAAGTCCTCCCACCGGAGGAAGCAAGCCCAAAGCCAGGCACAACCCTCGGCCTAATGCTCCATTACTGCTGTCTACGAGATCCATCAGGGTGGGCAAGAAGTCAGGAAGGGGAGCAGCAACCCCCCCGTGGTCTCACAGAAAGACCCAACTGACAGAGGAACTCCAACAAACTGGGAACAGGATGTAAGACAATATACAATACGAAATAGTCTAGTTTCAACAAGTTACATCAAAATGATTAATGAACTACTTTACATTCTTTTTTTCTATCGAGTCTTCAAAAGGTAGTGTGTACTTCACACTTACAGCACATCTCCATTCAGACCAGCCCCCTTTCCAAGTGCTGAATAAACCACGTGGGGCTGGTGGTACTGTGTCGACAGCGCAGGATAGACAGTGGTGTAGACAGCCAGACATACTTAGACTCAACAGTCAATCAAATAGAGAAGACAAAAAAAGATACAAAACAACAAACACACATATAAAAAAAACGTGCACTGGGGGAAAGGCAAGAAACCAACAAGGCTATGTACAAATCATGAGAAGCTCTAGTAATTACATCTGAGCTACTGAAGAAAATTAAATTAGGTTGTGACCCAAATTTAAGTTTTAAACCTGAAGGTTCTTCAGGTTTATATAGAATTTTATTTTCCCTTTTGACTTGCTTTATTGTTAAAATCAGCTATTTTTGAGAAGAAAGTTGAGGAAAACTATGCTTTAAAAATGCTTAATAGTAGTTTCATGGGAAATCAAGTAAGTTTATATATTAATTCACATAGAGAGCTGTATCAGCAAAAATAAATGTCTTCTGCCATTTGATATATCTAAATTTAAAAAAAATTTGTTTTACGTTTATCACAGGATTATTTACAAGGGACAAGATATGGAAGCAGCCCAAGTGTCCATCGATAGATGAATGGATAAAGATGTGTTATGTGCATGTGATGTATACATACAATGTAATATTATTAAGCCATAAAAAAGGACGAGATCTGGCCATCTGTGGCACAGGGATGGACCTAGAGTGTATTATGCTAAGTGAAATAAGTCAGACAAAGACAGATACTGTATGATTTCACTCATACGTGAAATTTAAGAAATAAATGAACAGACAAACAAAAAAAGATAAAAACACAGACTCCTGAATACAGAGACAAACTGGTAGTTAGTTGCCAGAGGGGAGGTGGCTGGGGATTACAGATGTGACAGATAAAGTGGACCAAAAGGTACAAACTTCCAGTTACAAAATAAATAAGCCATGGAGATAAAAAATACCGCATGAGGAATATAGTCAATAAGATAGTAATAATGTTTGGTGACAGATGGTGATTACACTTATCATGGTGAGCACTGAGTAATGTATAGAATTGTTGAATTAATATGTTATACACCTGAAAGTAATAACACTGCATGTTAATTATACTTCAATAAATTTTTAATTTTAGAATTCTAGGCAAATAGTAAGAAAAAGTCTAATCTTTAAATAAATGCTAGGACTACTATCTTCCTACACAGATCAATCTTTATTACAGAAGCTGGCAACACAAAAAATTGTATTTTTAAAGGTCTGGTTAAATTCCCCAATATAATAATAATAACTTAAGACAAGGATAACTACAGATTATGGAGTGAAAACTAATGTTACCTTCCCCAAAACAGTTTTAAAAACTAAAAACAGTAATTTGCTTAGAAATCCAAAAGTGCCTATAGAAAATAATGAACTTACAAGTATTTGTAGGTTGGATATTCTGCAGTAATCAGATAAAAATATTTTAGGTTTATGAGCTAATACCCAGTACAAAGGAGAAATGAGCACAGTCTCACTGGTGATCATTTCTGTCTATGCTTCCCCTCTGTGCCTCGCACACACAGCAGGCGCTCTTAACAACTTCAGAGGAAGCAGCTGCCTGGTGCTGCCCGTGTTCACACAGCAAGGCCTCGCACAAAACAGATGCACCCAACTCTCCAAAACAGAACAAAGAGGAGCAAAGATCCATTTGGTGATCTTGTTTAGATGCCAAAGGTCGAATCATTCCCTGCCAAGTGCCAGGTACCATGCTGGTTTGTTTTGTTTTGTTTTTGGAAGGGTGGTAAGGTGAAAGAAACAAACAAACAAACAAAAAACAAATAAAAGCTATTCCTGGGTCTTACAGATTAGCACTTGTGTAAATATTAGGGGAACCCAGGGAGGGCGGGCAGGAGAGCAAGCCCTCCTGTCCTGGGAGGAACTGGCCATGCTCTGCGGAGGAAGAGGGGTCTGAGCAGGGTGACAAATGCATTCCCAGGAAGTCTTACAGCAGAAATGCAGCCCACTGTGGCCCCAGGGAAGTGTTACGGCCACTTTATCCTAGGACTTGGGTGTTACCATCCCCTGTTCACAGATGAAAACACTGAGGTTAAACTTACTTACCTAAGCTATCTCTGAACTACCAATTAAAGTCACTACAAAAACACCGATTCACTAATTTGCTTCATCCACACTTGAAAAAAAGGATCACTTCGTGGACTATATGTAAATCAATCATAAATGTGTGTGCACAAATCTTTATTGGGCATACAGTAAGAAGACACTTGATTGGTTTGGTTTATGGCTTTTCGGAAATGTCCAGAAAGCAGATTATTAAAAATCTGGCTTAGAGAAATTTTATCTCGTAAAGAAAAAGCTTATAAAATAGAAAAGAATACTTTATATTTTATAAAATATGCTACCAACATGAACATAAAGTTGAAACCCTAAAGTTGCCAAAAAACTCTCAGCACTTTCATGTTCCATACAATTTAAAAAATCTTTCTTCTTGATTTTTGCATTTCAAAAAGAAAATTCAGTGCTCACTAGACGTCTAGGTTGGGTTAAGAGTAAAAAGAATTTAGCACACTCTTAAGTAAGTTAAGAGATCTAAAAGAATGCTGAGTATTTTTTGCACTAATTAAATTACAGTTCACAATATAAATCATAACTGTTTTTCTTCACTACTTTACTTTTCCTAGCCAAACTCAATTTAGTAATCCTTAATGATTCTGGTGTTAAAACTAAATATAATAAAGCAGTCTTCTTCAAGGCCCCCCAAGAAAGTAGCAGTAAAAAATCTAACTCATAATTACGAAGTATAAAATTCAAAAGCACTTAGCCAATAATTTTTCAGCCTTTTTATACTCTATAGTTCAAGTCAGGGATCCACTAAGAGCTACGAATGTCAGAATGCTTTTCTCATAAACAATGACTAAGCAATATGTAAAGTGATTTTTACTTTACTGTTTGAAACTCTACCAAAATATCAATATCTGGATGTGTGTGTGTGTGTGTGTGTGTGTGTGTGTGTGTATAAAAACCAACTAGAACTTCACCATTTCGAGTCAGTAAGGAGCTTAGAAACTGCCACTTCACAGTAACAAAGAACTGAACAAACTGAAAAATCAACAGGTCTTCTTAGATCCATCAGAAAAGCTCACAAGGCAAAGTGTTGCTCCCCGGAGAGGAGAGACAGACAGGTGGGCGCAGAGCATTACCATGTACAAGAACAGAAACTTCCAGGGAAACCAGGGTGGGGCAGGAAAACCTAAACTGTAACTGACAAATTGCTACAGGCTCAGTGTGGACAGGTCGGAGTTAAAAAGTTAAAAACTCCGAGGGACCGCAGGGAGCACCCACACTCAGTGAGTTTACCTCCAGGAACCATCTGAAAGATGCCAGAACTTTCTGTTTCTCTTAACAAGGCCTGCCTTCAGGAGAAACTGTTTTTGCAGAGCCTAACCTGCCTCAAGGAAGGGAAGTACCCAGGTCTAGCCACCTCCGACCATCCTTTGCCACCATCCTTTGCCACCGGAGGAGGGGGAGAGACTACTGGGAAACAAAGATGCCATTCACAGCCTAGGGCACAGGCTCAGCAAGGCTGAGCCCTATCACAAGACTCCGAATGCGCCCTCCCCAAACACACCCCACCACTACATTACTAACAGCTGTTTACCACAGTTCTTTTTATGCAGTACATCATGTCCACTTTAAACAAAAATTGACAGGGCATATTAAAAGGCAAAAAAAAAAAAAAAAAAATCACTGCTTAAGGAGACTGAAAAAGAATCAGAGCCAGAATCAGATATGGCAGATATGGTAGAATTACCAGGCCAGGAATTTTGTAAAACTATATGATTAATATGTAAGAGCTTTAAAAGAAAAGCTCAATAACATGCAAAAATAGATGGCTAAGTTAAACAGAGAGGTGGAAATTCTAAGAAAGAATAATAAAAGCACTAGATATTAAAAACATGGTACAGAAGTGAGGATGTGTTTGTAACCTGGACACAGCTCAAGAATCTCTGAGCTTGAGCATGTAACAACAGAAACTTCCTAAACTGAAAAGCACAGAGAATAAAGACTGAAAAAAATAGAAGACAATATCCAAGAACTGTGGGACAGAATATCTAAGAACTGTGGGACAATTAAAAAAGGTTTGATTAGCATGTGTAATGGGAATACCAGAAGAAGGGAGAGATGGAAAACGAAGCAATCTTTAAAGCAATAATGAATGAGAACGTCCCCAAATTAATGTTGGATCCTAAAACACAGATCCAGGAATCTCAAACACCAAGCAAATAAATTCCAAAACAAAACAAAACAAACAACCCCCCCATATTTAGGCATACCATCTTCAAAATTCATAAAATCAAAGACAAAGAAAAAAATCTTGAAATAAGCCATGCAAGCAAGGCGGTGAAGTAAAATATTTATGCGTTGAGAGAAAAAGCCCACCAACCTAGAATTTTATGCCCTGCAAAATTATCCTTCAGAAGTGACAAACAGAAATTGAGGGAATTTGTTGCCAGTGGACATGCCTCACAAGAAATGTTATAGGTCAGAAACTCAAAGCTACATAAAGAAAGAACACTGGAGATGAGTAAGTGCAGGTAAAACAAAAACGTTTACATGTTTTACTCTTAACTGACCTAACAGATAACATTTTGTTCAAAATAATAGCAGTAAGGCACTTGATTATGTATGCATGGACATGTGCATGCACACACACACTATGTATATTTCTCTGTAAGTAAAATGAATGACAGCAATGATACAGGGACAGGAAGGAAGAGAAATATTTTGTTATTATAAGGTACTTGCACTACCCATGAAGTGGTACAGTGTTATTTGAAAACAGACTTAGCTTAGTTGTAAAGGCATATTGCAAATTCTAGGGCAACCACCAAAAAAAAAAAAAAAAAAGAAAAGAAAAGAAAAGAAATACAGCTGATATGCTAAGAAATGAGAGGAAATTGAATGATATAAAATGCTCAACTGAAACCACAAAGGCAACTGTTTATCAAGTGTGGAAGACAAAAACAGGAAGAAAGAACAAGGGCAACAAATAGATAATAGTAACAAACATGGTAGATATTAACACAACTATATCCATAATCACTGTCAAAGTCAAAAGACAAAATATATCAAAATTAAAAGAGAGATTGTCAGAGTGGATCAAAAACAAGGCCCCTATTATACGTTGCCTATAAGAAACCCACTTTCAATGTAAAGACACATACCGATTAAAAGTAAAGTAAAGTAATGGAGAAAGATAGAACATGCTAATCAACACTAAGCAAAATAAAGCAGGAGTAGCTGTATAAATTTTAGACAGAGCCAACTGCAGAGCAAGGAAAGTTATTAGGGATAAAGAGGGGCATTACATATTGATAAAGGGGTCAATACACCAAGAATAAATAATACTCGTTAACGTGTACATATATGCCTCACAGAGCACAAAATGCATGAGGCAAAAACTGATAGAATTCCAAGAATAAACAGATAAACTCTCTATTGCAGCTGGAGACTTTAATAATTCTTTCTGAAATGGTCAGATCCAGCAGGCCAGAAATCGGTAACAGTTAAAACTCAACAAGATCATCAATCAACTGGATACAACTGACATCTATAGACTACTTCATCCAACAATAGCAGATTACATGTTCTTCTCAAGCTCATATGGAACATTCACCAAGAGACTACATTCTGTGACATAAATCACATCTTAAATTTAAAAGAATAGAAATCATGTGACATCTGCTCAGTTAATGAAACTAGAAATCACTAACAGAAAGATAACTGGAAGATCCTCAAATACTTGGAGATTACACAACACACTTCTAAATAACACATAGGTCAAAGAAGAAATCTCAAAAGAAATTTAAAAATATTTTGAGCTAAATGAAAATGAAAACACAACTTATCAAAAATTTATGGGATGCAGTGAAAGCAGTGCTTATAGGGAATTTTATAGCATCTAATATATATATTAGAAAAGAAGATCTAAAATCAACTATCTTAAGCTTCCACTTTTTTTCACTGCCACAAAAAGGCAATGTAGAAAGAGAAAAGCAAATCAAATCCAAAGCAGAAGAAAATAAAATTAAAAATAAAAGCAGAAATCCATGAAATTTAAAACAAAAAAGAGAAAAATCAGTATCAAAAAACTAGTTCTTTGAAAAGATCAATAAAATCCATAAGCCTCTAGCTAGGTTGAAAAAAAGGAGGGAAGGCACAAATTACTCATATCAGAAAAGAAAAGAGATCACCACAGATCCTATGAACATTAAAAGAATACAGGAATATTATAAACAACTCTATGCCCACAAATCTGATAACCTAGATGCAATGCACCAATTCCTTGAAAGACACAATCTGCCAAAACTAACACAAGAATAGATGATCTAAGTAAGCCTCTATCTATTAAGAAATTGAATCAGTAATTCATAACCTTCCAAAAGAGTACTGGCCCCGATGGACTCACCAGTGAACTCCATCAAACCTTTAAGGAAGAAATCCCTACCAATTTTCTACAAACTCTTCCAGAAAACAGAAACAAAGGGAATAATCCTAACTAATTTTATGAGACCAGTATTACCCTAATACCAAAGCCAGGCAAAGATACTACTAAAAAAACTATACTTACACACCCAATATACACTAAGATAAATGAACACAAAAATCCTAAACAAAATGTTAATAAATTGAATCCAATAATGTATATAAAGAATTATACACCAAAACCAAGTAGGATTTATCTCAGGTGTCAAGGCTGGCTCAACATTCAAAGGCCAAATAATGTAAACAATCACATCAAGAGGCTAATAAAGAAAAATCACATTATCAATAGATTCAGAAAAAGCATTTGGCAAAATTCAACATGCATTCATGATAAAAATTCACAGCCAACTAGGAATAGACGAACTTCCTCCACTGGAGGAAAATGTAAAGCCTTCCTGCTAAGATCAGGTACAAGTCAAGGATGTCTCCTCTAACCATTGGTTTTCAACATCATACTGGAAGTCCTAGCTAACACAATGAGACCTCCCCTCCCCTGCCCAAACAAAAGGTATATCTATTGGGAAGGAGGAAATAAAACTTTGGCTTTGCAGATGACATGATTGTCTATGTAGAAAATCCGAATAATCAACCAAAAAACTCCTGGAACTAGTAAGTATATACAGCAAGGTTGCAGAATACAAGATTAATGTATAAAAGTCAATTGCTTTTCTATACACCAACAATAAACAAGTAGAAATTTGAAATTAAAAACACATTATCTTTTATATTAGTACCCCCAAAATGAAATACTTAGGTATAAAATATGTACAAGATCTATATGAGAAAACTACATAACTCTTAAGAAAGAAATCAAAGAACTGAATTAATGGAGAGCTATTCCATGTTCATGGATAGGACTCAATACTGTCAAAATGTCAGTTCTTCCCAACTTCATCTATGGAGTCAATATAATCCAAATAAAAATCCCAACAAGTGATTCTGTAGATATCAACAAACTGATTCTGAAGTTTATATGGAGAAGCAAGACACCCAGATAAGCCAACACAATACTGAAGTAGAAGAACAAAGTTGTAGGACTGACACTACAACTTTCAAGACTTACTGTAAAGTTACAGTAATCAAGATAGTGTGGTCCAGCGAAAGTATAGACAAACAGACCAACAGAACAGAACAGAGAGCCCAGAAATAGAACCCCATATAGATAGTCAACTGATCTTTGACAAAGCAAAAGCAATACAACAGAGCAAAGACAACTTTTCAACAAATGGAGCTGGAGCACTGGACACCCACATGAAAAACAAAATGCACCTAGACACAGACCTTATAGCCTTCACAAAAATTAACTCAAAAGGATCACAGACCTAAATGTAAAAGTCCTAAAAGATAACATAGGATAAAACCTAGATGACCCCTGGTATGGCAAGGACTTTTTAGATGCAACACCAGGGGCATGACCAATGAAAGATATAATTAATAAGCTGGAGTTCGTTAAAATTAAAAACTTCTGGGGCACCTGGGTGGCTCAGTCAGTTGGGCCTCTGCCTTCGGCTCAGGTCATGATCCCAGGGTCCTGGGATCAAGCCCCACATCTGAGGGGAGCCTGCTTTTCCTTCTCCCCCACTTGTGCTCTCTAGCTTTCTCTCTCTCTCTCTCAAATAAATAAAATCTTTAAAAAAAAGGACATTTACAATTAAAAACTTCTACTAAAGACAATGTCAAGAGAATAAAAAGACAAGTCACAGACTGTAAGAAAATATTTAGAAAAGACATATCTAATGAAAGACTGTTATCTAAACTATACAAAAACTCGTTAAGACTCAAAACTAAGAAACCAACCAATCCTAAATTAAAAAATGAGTAAAAGTCCTGAACAGACACCTCACGAAAAAAGATACACAGACGGCAAGTAAGCATATGAAAAGCCATCATAAATCATTATGTATTGCAAATTAAAACAAGATACCACTACACACCTGTTAGAGGAGTGAAAATCCAGAACTCTGACAATACCAACTGCTGACAACAGAAACTCTCATTCATTGCTGGTGGGAAAGCAAAAAAAAAAAGATAGCAGGAAGGGAAAAATGAAGGGGGTGGGAATCGGAGGGGGAAATGAACCATGAGAGACTATGGACTCTGAGAAACAAACTGTGGGTTGTAGAGGGGAGGGGGGTGGGGGGATGGGTTAGCCTGGTGATGGGTATTAAAGAGGGCACGTTCTGCATGGAGCACTGGGTGTTATACGCAAACAATGAATCATGGAACACTGCATCAAAAACTAATGATGTGATGTATGGTGATGAACATATTAAAATAAAATTAAAAAAAAATTAAACATATTCTTACCATACAATCCAGCAACCGTGCTCCTTGGTATTTATGCAAATGATTTAAAAACTTACATCCAAACAAAAACCTGAACAGGGATGTTAATACTAGCTTTATTCATAATTGTCAAAACCTGGAAGCAACCAAGATGCCCTTTAGTAGGTAAACGGGTAAATAAACTGTGGTACATCCAGACAATGAAATATTACTCCATGCTAAAAAGAAATGCACTATCAGGCCATCAAAAGATGTGGAGGAAACGTAAATGCATAGTACTAAGTAAAAGACGCTAATCAGCTAATCTGAAAAGGCTACATATTGTATGATTCCAACAACATGGCATTCTGGAAAAGGCAAAACTATGAAGATAGTATACATTTGTTCAAACCCAGAGAATGTGTCACACCAAGAGTGAGCCCCAATGTAAACCAAAGACTGGTGATGATTATGTGTCAGTGGAGGGTCATCAGTTACAATGAAGGCACTACTGTGGTGTGGGGTGTCAACCGGAAGGGAGGTTGTACTGGGGCAGCAGAGGGAATTTACGGGAACTCTGTACTTTCTGCTGAGTTTTGCTATGAACCTAACACTGCTCTAAAGAATAAAGTTCACTAATTAAAAAAACAAAGAAACAAACTACTGCCATGGGAAAATATGTGACCAAAAAGAGTATACTCTCCCTCCAAAGAGTCAATATAATCCCCCTTAAGCAGCTGCTCAAGCTTACACTGTTTGCCCCCTTTTAAGACTTACTTACATTTCAATTTTCTTTGACAAAGTAGCATTAATGTTAAATGGAAAAACATGGTATTTTTTTTTTAAGATTTTATTTATTTATTTGACAGAGAGAGACAGCAAGAGAGGGAACATAAGCAGGGGGAGTGGGAGAGGGAGAAGCAGACTCCCCGCTGAGCATGGAGCCCGATGTGGGGCTCGATCCCAGGACCCTGAGATCACAACCTGAGCCAAAGGCAGACGCTTAACCCACTGAGCCACCCAGGTGCCCCAACATATTATATTTCTATCCTAAATTATATCTGCACACTGAAAGTGGGGACTTGGATATCCTCAATTAGTGGAGGCTAAAAGTTGTGGAGCTGGTGTGTACACACACACAATAAGGGGTTTTTGTTTGTTTTTGTAACTCTAAAGACATCAAAGCAAATACATAAGAGTATTTATTTAAGGTCCAACTTTCATCAGAAGCCATTTAAAGGTATGTGCCAGGTTCTATATAGTAAATCAGTAATTTCTCTGAAGTTGGTTTCATTTCAAGAACACACTGCTCTTTGCTGTCTTATAACAGATAATAAATCTTGCAAGTGTTCTAGGCCATCTGCTAGGAATTGATTTACTCGTTAGTATAGGCCCCACGGGTATTTGAAAGAATCAAATCCCCAGCTTCTCCTTGAATATACCTAAGTCCTAAGGGTGCATAAGAACTTTTCTGGGTTTCATTCCCAAGCTTCTTCAAAGCAAAGCTGCTCTATGATTAAGCCCAAAATATTGGCAACAGAAAATGGGTAGGAACATGTGTGTCTGAATGAGGGAGTAAGGGAGTGAGTGTGTGTGTTGGCGTGGAGGGCCGGAATAAGACAGAATATCATGTATGAGAGGGTAAAGGGGGAAAGAACGTGGGGGAAAAAAATCACTTCTCAGTTTACTCAATTCCTAAGACCACTGCACATAATTTTTTTCAGAAGATTGCTGAAAGCATAAAGATCGCTCCAGTCACTCAATGATACTGTGTAGACTCTATGATACTGTGTAGCTTTCTCCGTCAAAACCATTCCGTAAACAAAGCGGGGAGGTTCAAAATGCCATGAAAGAAAGGACCAAGTTTTTAACAAAAGAATGCAATCTTTTGGTGAAAAGATGTAAATGTTTTTTGGAGGAGGACCTGCCAAGGCAATCAGTAGTGAGGCACGTTCAATACCTACTGTACCTGTAGCTTTAAACTTTGGGGACATAAAACCACTGAGAATCTGCTAAAAGGAATGGGACTTCCTCCCAGAGAAATGCACAAGCCCATAAAAACATGAATCCAGCTGTGGGATTTCAGACTCTCTAACATCCCCAGAATCCCTCTGCTTGGTACGGTTTCAGTCTGACATCCTGAGGAACAGTCCACTAAACTTCTGTCCCACACTTGTATCTCCTGCATCAATCAAAGGTACCCCAGGGAAGTCTAATGATTTTTCCCTAGTGAGTCCTGTATTTAAAATGTCTCAACAGATTAATTAACATTTAATATTTGCATACTTAACTTCAAATTAATAATTCAGATGTTTTATAATTTGCTTTGAACTTACCTATTTTTCTTGCATCTTTCTGTTTCTGTGCTTTCTGTATTCTGATCCATCAACTAACACAGATTTCTATTAGTCACATTTTTTCAAATTAACTTATATCCCCAACTTGCAATGACTATTCTTTCTTTAGAACTCTTAGCAGAACGGTCTCCCAAAGAACAAGGGATACAAAGACAGGAAACAGGACACCTTTAACTCCGCTCTCTTCTTCTGATAAAAAGGCATTAAACTTGGAATGTCAAATTTTCCAAAACGTGACAAAACCACCGTAAAAGATAGGCACATTTTAGCTTTAAAAAAGAAAAAAAAAAACCTGGAAAATGTAATCTATTAATACAAATATAAGAAAACAAATGAGTAATCTGTACTAATGTATATATACAAAGACACAGTTGGGATCCTAATGTTTGAGGGTTGAGATGTGGCCAAGCCCTCTCATTTTAAAAGTAAGAAAAAGACAAGTGCGTTATGAATGCTACTAGCATGATAAGAATGTAGGTCTTCAAACAGCCCCCTTTTACTTACATAAGTCAGTAAGGAGATTTTATTAAATCTTCAATAAAAAATGAAATTTAATTTGAAGTCCAAAATTATGTTGTTAAATGAGGATCGAGGACTATGTATGTGTTTGATTTAGGTAAAATACCTCAAGAAGGTACTTAAAGTCATTCAAAAAGCTCAACCAGAAAAACAACTAATAATTGTACGTTTTTCCTCTAAATGTCCTCAGCTCAGATCTTTCTAAGCTCTTAATTCATGTTTCACACTCAACTAGTATCACGCAAAGTGTTTTTAAACATGATCCAGGAATATCAAATTGAGCTTTAGACAACTCAGACAATTCCCATACTTACGTAAGCACACAAATAAACATGAAGTGCCAGAGACAGGAGATGCTCTGGGAAGAAAATTACCAGGGAAAAATACATATTTTTTAAGTCTTCTTATACATCTGATTGAAACATCAGCTACAATGAGGCATTTGAAGAAGCACCAGTTTGACAGCTTAGCACAAATGTAGAACTAAAATGACTTTTGCATAGTTTCTTCTCCAGCAAAAAGACAATAGAAATAACTTCTTCCAGCCACAGGGACTGGGTTTACCTTCCTGCCTTCAATTCCTATAAAGCCAGAAATAATAAATGAGGTAGTAGCTCTGACACACTCAGCACTAGGCAGAGTCCAAGTGAGGGAAGGTAAAACCCTAAGGCCTCTCGCAGCTCACCGCCGAGTTCCCAGAGAGCAGCACAGGGAAGGGGAGCCCAGACGCAGCACGGCGATCTTCCTGAGCAGGTGAGACAGGACTGAGAACTTAGGGAGGCCACACCGGCTGGAGTTCACAGGGCAGAGTTCCAGAGAAGAGAGATGCGCAGGGACTCCCCTCGAGCTTTCGGCTGGTACCGATCCGCACATGCTTGCGAGAAAACTCTCCAAATCCAGGGAAAACACTGGAAAAGAATAGGTGAAAACACTTCCCAAAGCTAACACAGGGCCAGGAAGAGTCTGCTTCCATGAGCCAGACTAGGAAAACCTCAAAATCTACAGGGTACCAAACAGATGCTCAGGAGGAACTGCTTCGATAGTGGGGCAAATTCAGCCCAAAAAAAGACAGTATTACAAAAACAAAAAGGCAAACTACAGACTAGGATAATCTATCTGTAAGGCATAAATCTGAGAAAGGACTTGTACCTAGGATATATACAAAGAACTCTTCCAATAATAGAAGATGATAAACAACCTAATTACAAAATGGCAAAAGATGTGAACAGACCCTTCACCAAAGTAAACACAGGGATGGTAAATGAGTACGCGGAAAGATGACCAACATCAACAGTGTTTAGGGAAATGCAAACTAAAACTACAATGAGGAGTTACTACACACCCACTAGAATTGCTAAAATTAAAAAGTCCTCCCGGATCAAGCTTCGGCCAGCACGTAGAACAGCTGAGCTCTCAAACACGGATGGAAGAGCCTGGCAGTGTCTTCAGAACATAAACAGTCCCCTACATATGACTGAGCTAATCTATCTCTAGGTCTTACCCAAGAGAAGCAATGCCCATACCAAGACAACCAAAATTCACAGCTGCCTCAAACTGGAAACAGCCTACATATGGATCGGAAGGAGAACGGATTAACAAACCGAGGCGTACCCATACGGTGGAGTACTATTCAGCTTTACCAAAGAGTGAACCACTGATACCCACAACAACATGGATAAATCTCCTAACCATTATGTTGACTGAAAGAAGTCAAACCAAAAAATATACACAAGTATATGGTTCCATTATATAAAAGTCCAGAAAAAAATCACCCATAGTGAGAGAAAGCAGAGCAGGTCTGCATATGGAGGGTGGGAAGAACCACAAAGAAGTCTTTGCACGTGACGGATATTTCATTATCTTGGGTGTGGTGATGGCTTCATGCGTACATACACACGCAAAAACTCGTCAAATTGTACAATTTCAATGTGTGCCATTTACTTTACATCAATGATATGTCAATAAAACTGTCTTTAGGAAATTAAGCCAAGTATTAAGAGTGGATATGCTGAGGTTGGGGAAAGAAGTCTTCGGTGATCAACCTCAAAGACTCCTTCTCCCATAAAGCCTTTACCAAATTCCACAGATCAAATTAATTCTCCTTTAGCACTTAAAAAAAAATGTGTTTTAGTGCTATTACATAAATATCCTCCAAACCAGAACATGGGTTCCTTGAGACAGTAATTTCAATGTTTACCCTCTACTGCCTGCATAAGAAACTGGAGTAGAGTCTGAGTAACACCAAAATCAGGGAAGCACTTAGAGGACATGGGCTAAAATCTAGGAGAAAGATATTAGCCTGAATTGATGTTGTAGCAGTGAGGGTAAAGAAATGTGGGAGAAGATATAAAACTGGAAGAAAACAAAACAAAACAAGAACACAACCAGGTGAGTAGATGTAGAAGGTGAGGGAGGCAGAGTCAAGCATAATGCAGTTTGTGGCTCGGACACCTTGGAAGGATGATGGCAGCACTGACAAAAATAGGGACTACGGGAGAAAGAGGGAGGATGTCAGAGATTCCTTTAATGCATACCGACCCCCATCTGGACTGCAGGCTTGTTCTCGGCACTGAGGAGTGAACACTAAAATGGAGTTCCAGACATCACAGGCCTGCAGTCCACCGAGTCACACACACAGTCTCCCCAGAAGCCAGCTGGAAACTGGAAACTGAACTCAGAGCCCAGCCAGCCTAGTTCTATTTTTAACCTTCAGTTAGCCAGTTTCTTTCGACAAGCAGCACTAACAGAGTTTCCTGCTATGCCTACTTAGTCTCCACAGAACGCTGACTTCAGAAAGGGAGCAAAACGGGCGCCTGGGTGGCTCAGTCATTAAGCGTCTGCCTTTGCTCAGGTCATGATCCCAGGGTCCTGGGATCGAGTCCCGCATCGGGCTCCCTGCTCAGCGGGAAGCCTGCTTCTCCCTCTCCCACTCCCCCTGCTTGTGTTCCTGCTCTCGCTGTCTCTGTCAAATAAATAAATAAAATCTTTAAAAAAAATAAAAATAAAAAAATTTTAAAAAAGGGAGCAAAACGACAAGCAACTGAGGACTTAGAATCTGCACACATTTCTAAGTACGTGAAAAGACAAATCCCCCCATTCCCGTGGGCTACATAATTGACCAAAAGAGCTATTAAAAAAAAAAAAAAATCACTTGTTGCCACTACACGTGTATTTCAACGCTGCCATCTTACGTTAAAATATGGAACTACACAACATTAAAAAGCCATACCTTTATTCAACAGTGAACTCTGAAAATATCAAAGATTTGAGTCAATTAAAAGGTAAACAAAAGTTAATGAGACTTTAATGACAGTAACGAATACTTACAGCAGTTAATTTTGATTTCGGAGAGTACCCATGATGAAGTGAAAGCTCTCGTGAGGCTAGCAATTTCAGTTCAGAATGTAAACCTTATTTTTAAAAGATTTTATTTATTTGACACAGAAAGAAAGAGAGAGAGAACAAGCAGGGAGAGTGGCAGGCAGAGGGAGAGGGAGAAGCAGACTCCCCGCTGAGCAGGGAGTCCAATGGGGCTCCATCCCAGGACCCTGGAATCATGACCTGAGCCAAAGGCAGATGCTTAACCGAATGAGCCACCCAGGCGCCCCTAAACCTTACTTTAAAGAAGTGGGACACTTCCTGCTTACTGAATTCCTTATCGAATTCCCCAATCTACAAAGATAAAAATACATCAACAGAGGTAAAGGGGAAGAGAAGAGTAGAATAAAATCCAATAGGTCTCATCCCTTCTGTACATCGGATTTGCTTCTTTTTAAGATTTTATTTATTTCTTAGAGAGAGAGAGAAAGCAGGAGCAGGGCGAGGAGCAGAGAGAGAGGGAGAAGCAGACTCCCCGCTGAACAGGGAGCCCGATGTGGGGCTCGATCCCAGGACCCCGAGATCATGACCTGAGCCCAAGTCACATGCTTAACCGACTGAGCCACCCAGGCGCCCCCACCAATCTGCTTTTCTAATCACAGCTGCTTAAACAGCAAAAGCCACTTAAATTTGCTTAAATAGTAGATGCACTGGTTTTAACTTTAATCCCATCACTGTTGTGATGGTTCAAGAAGGAAAATAAAATTCAAGGTCCTAATAAGAGTCAAGGACCCTGAACTTAAAAGGCAGTTATACTTAGCCAAAATGCTGGCACTTGTCATTTAACATTATTTGCAATCTTCGGTTTTTCTGTGAAAGTAAAGCCATGCTCTTAAAATTATGGTTAAGAGGGGCACCTGGGTGGCTCAGTCATCAAGCGACTCCCTTCGGCTCAGGTCATGATCCCAGGGTCCTGGGATCGAGCCCCACATCGGGCTCCTGGTTCAGCGGGAAGCCTGCTTCTCCCTCTCCCACTCTCCCTGCTTGTGTTTCCTCTCTTGCTCTCTGTCAAAAAATAAATAAAATCTTTAAAATAAAATAAAATAAAATTATGTTGAAGAAACAAACACTTAAGACTATTTCTGATTTAACATTGATATAAAAAGGTTTGTACACAGTAGCATCTCAGTGTGGGATGGAGGGAACGGGGAAAGCAAGGGTAGTCTGGGGACTGTAGAATTAAGTGAAAGATATTTCCCTCAGACAACAGTAAAGATAAAATACTGCTCATATAGGGCGCCTGGGTGGCTCAGATGGTTAAGCATCTGCCTCCGGCTCAGGTCGTGATTCCAGTGTCCTGGGATCGAGTCCCGCATCGGGCTCCCTGCTCAGCGGGGAGCCTGCTTCTCCCTCTGCCTCTCTCTCTCTGTCTCTCATGAACAAATAAATAAAATCTTTAAAAAAAAATTTTTGCTCATATATAAACATACTCATTTACAGACTCTAGATCCAAACACAAGAAAAGTTTTAAGAGTCAGAAGAAAAAAAGGTTAATGCTTTGATGGAATAGATTAGAAAAAGTACACAGGTAAAAGACTCTATTATAATCTTATTCTACCACACTCATGTGTGATATTAATGCTGAGGGAGGCTGTGTATGTGGAGGAGGGGATGGTATGTGGAAACTCTGTAATTTCCACCCCAAATTTTGGTGTGAACTTAAAACTGCCCTGAAAAACAAAGTCTATTAATTTTTTTGACCCTATTATTCTCTTTGCTGAGTGTATGTCAGTTTTCTTTAGTACTCTTAGCCAACTGCTCACCCTAACCCTAACTGCTCATAAAATCAGTATCGATCTGGTTTTGGATAGAAATCTGACAGAAATCTCTAAATACACTTTCATCTATTTAAGACAATTTAATCTTGATTCAGCTACGTAAGTATTTTTTAAAACCCTAATCAGTCTTTTTGTACAGAGATAACCGGTTCCTGAAAAGCACCTGCTAGTTTCTTCACAATTACTGCTGACTTTCCTTACTCAGGTCGAAAAGAAGATGACTTCCTTCGTACAAGGTCAAAATCTCCTTCCCTTTTTTATACTGTCTCACAATCTCACATGAACAGTTACACCATTACCCAGGGCTTTTATATACATTTCTATTTTCTCTAGATAGTAAGAGTCATGAGTGCAATGAGTCTGTCATACTCATCACTATTTCCAGGTCCTACAACACTACCTGACATGTATCAGCAGGTGTTTTAAAATACTGTTGAATGAATTTTCTTTTCAATTCACAAATAAAGGAGTAATCATGCAAAAGGAGTAGACTTTCCTCATCTTGCCAATGAAAACATCCCATTATACTAAGTGCTCTAAAGACATTATCTCATTTCATTATCACAACAACCCTAGTCAGGAGATAGAGCCCCCTTTCAGAAGGGAGGAATCTGCAGCATCAATAAAGCAGAACAAGGACTCAAACTAAATCCAAGTATCTGCCCACAGCATCACACTAGCCTCTATAATACTGCATCTGATTCCACAAACCATGCACGAAAATCAGCTTCATCAGCTTCTAAGTATAAAAAGTCAGCTACTACCTCACAATCAATTAGTTGCATTTTTCCTTCTGTATTTCATTTGTGAGTAACATAAGCAAATTATAAGAAAATAAGCTAAGGGGCGCCTCGGTGGCTCAGTCAGTTAAGTGTCTGCCTTCCGCTCAGGTCATGATCTCAGGGTCCTGGGATCGAGTCCTCCCTGTTCAACGAGAAGTCTGCTTCTCCTTCCCCTTCTGTACCTGCCCCCAGCTCATGCTCACTCATTCTCTCTCTCAAATAAAATCTTAAAAAAAAAAAAAAAGCTAAAAGTTGGAATTTCACTTTAAGATAAAAACAAAACAAATAAAACCTCCCAGAGAAGGGTGCCTGGGTGGCTCAGTCAGTTAAGGGTCCGCCTGGCAGATTTTGGCTCAGGGTGGTGGGACTAAGTCCTGCTTCAGGCTCCGTGCTGAACAGGGAGTCTGCTTGAGATTCTCTCTTTCTCCCTGTGCCCCCGTCCCCTGCTTACATGTGCTCTCTCTAAATAAATAAAATCTTTAAAAAATAAACAAATAGTGGTGATGGTTGCACCACTCTGAATATATTAAAAACCACAGAATCATAAAATTTAAAAAGGTGAACTATATGATGAATTATTTCTCGGAACTGTTTTTTTAAAAAGACTCTTGGTGTGAGGTAGTAGTGGGGAAGGCTGTGCACATTGTGGGGGAAGGGAGTATATGGGAAATCGCTTTACCTTGCACTCAATTTTGCTGTGAACCAAAAAGTGCTCTAAAAAATAAATTCTTAAAAAAAATGAGGTTGTCCTGTTTATAGTAATCCAGATCACCTGTACAGAACTTCAAGAGTCCTAATTTTTTAAAATATTCAATTACTTTACAGTATATTTTATTAAGGCCGTGACGTGAACTAATAATTTTAAAACACATTTTTAGTAATTACATGTCATAAGCATTCTGCAGTCATCTTGTAAAAAATTCTAAGACTCCATTTTTCTGAATTAGTGAATTCTTCAAAAATTATTCCCACTTTTACCAAAAGATTATTTCATTCTTTCCCTTTTCCCTTTTACTAAATACTCATATGGTTTTAAAATTTTTATTTAAGTATGATGGAACTACTATAAAATCCACCTGGTTTTAATTGTTGAGTTAGATGAATTTTTTTTAAAGATTTATTTATTTGAAAGAGAGAGAGCAAGCGAGCATGCAAGCATGAGCATGGGAGAGGAGGCAGAGGGAGAGGGAGAAGCATGCTCCCCGCCGAGCAGGGAGCCGGACTCGGGGCTCGATCCCAGGACCTGGAGATCATGACCTGAGCAGAAGGCAGACATTTAACCAACTGAGCCACCCAAGTACCCCTAGTTAGATGAATCTTAGTGAATAAAGGAGATGTGTGTGCAAACCTCACAATTCAGTTTGGGACACTTCTGTTGCCCTAAAGACTATCCCTGTACCCCATCTGCAGTCAATCTCCACTCCCATGTCCAGACCCAGGAAGCCACTGACAAACTTTCATCTGTAAAGTTTGGCTTTTTCTAGAAATTTCAAATAAAAATAATCATTCAATGTAGAGTTTTATGCAACCAGTTTCTTTCTGTGAGCATAATGTTTTTGAAGTTATTCATTTGTTGCGTCTGTCAGCATTCTTTTTTATTGCCGAGTAGTATCCCATCCCATGGACACACCAGACTCTGTTTCTCCATCTATCAGTTGCTGGGCATTTAAATTATTGACTGTAGTATTATTCATATCTAAAAACTGTAAACAGTCACATAAAAGACATGTAGCTTCATTTCTATAGGGTACTTAGGACTAAATCTGCTACATCATGTGGTAGATGTATGTTTAACTTTTTTTTTTAAAGATTTTATTTATTTATTTGACAGAGAAAGACACAGTGAGAGAGGGAACACAAGCAGGTGGAGTGGGAGAGGGAGAAGCAGACTCCCGAGCAAGGAGCCTGATGCGGGGCTCGATCCCAGGACCCTGGGATCATGACCTGAGCCAAAGGCAGACGCGTAACGGCTGAGCCACCCAGGCGCCCCTATATGTTTAACTTTTTAAGAAGTTGCCAAACTTTTCCAAAGTGGCTGTATTAATTTTACATTCCCACCAGCAAAGTATACAGTTTCCAGTTTCTAGACATCTTGCCAACATTTGGGACAATTTTTTTTAAATTTGTATTTTAGCCAGTGAATAAAGAAAACACCCAGTGTTTTCCTCCTTTGTTTCTGCTTTCCTCTCACACCACACTCCTACCACTTCGGACACTTCTGGCCACCAAACACATGGGGCATTTTCCCCACACCAAGGGTCCTCTGTGTTCCAGCTAGGTATCCGGCAATTTAACTCCATTCTGACGTGGCCCTAAAGACAGCATCTGCGTCCACGAAAGGCTCAGTCCCATGAAACTGCCTTCTCTGTCCCCTCCAGGTACCAATGGCAAGTAGGAGGTCGCAGGCTACCCACAACTTCTCTTCAGCTTGGCTACCAATCAAAGGTTCCCACAACCCCCTCCTTGCTAGAGCAGCTCTCAAAACTCAGGGAAACACATGTGCCAGGTAATTATAAAAGGATATGATGAAGGATACAGACGAATGTCCACATGGGAGAGATGGGAAGGGCCAGATATGCTGGATGGGGCACAGAGCTTCCACGCCCTCTTCAGGCAAGTCACTTGTTCAGCACTGCTACCTGTTTATCTATCAACCCAGAAGCTCCATAAATCTCAAACGTTTTTGGACTTTTATCACATAGGCATGATTGATCATTAGCTCCATTTCCAGCCCCCCTCCCTTCTCAAGACAATGGGGCTCGGGGTGAAAATTTCACGCTTCTACTCATGGCTTGGTCTTTCAGGACAGCTCTCCTGGAGCTGTCCAGGGTCCCACCCAAAGCTGCCTCATTACAACAAAAGACACTCTGATCACCCAAGAAACTACATGGCTTCAGGAGCCCTATGGCAAGAACCTGGGGCAGAGACGAATATATACTTTTTCTGTTATTTCACAGCCAGTTTAGGGGATACACTGGTGGTATTTCACTGTGGTTTTAATATCTAATGATGATGAGCATCTTTTCATGTGCTTATTTGCCATCCACTTAACTGTTAAAATCTCACGCTCTTTTTAAAAACTGGGTTGTCTCCTCACTGAGATGTAACATCTCTATACGTTCTGGATTCAAATCCTGAATCATATATGTATATTTTGCAAATACTTTCTCTACGTCTACAATTTATCTTCTCATTTTCCAAAGAGTGTTTTGAGAAGCACAAAAATTTTTAATTTTGATGAAGTCCATTTTACCAATTTTTTGATGGATCGAGCTTTTGAAGTGTTTTATTATGAAATCTTGGCTTAATCCAAGATCGTGAAGATTTACTCTCATGTTTTCTTCTAAGAGTTTCACAGTTTTATATTTAGGTCATTGATCCCACATTTTCTTCTGAAAGACTTCCAATTTTACACTTAAATATATCACCCATTTTTGTGTAGACTATGACGTTAAGGGTCTAAGTATCACTTTTTAACATATGGCTGTCCAGTTGTTCCGGCACCATCTGCTGGAGACTATCCTTTTTTCCAATACATTCCTTTGGCATCTTTGTCGAAAATTGATCATATATGAGGCTATTACTGACTTGATTCTATTCCATTGATCTATTTGTCTATGGCTACAGTTTTATAGTAAGTTTTGAAGTGAGATAATTATGTTTTTGGTGCTGTTCTTTTTCAAAATTGTTTTAGCTCTTCAAGGTTCTTTGCATTTCTGTGTAAATGTTAGAATAAGCCTATCAATTTCTACAGAGACCTACTGAGTCCGTGATCGGGATTGCATTCAGTCTACAGATGACAAATCCGTCTTCCAAGCCATAAAGATAGCGTATCTCTCCATTTATTTGGGTCATCTTTAATTTCTCTCTGTAATGTTTCATAGTTTTCAGTGCACAAAAATACTCATTTTGAAACACCAATGGTAACTTCTTAAATGTTAAATCTAGTATCAAACCGCAGTAGCAAATCCTGCAAAAATTATTTAAGAATCTTTCTGACACAATTTTAAGTTTGCCATTCCTCACATTTAACAACAGGAGAACAATGAACAGACAGCAAAAATCTGTTATCTTATGAAGTTGACAGGTTATAAACCACTCATAAAACTAAGTAGGAAAGAAGTTAATGCCTTTATCAAAGACGGAACCTGCTTTGACTATTCTGCCCCACGAAAAGTGTCCAGTAGCAGAAACTATTCAATCTAGTTTTTTTCCCTAACTCCCATCAAACCCAAGAAAATTCCATAAACTAGAGTCATACACACACACACACACACTCTCTCTCTCTACATGTACGTATAAAACTTAATACTGCAAACACAAATACACAATCTTCAGTCTTTCCGTCTTCATTTTTATAGCATTTTTGCCTCTAATTATGAATGTATAAGCTTTCATTGAAGCTATTTGTCAAATAAAGTGGGGTTAGGTTCTATCACAGGTTTAAATTATGAAAAGTTTTTTTTTTAAACCTTGAAAAGTATGAATTTTTTTTTTTAAATATTTTATTTATTTATTTATTTATTTGAGAGAGAGAAACACAGCGAGACAGGGAACATAAGCAGGGGGAGAGGGAGAAGCTGGCTTCCCGCAGAGCGGGGAGCCCAATGCGGGACTCGATCCCAGGACCCTGGGATCATGACCTGAGCCGAAGGCAGATGCTTACAGACTGAGCCACCCAGGCGCCCCGAAAAGTATGAATGTTAACAAAGGCTTTTCCATGAGAAACTCTCATTCAAAATAAAAACATTTTGCAATTCCTACCAGAAGCCATGTACAATTACACTATTTATAAAAGCAAAAACAGAAACTACCCAAATGTCCACTGACAAGATGCTATAAACTGTGGCACTTCTTTACCGAATATCATACATTACCGAATATTACACTATAGTAAAAATGTTTATTTTTTTATTTTATAGTATATGTAACATCATGATGAAAATTATAAATTTAAAATGCTGAAGGGAAAAAAAAGCAAGTCCCAGAAGACAATGAGCAAAACTAAACATATTGTTTGCACACATACATTTACAATAAAGACTATTTTTAAAGAGGCAAAGCAATGAGATCCACCAACGTGCGAGCAGCAGTCACAGGGGTTAAGGAGTAGAGAGGGCAGAAGGCAGCGGGACAAGCGAACCAACCACTGCACATGCCAGTCATTAGTAATGCTCAAGGTCTTGGGCTGAACGAAGGCTTTAAACGTCTTATAACTCACATCATGTTATCTAATTTTTTCGTAAGCCTAAATATTACACTAAAATATTTTTTTTAAAACACAAGCAAAACCTATTTTTAAAAATTCACCCATCACAGAACATTTTCCAGAAGCTTAATTGGGCACTCAAGAGAATACACATCAGAAAAATTTTTTTAAGTTTTACCTTTGTTTCTGTTCAATTGCTTTGTCCAAGTGCTGGAAGATATCCTGAAACAGGGTGCAGCTGGATCGACTATTAATAGTATATCCATACCCTCTTTTCCAATACTGTTTCAGATCATTTAAATATTCTAATACCTAAAAATAAAAATTTCAAAAATCATTACTATTACATGTTTTAATGTTAACAAATTCCCTGATTTAATAATGATTCTCAGAAAAGGTTACATTGTTTAATTACCATTCTACACAAAGTATAATAGAACCTCAGCATTCACTGAGTTTATACTTGCCATTTCAAGCTTTTACGAGTTGCCCCAAAAGACCATGACACACAGATATTTACGATGAAACACAAATCTGAATTGTGGGAATGCAGGAGCTGGCATGCAAGAGCAAGTTAGCAGTACTCATAGCCAATAATCGAGCATCCATGAGAGCTCAGGACAGAGGGCTAAAGACATGTGCTCACGTCCCCTTTCTGCTAAAATTATATTCAAGTGATAGTAAAAACATATACAGAAAAAAAGATACAAAAAGAAGAATATTCATTATAGCACAGAAAGACGCTAACAACGGATCAGGAACTTTTAAGAATTTTACGAAGCTAGAAACCAGATAGAAAACAAGTTACTTTGGTTCATGTATCAGTTTTGCAAAAATAGTAATAAAAGTAGACCAAGGATACAGAAAAGGAATGTATATTGGAATACATGTTCTAAAGGGCATACTGGCAAAATCCATAAAAGCATACATTTCTATGGCCCATTTAATTCCATTTCTTATGAAGTCATAGTCACAGATGCACACAAGACGGAATGTCTAAGAATGTCTTACAGCAGCACTGCTTACAGAGCAGGAAGAAGAGATTCCTGGAAATACCGAAATTTCATTAATAGGTAGATGGCTGACTAAACTATGGTATACACATACTACGGAATACTGGGCAGTTATTTAAAATTTCTATATTGTAGATCTACATGTACTGATGTGGAAAGATCTCTCAAAGACATACTGAATGAGAAGGGAAGGTTAAGAATAATAAACACAGTATAATACCCTTTATGTATTTATTGTATACCTACAAACACACATTATACTGTTTTTTAAGAATGATACAGACTATAAACAGCACAGAAAAGGGTTAACGGTTAAAAGGTACACACTGAACTGACAGCAGGGACTGATCTGTGTGGAGAAGTCTTGAATTGGAATTGGTGATTAAGGAAGACTTTCTTTGAATGTTAAACTTTGTACTCATGTATCACTTGATCAGATAAACACCAAAACTAGGGGGCTGAAACATGCAATGAAAAGAGGTACAAGTGGGGTGCCTGGCTGGCTCAGTTGGTAGAGCATGTGACTCTTGATCTTGGGGGTGAGAGTTCAAGCCCCACGCTGGGTGTAGAGCTTACATAAAAATAAAAATAAAAATGGGTACAAGAGAAGACTGCAGTAATTATGAGTTATTCTTCCCCAAAAAAGCCCCTAGAGAAACTAAGTGCAAGCCATAAGTTTAAGAGCAAGGGTAAGCCATTGCCATAAACCAAAAACAAAACTAAACACACATTAAAAAGGCAACTAAATCAAGAAGTTAGCAAAGGAAGTAAAGTAAACATTTTTTTAAATGAAAGAATTAAAATTAAAAGAATTAAAGTTCTGCCAAATCCATTCAAGAAATAAAACAAAAACAGTAACAGAAATGAAAAAGGAGACATGCCTGAAGACTTTTTAAAAATCATATTTGCACGCTATTGAAACTTCATCTCTAAAGGATTTGAAAATGTAAATGAAATAAGCAGTTTTTCTAGGAAAATATAAATTACCTGAATTGACACAGAAAAATCTGACTATACAAAATAACTAGAGACAAAGGTCTACCTGAAAGAGACCAAGCATATTTGGTTTTAAGTAGGAGTTCTACCAAACTTCAAGAGTTAGTTCCTAATAATTTATTCCAGGGTACAGGAAAGGATGGAAAGTGAGGTGGGAAACAAAGGCAGAAGAAAAATTATTAAATTTCCTTACTATCTACAGCCCACCAACAAGTCCTTGAAGCAGGCAGAGTGACCTTCCTCTAGGGACTCAACCGCCTCGATGTTAATACCTGGCTAGGGGCAAAAGGCAAGCTTAGCCTGAGGCCCACCCCTCCTCCGGGATCCTGTAAGTCCACTCTAACATATAAAAATTCTTTTGGAAACTTCCTTTATCTCTAAACCCCCAAGATACATGTTGGCGATCACCCCCTAAGCATATGACCCACCGATATACATCTGAAGGGTCTCAGGACTAAGGTTTTATTAGACGGTAAAAAATGACCTTTTCCCAACAATAGCTAGCCCCTCAAGGTCCTGGAAACCTTGCTTCCAAAATTCCTTAGAGACTTACGCTCTCCCTGACCCCCTCCCAACTTGAAAGTATATAATGGGCCGCTCCTCATGACCCCGGTGCAGCTCTTTCTACCCCCGGGGCCTGTCCCTGGGCTTTAATACAACCACTTTTTCACACCAAAGACCGTTGGCTTTGACCCTTAACGCTCTTGCCTACATCAGAAAGCTTCTTAACTCATTTCAGGAGAATAATGGAAGCCCATCCCCAAAAGTGAAGGAAGCAAGCCCAGACGAAGAGGGGAGGAAAACTCCAGCCCACTGCACTGCAATTCCTGTGCTCTCGACGGTGGCTCCTACTCACTGGTGCACACAGAAATCCCCCCTTGCGTTCTAACCCCCCACCCAGGAAGAGGAATAGGGCCAGGCTAGTAGTACCACTCACAGACGAGAGCCACGGCCATACACCAACCTCCCTATAAACATGACGTAATGAATGTGAAATAAAACATTACCAAAAAAAATTCAGCAGGCTACTGAAAGAATGTACCATCTGCCATGATGGAGTAACTGATACCAGGCACGCCCTCCGGACACAAGTAGAAAACAGGACAAAATATGTAAAATAAATGTTTTCAGTCATTGAGTGATGAGCACTGAACCGCGATCACGGAGAGGAGAGAAACAAAACAAACCCTACAATGGCCCAGGTTTCTGCCTGGAGGCATTTTGAAACTGTGGCAAGCGGAGGTGGGGGTGGGGGGAGTGGGGGAAGGGATGTCGGGCCGAATCCCGCAGTCCTGCTGAGGAGAGCAGTCCGGACGCAGAGTGTTAAGGGGCCGGAATTAGCAGGGGAGAGTATCAGAAAGAAGGAAGCTACACAGAAAAACCGCTCCAGAAATCTGGGGGTCCTCTGGATTCTGCTGTTCAATGCTATGGGAGTTATAAGCTGAATTCCAGAGCTATCACAAGGCTGGGAGATACTCAAGTTCCAAGCAGCCTAAGTAGGAGAATTTCAGTGGACACCCAGACGCCCAATACAGACCAGAAGGGTCGCACTTTAACAGTAAAGGCGTATTTACAAATAAAGGTTTGTTCCTGAGTTTAGTAGGTCAAATGTAGAGTATGAAACTCAGAAATAAACCTCAAAAGGATCAAGCTGACCCACAAGTAACCTAACTGCAAAATAAAACAAAATTTAAAACTCTTTAAAGGCGACAAAATTTAGGCATTCAACAACGTAATACTCTACAATGTCCGGTAGTTAATAAAAAAAAATTGCTAGAAATACATGAAGAAAAAAGAAATGTGAGCTCTAACTAGGAGAAAAAGCAGTCTGTAAGGGAATTTATCTTAAGAAAGAAGGAATGCAAGAAGGATTCAATCCTAGAAAATGTACTAATGTAATTTACTATGTTAGAACATTAAAGAAGATAAAAACCACAATCATCTTCCTGGATGACAAAGATTCAGCACACATTCCTGATTTTTAAAACAGTAAACAAATAGAAGGTTTCAGTAAGCAAGAAATAAATTTCCTTAATTGGTAATGATAACTGATGTGGGAAAGAAAGGCAGAAGGAAATAGTTAAAATAAAATGTCCTTATAACCTGCAGCCCATTGACAAATACTTGAGGCAGGCAGGGTATAACATTCCTCCGGGAAGCTCCCAAGGGTATTCATGTTAATGCCTTGCTAGAGGGAACAAAAACCTCGGTTTGACAAGAGCAGGGCCTCCAGTATCCTGTGAGTCTTAACATATGAAAATCCTTCTGAAACTTCCCTGATCTTTACTTCCCAACCCCAAAGTACAGAATCAGTTGCTCCTCACAATCCTGGGGCAGCAGCTCTTTCTGCCCAGGGTCCTGTCCCCAAGCTTTAATAGAACCACCTTTTTGCACCAAAGATGTCTCAAGAATTCTTTCTTGGCCATCGGCTCCAGACCTCACACACCAACACACCAACCAACACACCGACATTCAAAAACTACATCAATAACTACAGTTGAGACTACGCCAAACATCACCTTTTATGACAAAGCATTACAAGTGTTCTCCATTAGAAAATAAAAACAAAACTTCAGGTTTTAATATGATGGAATCAGGCTAGATCATCTCTGTCCTCTCGAAATCACCCTAAAAAAAATGAATGAAAAAGAGAAATGTAAATGCCTTCGTCAAAGAGATTAGGAGACCTTTATCCCCCTGACCACAACCATAAACAAGGGAGGGCTGCCAAGCGCAGTGAGAATCAAACAAAACATCTCACAAAACCTCAAAGCACAGGGAACACTTGATGGAGCACAAGCAACAACTCTTAGCTTGAAACCTTGAGGCCAACAGAATGAAGCCTGCGGGGAGCCTCCCGGAACAGTCCGTAATACCACTACCAGGAGACAGACTGGTATTCAATGATGGCAGGAAGCATCTACAAGGGATCCAGAGGAGAGCAACTCTAAACCGGAAGGAACACTGCTCATTTCTCAATAGGCACTCATCCCCACTGGCCAGCTAGGGAGGAACAAAAGCTGAACTTGCTGCAAAGATGAGTAATAACTAAAAATTTCGGAGACCAGCACAGCATCTATACAAACACGCAAAAGAAAAAGAGAACTGCTATAACCCTCAAACAGCCAGCCAGATGAAAACTCCTGAGTAACAAATGAACCATACTACCATGAATTCCAAAGACTTAAGAAAATAAAAGTCAAAAGCAGGAAAAAAAAAAAAAAACGTTATGAAAAGAAGACAGAAACATAAGCTGGGGCAACATCACAAATAGTTTGACATTACTATCTAGTAAATTCGAACTTCTACATAATCATAGAACCAGAATTGTGATCCAGCAATTCTACCACAGACCTAGACCTTCAGACATATGTCTGTATATGCCCCACAGACCTACATGATAATGTTCTTAATAGCCCCAAACCGAAAACAGCCCAAATGTCTACCAACAAGAAAATGGACTGGGGGGAAAAAAAAAACCCGTGATAATTCATATAATGGAATACCATATAGCAATGAAAATAAGTGAACTATATAGCAGCATCATAGGTAAATATTAAGAACAATGTTGAACAGGGGCGCCTGGGTGTCTCAGTCGGTTAAGTGTCTGCCTTCCGCTCAGGTCATGATCCCAGGGTCCTGGGATCCAGCCCACGCTGGGCTCCCTGCTCGGCGGGGAGTCTGCTTCTCCCTCTCCCCCCCCCCCCCCACAGCTTGTGCTCTCTCTCTGCTCTCAAATGAATAAATAAAATCTTAGAATAAAAACAATGTTGAATAAAAACTAGATACAAAAAGAAAGAGGTGGGCGATTTAAGGTAAACCATTACTTGTAAAAAAAAAAAACAGTAAACACTAAATTAGTATAATGAAGAAAACCATGAAAAAACAAATAAATACACAAGTAATAATAGTATGGAAATAATCTCAGATACAGAGGGGAAATATATTTTGTTTAAAAAACTGCAAGAGAAGGGCGCAAGGGTGGCTCAGTCGGTCAAGTGTCCAACTTTTGATTTTGGCTCAGGTCATGATCTCAGGGTCCTGGGATCGAGCCCTGAGATTCTCCTCTCCCTCTCCCCCCAGCTCGTGCACGTGCTTTCTCCAAAATTAATAAATAAACCTTAAAAACACTGTGAGATAAATTTGCCAAACTCTACAAATAAATCTGAAAACCTGGAGGATTGTTTTTTTTAGAGAGAGAGAGAGAGAGAGAGAGAGAGAGAGAGCAAGTGCACATGCAACTGGGGGGGAAGGGAGGGGAGAGAAAATCTTAAGCAGGCTCCACACCCAGTTCAGAGTCCCACGGCAGTGCTTGATCTCACAACCCTGAGATCATGACCTGAGCCAAAATCAAGTGTCAGACTTCCCACTGAGCCATCCAGGAGCCCCAAACCGGAATGATTTTTATGAGAAAATATTAAATACCCAAACCGACTCCAGAAGAGACAGAAAATCAAGGTACCCTCATTACAGTATAAGATATACACAAAGTTGCAAAAAGCCATGCCACATAAAAGCACCTAGTTCATGTGTCATTTCTTTTACAAAGAATGACTGCCATTACAGCAACCTTCTCCTTTATGCACCCCTGTACCTTCCATATGCCTCTATTATAGCCACCCCACTGCCTTACAATGTTTGTGTCTTCCACTCCTTAAAGAGGGACAATGCCTGTTATGTTAGAATCTTCCATTCCAACCATGTGCCTAGCACAGAGCAGGCACCCGAACAAGACTTGCTTAATGAAGGCACACATGGTCCAGCATTTGACAAGGTTCTGGATATCTAATGATCTCTGTAATTCTCAGAATTTCATAAATGTCTGTTCACTTTTAATTTTTAAAAATATTTTAACAAACAATTTCAAACATGTGAAAAACAGTGAACAGTAATATAATGAACCCCAGTGTACCCATCATCCCACTTCAATAAAATCAACATTTGCCCAATCCTGTTCTATTTATCTCCCACTAGCACCACTGGATTAGTCTTTCTTTCTTTTTTAAGATTCTATTTATTTATCTGAGGGGCCCATGTGTGGCTCAGCTGGCTGAGCATTAAGGAAGATGCTGAGCCACTGAGGCGCCCCACCACTGGGTTATTCTGAAGCAAATCTCAGACATCACTTTATTTCATCTGTAAATACTTCAGTATATAAACCTATTTCACAGTGAAAAGTTCTAAGCAGAGATAAATTATTTTCTATCAAATCACTGAAAAAGAAAATAATCATAGGAAACATAAATCAAAAGAGAACTTTGTATTTTTAAATGAAACTTACTTGCTTTTTAATATATAAAAAGGAAGGTTTTAATCAATTAATTTAATAAACATGTATTTCAAATTTTCAGATCACAGTCAATTAAATAAAGAAGTTCTTTATTTACAAAGGTAAAAAAGTACCTCCGCAATGGAGAAGTCTGCCAGGCATCACTTTAATCAAATGATCAAACATGTCATCATCAATAATGTGACAAAAAGACATGCACTGAGGACACATCACTTACACAGTATTCTTGTCAAAAATGCTTAAACCTTAATCTAATCAAAAGTTCAAAATCAGACACAAAGGCATTCTGCCAAAAAAAAAAAAAAGGCTGAGGTGCCTGTAAAAATGCCAATGCATGAAAGACAAAAGGCTGGAGTACTTCTCTAGATTAAAGGAAACTGAAAAGTCATGACAAGTAAACGCAATGAGTGATCCTTCATTAGACCCTGTATTTAAAGAAAAAAAAAAAAAGCTCTAAATACAGAACCTTATTAAGACAAATGTGAAAACTTCAATATTGGCTATATACTAGCTAATATTGCACTATTACATATATGTGTCAAAAAATTATATTTTGTCTATGTAGCAGAATGTTCTTTTTTTTTAGATACATACCCAAGTATTTAAGGGTGAAGTGCTTTTGATGTCTGCAAAGAAAAAAGATTATATATACGCGGTAGACAGAATAAATGGCCCCCAAAGATGCCTACCTCCTAATCCCTAGAACCTATGACTCTGCTCTCTTACGTGATAAAAGGGAATTTGCAGGTGTGATTAAGGATCTTAAAATGAGAAAATTATCCTGGGCTACGTACACGTGCCGAGGTGAGCAGTTCGGAAGGACAGTCAGGAGTAGGGCACACAAGCACAGAAGCAGGGGTCAGAGGGATTTAAAAAACAGTGATTCCAGAGACTGGAAAAGGCAAGGAACAGACTTTCCTCTTGAGCTCCACAAAGAACACACTATTCGCATCTTGCTCTTAGCGTGGTAAGAGTCATTGTGAATATCTGACTTCCAGAACTGTAAGATAATAAATTGTTATTGTTTTAGACCACCAAATCTGTGGTAATTCATTACGGCAGCAATGAGAAACTCCTTGAAAATGAATGTGAAAAACAAATGTGGCAAAGAAAGGGTAACAACTGGTGAATGTAGGTGAAGAATGTGTTTACTGTATCATTCTTTCAATTTCTGTCAGTTTGAAATTTTTCAAAGTAAGTTGCAGGAAAAAAAAAAAAGGAGAGAAACTCTTCATAAGCAATAATAAAGAGACAAAAGGATAATCCCCAAAAAGGGCAGGGGAGAGAAAAAGTCAAGTAGCATAGAATCTTAGAATTATAGGGGGTGTACCTGAGTAACCCAATAGTTCCATCTTCTAACAGATGTGGGCATCAAGGTACAGGAAGCCCAAGTGCAACTTGAACCCAGATCATGACTTCCAGGGTTTTCGGAGTATGTCAAACTACCTCCCAGAAGAGACAGATGCACAAAAAGCAAGAGTCAAATGTTTCAAAGGAGAAGGATTCAAATAAGGAACAGGGAGGGAAAGCAGCAGGTGTCCCAAGGACGAAGAGGTGGAGGCTGGCTAGGATGTGAGGGGCGCATCCTCAGCACGGGGAAAGCAGCTTGCGTTTAAACCAGAAGCCGCTGGTCCTTGGAAGACACCACAGGGACTGAGGTGCGCGCGACAGGAGCAGTGCAGAGAGCAGGGCCCGGTGAGCACATGCCAAGCATCCCACCAAGGGCAGTAACCTGGGCAAATGAAGTTGTTCTTCTGCTAAGAGGTGACTTTCCCTTAGCCAGCGCCCAACAACCATTTACACAGTACTCAAAGTTACTTCTGTTTATCAACTTTTTTCCCTAGAGCAATCTGGGCAGGCAGAAAAGGGAGGGAAGTATTTTGACCCATGTAAATGGTGACTATAAGTTTCAGTTTATACCTATACTGGCATAATTATTAATTTTATGGTCAGGAAGTTTCTAAGAGATGAGTCTTGGGCAGTGAGAGGACAGGAGCAGACAGAGGGGAAAGAGACGGCACCCATTACCGCTGGTGCTCAGCGTCTGAGAGCAGTCATCCACTGGGGGTCCTCTCCTCTGCTTCCAACTCAGGGGCTAAGCCCCATTCCCACACGAGCCCAGAAACACATAAACCTACCTTTAATCTGACTGTGGTCACTCTGGTCTTTGAGTAACAAATGTTACTTGTTTATCCTCAAATGTACGTTAGCTCTTGGCTTAAAAGTCTGCTGGTATCTGGTAAACAGTACGCTTCTTTCCAAAAGTTGATGTTAAGTTTTGAAGTTAATAATTGATTTTCACACGGCATACTGAACGTTTTATATGTATGCAAGAGATGACTGAAGTTTCAAAAGTCCACATTCCTGAATGATCCATAGAAACACCAGAATTCTATCCAATGCTGCTATCCTCAATGCTCACAAAAACAATTAACACTCTCCTACCCTACCTCTCTGGCTCCCAACATCCCAGAAATGACCAGAATCTGCCTCCCTTAAAGTCAGCTGAGCCCTGTCTGGCCTTCCTTCTAGAGTCTAAAAGAAGCAATCTGAATGAAGAGGAAAGAAAGGAAATACGAAGCAGGCAGACAGATACTGTGGAGAACTTACTGCCATCACCGGGTAGAACACTGAGCTCAATTTACCCTGAAGAAAACTATCAAAAAAGAAAAGTTAGGTATTTGAAAAACCACTCCTCGTCTCTGAGATCTGGCTTCCTTTAAAGGGAATTTGTATTTTAACAGCTCTACAATCCTTTCCAGCAACAAAATCTGATGATGGGTAAAACGGGAATTTAATCTAATCAAATCACCATGGAAGAATGTTTTCTAAAGTCTTCTGAACCCAAACTATATGTAGACCCCATCTGAACAATTCATCCCCTCTGCAAGGAAAATTGTAAGTTAGTCAAAGACAGTTCATGTTCCCTGCCTGCTTGTTTTTTGAAAAGCCGCTTCAAGTAACAACAACAACAACAACAACAAAAATAATGCAAAAAAAAAAGGCAAAGAAACCACAAAAGTAATACTTACCTTTGCGTCATCTATGTCAAAAACATCACACCAAGGAGATTTAACACCTTTAATTGCCAGGTCAAATGAACAGGTAAAAAAAGCTACCTGAATTAAATCTGGGGGGGAAAAAGAAAAGTAAAATTCGTGAGTCACTGTTCTCCATCATCTTCCAAAGGCTAAACAGCTACAGAATGCCACATGCAGTATGGTCCAAGGATCTGGGTGGGTTCAGCACAGAGAAAAGGTGATTCGGCTTTTTCCTATCAGAGAATTAAGACCCACTCTGTACAATCCAAACAGGCGGACCTGGAGCTGTCAGGAAGAAACCATGAGGAGGTAGAAATTTCAGTCCAATGAAATGAAGACATTTAACTGGTAACTAAAAGTTACAATTTTTTCTGGTTTTAAAAGTAATGTGCTTGTTAAGAGCATGTTTGCCTACCAAATCCAACAGGGTCTAACCCAAGAACTCGCTAAATGTAACTTGATTTTGTTCATTTTAGAGGGCTGGAGGAGGGAAGCTAAAGTTCTAAAAGCTTTTAGTCCCCATCTGAAAATGAGGAATAACAAAGTACATTTACTGAACAGTTCTCTTAAGGACACGACACTTCATGTTCTGACTATTGGGCAGGATTACAGAGAGAAGGGTACAAAACGGAGCGAAGACTGCAGAAGGTGGAGGGCGGCAGAGTAAACCGGGGGTCAGGAGGGAGGGGAACCAAGGGTCAAGAAGGAGAGAAACAAAGAGGGAAAAATCACAGACTGCAGAGACAGAGCGTGCTTACAGCATCCGTTTGTTCAGACTGAGTTGCTCAGGCAGGCAGCAGATTTCAGATTAAGTTACCTGGGATTTTTACATTGCAAATGAGCTGATTGTATTACCTTCACATACCCCTGGGTTTTGAAGAGAAGGGTAGGGCACCAAGTCCCTGGCTAGGAGAGCTGGCTGTGCTATTCGGTCACAGGCATGTGGCTGCTACTCAACGCTACAGAGAAAAAGGAAGCCACTGCAGGGCTTTTTACCTTCAGTGTCTTTCCTCATTCCCAAGGAACCAGGCTGGAGTTTAAAGAACTTCCCTAAGGCCGTATATAGTATAAAAAGAATATTTAATTGAGAACACACATAAAAGCCATTTAAAAACTTTGCCTGAGGGGCACCTGGGTGGCTCAGATGGCTAAGCGTCTGCCTTCAGCTCAGGTCATGATCCCAGGGTCCTGGGATCGAGCCCCACATCGGGCTCAGCCCCGCATCAGGCTCCCTGCGCCACAGGAAGCCTGCTTCTCCCTCTCCCACTCCCCCCTGCTTGTGTTCCCTCTCGCTGTGTATCTCTCTGGCAAAAAATCAAAATCTTTAAAAAATAATAATAAAATAAAATAATAAAAACTTTGCTTGGATAAATGAAAGGGTTGATAATCCTAATACCTAACATAATATAGTGACTTCTAAGTACCATGGATGTTTGATGAAAAGAACCTGGCTCATTCACACTCAAAGTTCTAGTTCTGAAACAATGAAAGTCAATCCTAATGGTCTATTCTTTAACTGGAAGGAAGCTGACAGATAAATTTCACCAAGAAACACTTCAGAGGACGACAGGCTTTGAGACCTAACCCTGCCACTAATCATCCGGAGCAGGTGGCTCCAGCCTCTCGGGTCTCAATCTTCCCACCCGCAAAACAGGTGGAACTCTCATGAGGCGTTACAGCCCTGACCCGACTATTATGACCATGCTGACTTCTTGGCCAGTCTTTTGGAACCTCAAAAATATTTCAGATAGATCAGAGATTTAAACATTAAAAAACTGGGTGCCTGGGTGGCTCAGTCGTTAAGTGTCTGCCTTCGGCTCAGGTCATGGTCCCGGGGTCCTGGGATTGAGCCCCGCATCGGGCTCCCTGCTCTGCGGGAAGCCTGCTTCTCCCGCTCCCACTCCCCCTGCTTGTGTTCCCTCTCCCACTGTCTCTGTCAAATAAATAAATAAAATCTTTAAAAAAAAAAATGAACATTAAAAAAACAAGATAAAGGAAGACACTAGAAAATAGAATAATCTTGGAGTGAGAGAGGATTCCTAGGCAAAAGACAACACTGAAATGCCAGGATGAATACAGACGCGGCTATATGAAAGACATAATGGGTACCAGAGACATCTAAACCTAAAAAGTGAGCAACTAATCAAGAGAAAATGTCAGCAATATACAATAAGCAAAGGATTTATCCTTTGTCAAGCAAAGTTAAAGGGTATGTAATTAATATATCTATAACACATAAAGAGCAAGAAAAACATAAAAATAATCTGACAGAAATGGACAAGATAAGGAAGAGGCAAACCCCAGAAGGAATGCAAGTAGCTAGCAGACACAGGAAGACATGCTCATCTTCACAAGTGATTCAAGAAATGCAAATTAAAGCTGGATACTATTTTTCATTAATCAAATTGGCAAAAAATCAAAATGACTAATAATAGCCACTGCTGGATAAGACAGGGAAAAATGAGCATTCTCATATATCGTTGATATAAATTTCTACACTTTCAGAGAACAATTTGGAAGTATATGTCAAGGTGTAAAATATTCATTGTCCTTAACCCAACAGTTCCACCGACAGTTATTCACCTTATAAAGTCTCAAGGGCAAAAACCAGATTATAAAAATGTTCACCGCAGCATTATTTGAAAGGGTGAAAAACTAAGAAAAACCTCAGTAGGAAAATGATCTCCTACAAAAAAAATTTGCAGTGTATTAGCTCCAGTCCCCTCCACCAGTAAAATCTGATGGGTTAAGTAAGTTTTTAACTATCACTGACCTAGAACCTGAATCAGATATCCTATGAAATCACATGGAATTCAATAAAATGAGACAGATTTACATGAGACAGATATACTGCTAAGTAAAAATGAGTTACAGTAAATACATACATCATCATCCCTCCATGTTAAAAACAAAAGGATTTAAATAGCTACAATAGTTTTGAGCTGTTACTCTGCCAGGCATTGTACTAATGCTCTGCATGAATTAATTTCATATAATCCTTGCAATAATCCTAAAAGAAAGGTACACTTCCTATACCCATTTTATAGAGAAAGACTATGGCCTAGAACTATTAATTAACTTGTAAAGACCACAGAGGTAATCAACAGTATAACAGAGTCAAGATTCAAATACAAACAGTCCAATTCCAGAACCCATGATTTTCACCACCATACTTATATTGCCCCCCGAAAGAAGTTGCTCTCAGTTACCCCATCAGCAAAACACAAATAATCTGAGACTAAAAATTGTTTTTTAAAAAATCTTCAACAGGGGCACCTGGGTGGCTCAGTCGTTAAGCGTCTGCCTTCGGCTCAGGTCATGATCCCGGGGTCCTGGGCTCAAGCCCCGCAACCGGCTCCCTGCTCCGTGGGAAGCCTGCTTCTCCCTCTCCCACTCCCCCTGCTTGTGTTCCCACTCTCACTGTGTCTCTCTGTCAAATAAATAAATAAAATCTTAAAAAAAAAAAAAATCTTCAACAGTCTAACCCTCTGCTAACCAAGTAATAGCTAGATACTGGTATAGTTATATAAAGGAATTTGGTACATAAAGTTTAAAATGTAGGACTAAAATCACACACATTAAATAAAAAATAAAAAGTTGAGGAGCCCCTGGGTGGCTCAGTGGGCTAAGTGTCTGTTCACGGTCATGATCCTGGGATCTAGTCCCGTGCGTCAGGCTCCCTGCTCTGCTTCTCCCTCTGCCCTTCCCCCTGCTTGCACACGTGCGTATTATCAAATTTCAGACTGAGATCATAAAAGTTTTAAAACCTGCAAAACAATATCCCATTTATGTATAGAAACATAAATATAAAAACTGACATAGGATGATTTAAATGTTCAATTCTTGACAATGACTACAGCTGGGAAGAAAAGGAGAAATAAAATCCTGGAGAGGCACCGAGGGACAATTCATTTAAAGCAACTAATTGCAGCATGTTAAAATTTGATAAAACTGAGTTGTGGGTATATGGACATTCATTCTTTGTATCAGCCTTTATTATCATCTACAGGCTTAAATTACTTCCCACTAAAATAATTTTTTTTAAAGATTTTATTTTTAAATAATCTCCACACCCAATGTGGACTCACGGCCTTGAGATCAAGAGTCACCTGCTCTATCAACTGAACTAGCCAGGCGTCCCTAAAATAAATAATTTTTAAAGCCCTGTAGATGGCCACAATGTTTAGCCACTTTGGGGAAAGAGAAAAAATTCAATTTTAAATTCTAGTCCAGGCATCTTCACTTTTTTGATGGCTTATAAAGCATTCAAGCTCCATGATTCTAGTCTATTATTTTCCCAACATCTCCTACTTCTAGCTTTCTGGAAATTTATTCACAATATAAGAAACCCACAATCTTTGTATGTATGTCAACATTTGCTGTATGAATTATGAATTCTTAGAAATCAGAGAAAAATCCCATTATCTTTTCTACGTTTCCTGTTGGTAGGTGAGCATGTGCCCTGCCTTCCCACCTGCTTTCCCAGCAGCTATTAATAGTGCCCCCTTTCACCACCTGGGGTACCAGGCTGCATGACAAAGTGCAACAGGCAGCCTGTCCACCGCAAGACCTTTTGACAGACACAAGTGCTCATTCTTTTTAGCATCTCTAGGCTTAAAAGCCTCAAAGAAAATACCCAAACTACTTTGCTTTTTTCACTTTCTAACACCCCTCCTCAAAACATTAACACACACACACACTTCTGAATGGCTTCAAAAGCTAAGGAATTTTATATAATTTTCTACTTTTATCATTTTATGAGAAAATAATTAAAAAATATAATTTATATAAATAATGCTTAGAGTTGAAGCTTTATATACCACTGCTCTCAAAAAAAAAAAAAAAGATTCCACGATATAGCAAGAATCCTGTACATTAATTTACATAAAGCTCAAAGAAGCATATGAATCTCAAAACATTAAGCATGAGGGCGCCTGGGTGGCTCAGACGGTTAAGCGTCAGCCTTCGGGTCGGGATCCCGGGGTCCTGGGATCGAGCCCCACATCGGGCTCCCTGCTCAGCGGGGAGCCTGCTTCTCCTTCTCCCTCTGCCTGCCGCTCCCCCTGTTTGTACTCTCTAATAAAAAAATTTTAAAGATCTTTAAAAAAAAAAACAGTAAGCATGAGATACACAATTTTCTTGACCTAGAACGTATTATTTTCTTAATGTAAAATCAATTGTGGGCCTTTAAAAGGAATTACTTTATGCTTCCATATCTTCTCATTTTCAGAGTTGAGAACCATTTAAATTATTTCAGAGTTCGAATGAAAGATAATGGGCACATTACCCGCATTTAAATTGTTGACTGGCACTTGCAAAGTAGCTGCAACCTTTTTTAAAATGTTCTGCATTTCTGGTCCAGTTTTGAAGGCTTCTACATGATGAAGAGCCGTAGCATTCTTTTCCACTTCAGTTAAAAACTTCTCACAATGATCAAAGAACCTCATTAGTTTATCATTAATTCTTGGAGGTCCACACTCCATGTCTGAAACAGAAAAAAAAATTGTTTATACATATTTATATACACACCACCAACATGAATGATAATCTCAGATTACTGAAAATTTTGTTTCAAGTGTGAAAAAGAACACTAAAAACCTGCTTATTTATTGGCATGTCTGAAATAAGCACAAACTAATCAAGAAAGACAGGGCAAAACTACTCCCCATTTGTAATGACGGTAACTCATGAGAGTATATGCTAGAAAAGACTAAAGAAACACAGAATCAGAGATGAGATGTTATGGCATTACTACACAGTGAAAAAAAAAAGGTGGCCGAAATAAGTGTTTTCTGAAAGAAAACAAAAATAATTAGACATGAAAATCCTAAGAAGTGCAGAAATCTGTTCTGTTAAGTACCGTTTCTGTCGGGCACAGAAAACTTGAGAAAGCAAACTGAAAACTAGCAAAGTTCCTAACTACAATGTTGAGAGACTGATTCAGCAGATCAAATCTGTTTTTCTCCTCTAAGCCAAAGCCGACATAGTGTATTTTATTTTCTCTATTAACTTTCCCAACGCTATGTTACTTTACAAAAGACTGCTTTGGACAAAAACTACTGACAACAGCACAAAACATCCACATTTCAGGTCTTCTGTATTTCATGGTGCTTGGTGCTTCTGCTTTTGGTTTATTTTATAACTAAAGCTCCCAGATGCTTTCCATTTAGAATCACTAAGTTCCATTATTTTCCCAATTTGGCAGCAAATATGTATTATAAAAGCATCTGCAATCATGCCTCAACTACTGGGGTGCCTTTTAAGTTTTTTCAGTCATTCAAAACACATCGATTTCAATCATTTCCCCAATAATTTACCACAAAAAGCACACCAAAAATACTACTGCTGTATACAAAATGAGAAAATCAAATCGGTCATAGTGTTTTGCTTTGGATGTGGGTGTGAAAAAACGTATTTATATGTATGTGTGCGTGTCCGTTTCAGGACCTCCTGAAATGTGTAATTGTGCCCAATGTCACTGCCAACTGGATTATAGTAAAACAGCTTGACTCGGAAAATAGGTGACCTTTGTCCTCTCACTGTGGCCTCAAAATACAATTTCCCAAGTGGATCCGGATTCTTTGTCCTTGCTATTAACTCATTACCGCTACTCTGTAAACAGAAACAAAGGTATTGTCCTTTTGCCGCTAATACAAAATCTGATTCAGTGGAGTCCCTTGAAAGCCCAGGTGTACACAACAAGCAATTACAATTATATATACATATATATAGAAAAAGAGAGAGAGATAATGAAATAGCTAGGCAAAGAGTTCAATCTCTAAGACCTCATCCCAGGAGGGCCAGTAGCCCCTTTTTGGTATACACTATAAACACTGGGCCATAGCGAAGTATATTCTGCTTTGCATGTTCACTTAATTTAACAGATTTGTGGGGAATTTTCACTTAATCACTAAAAAGCACAATTCAACAAGTGAGTAAACAAGTCAGCCAAGAGAACCACCCACATAGCAGTAACATGACACACAATCAACAGAACCACCTCTTGGAGATGGTTGAACTGTGTTAAGAGAGGATGCTACTGGAAAAATGACAAACCAGTCTACTTCTAATTTATTTTTCACTTGGGTTTAAAGCTAAACAATGTCTCACCTCATCTCTGATCTGAAAACTGGCCAAGAAAATATTAACACTTGCTCATCTCTCGGACACAAACATGTTATATTATTTCCACCCTTACTCCGAAGTTACAGAGTGAACGGACGCTGTAGAGTCTAAGGGTTGAGAGACCAAGCTCTAAATCAGATTTCCTGGGTCCATACCTAGCCATACGAAATTAGGCACATTATTTAGTGTTCCTGTCGCTCAATTTCCTCATCTGTTAGGTAGGGGGAAAATACTACCAACCTCAGAGGGCTTTTGTAAGGATTTAGTGAAATAAATGTCAGGCATGCCTGGCACAAAACCATATAGCAGGCGTTAGGTGTCTGTTATTCTTAGAATCTGTGACTATTAAACATTTTCTGAGGGGGGGGGGGGACATGGATTCCAGGCCTGACTCTGGTCCTCAGACTAACCAAGGACAATCAACAAGGCACATCCTTGGGCTCAGCTTCTTCCACCTGTGGAGTACAAGGGCCCCACTAGATGATCTCTCCAGTTCTGCAAAAGTAATGGAATAAATTAGGCAAGTACTGAGTGTGACCGGGACCCACAGCGACAGGGAGGGTAAGTCTACAGTATACACAACATCACAACAGAGAAAAAAGCACAGCAGTAAAGAAAGTTTGAGTCGCTTCCTGAAACAGGATGTGGGCCCAGAACCCGTACGTCATTTAAAAAAAGTAAAAGTAGGTCTCCTCTCCTGTCGGGTCCCCCAACGCCCGCTACCGCGTGCAGCCCCTGGAAGGGGTCCACTGCATCCCTGACGGACCGACAGATGAATGTGCATGCGGACAAGGGAGACAGGCCGCCCGGCCCCGAACACGCGCCGCGGGATGGCCACCCGGGGGACGGAGGAGTGAGAGGGGACCGAGCCAGGGGACCCTGCCCACGGCGGCCCCGGGCCGGCACCTGCGACGTCGGGCGGCGGCAGGCCCGGGTGGTAGTACTGCCACAGCCCCTGCAGGAAGGCGGCGCCGCTGTCCACGCAGCGGTGTTTGGAGCTGGTGACCAGCTGCAGGCGGCCGTAGTTCTCGACGCTGAAGAGAGCCGGGAAGAGGGAGGCCAGGCGCAGCGCCAGCTGTCGCATGTCCTGCCGCCCCTTCTCCACCAGCTGCCCGTCCATCCAGTCCGCGTATCCCAGCGGCCAGTCGGCCAGCGCGGCGCCCAGGTCGCGGCCGCCTGCGGGGCCAGCGCGCCCGTCGCCGGGCCGGCGGGCCTGCAGCAGGCCGTGCAGCTGCCGCAGTTTGCGGATCTGCTTGGCCGTAGGGTAGCGGGTGCCGTGGCGGATGAGGGCGACCAGCTGCACCGGGGTGCAGGTGTCCTCCAGCAGCTCAGGGTCCCTCCGCGGCGCCTCGGGGTCCGGCAGCAGCCCGGGGTTGGCATCCTCGTAGCGGGTCTTGGTGCCGAAGTAGGGGCTGAGCGCCGAGACCGCGCGGTCTTCCGGCTCCAGGAGGGAGCAGCGCGAGAGCGACGAGAGCAGCGCCACAGCCAGGGCCGCGACCGGTGCCACGGAGACCTTGACGAGGCGCTCGGGGCCGCCGAGCATGATGCGGCGCGGGCCGCGGAGCATGGTGCGGCGCAGCCCGCGGAGGGCGTCGTCCAGCCGGGGTCGCGACTTCCGTCTCCGGCGGGCAGGGGGCGGGCGGGGGGCGGGCGGGGGGGGGGGCGGGGGGCGGGCGGGGGGCGGGCAGGGGGCGGGCAGGGGGGCGGGCAGGGGGGCGGGCCCGGACGGCGCTTCCGGCCTGGCTCTGGGCACCCAGGATTCGCTGCGCGGCGCGGCGCGGCGCGGCACCGGCCGGGCGCTCGGGAGGGGGGCTCCTGGAGACCCCCGCCTCCGGCTCGGGTGGCGCCGGCACGAAACGCCGGGGAGCTTCGGAGACCTGTGGCTGGGCTGGAGCTGGGGCGAGCTTCCTTGGGGCAGGCGTCTCCGGGGCTGACTCAACCACTGCTCTGCTCTTTTCGAATGCTCTGGGGCGGGAAAGAGCCCGCGTCTCGGAGACCGGCCACACAGGACACCTTACAGTGGCTGACTCGTGCGCCCCCGCCCCGTTCACCTGCGGTGTTGAAAACGTGCTCTCTGAACCACCAGAGCGCCTGAGGCTGTTCACAGAGTAGATCCCTGGGCCCTGCCCCAGCTTGCCTCCCGAAGTCCAAACGTGTTCTCTGGTTGGAGTTTGAAAATAGCGTGCAGCCAGGCGCACCAGAACCGGAGAGAGGCTCTGTTCTCCAGGAAATCCAATTCCCGAGCCTTTGGTAGTGTCTGGACCCGGGCTAGCGGAGCTCACTGAGCCCAGCGACACGGCATTTTAGAAGGATTGTGCGTGTTGGCATCAGAGGCTTTCAGCACAACCATGATCACTTGTGATGAATCATAGCCCGTGATTGGCTGCATTATTAAGTATGAGCTAATCTGCTATATGGAGCAAACATGCTCTCTATTTACCGCCACTCCAAGCTGAAACTCTGCTCCGGTGTAACTACATACTCGTCAGCAGCTACGTGTTGTCATAGGTTAGCGCTCAAGAATCTTTGATCCAAGGAAAAAAATCATAAATCTGAACAATACCTTGGTTTCTCCACTTGACCACCAATTTGTACACTAGTTGGGAAAAGACTAAAGATTAAAGAAGTCATCTGTTTCTGTAATGGAGCTTTTCCTTCAGAGACACTACTAAATTGCTCTTGGTAAGCCCATCTCTATCTTAATTACCTTTCACCTTGTTGAGGTGTCTCTGGTTCAGAGAGGTGTACCTCTAAATGTTAACCACTGAACAAAATGGTGTAAAATCAAGAATAGGTTCCAACTTGGACGCTGCAAATTTTAAGACATTCTGTAGCAGGAAGCCATCTTTCCATTGACAGATGTTCTTTTTTCGAGATACCACTTTGTAGAATATCCACGGTTCAGTGATATTTTCACAGAACTTTGCTCAAATTAATATTTGGTGAACATCTACCTTTTCTTTATGGACTTTCCTAACCCTTACATTTTACAGGCTGAAATGCCTGATGATATTTCGAAGTGCATTCAGCAAGCATTTGTGCCAGTTGCGCGTCATTATATTTTGCTTAATATATGTGCCTAATAATGATCACCTCTCATGCCTGATCTTTTGTATACTCAGGAGGTACTGAGTCTTCCCAAAGGCACCATCCTTCCTAATGAAGTAACCTTTAGAGACCCTGTCTACCTACATACATAATCAATGACGCACATTCCTATACACTAATTTGCCTTTAGCTTGATTTTTTTCCTTCCTCTCATTCCTCATCTGTTAATGTTATGCTTTTTTGTATATTTATTAAACTAGCTCCAGTCATTTTGTTGTTATGGCCAAGATGACAAATGATAAAGTTAAGCAATGCCTTCATGTTTTTCACTAGGAAAAATCCAGAGGTAGTATAAAGAGGATATAAAGAGTATATAAGCCTTGGATCCAGATGCCAAGCTCTGCCATTGCCAGGCCAGTCATTAACTGAGTGACCTTAGGAAGTAACTCAAGTTCTCTGTGCCTTAGTTTCCTTATTTGAAAACTAGGAATATTAGAACCTACATTGTGAAATTATTGTGACAATCATAGACGACATTTAAAATTCACATAATAGGCTGCTATGAGTGGTACTTTTATCAATAATGTTTCAGTAATATTATATGTTATTCCTGTGCTAAGATGCATAGCTCTCTAGCAACTACATTTTATAAACTTCCACTGAACATTAAAATTACTTCCACAAGCAAGACATGCATCAAAGATCATTTCTTAACTTTCCTAATAATAAAAATCCACTCATCTTCCTTAAAATGGGTTTCTCATTCTTAAAGCAGTGAGTAGCTTTAAGAAGTTTTAAATAGGCAATAGGCCCTGCTCATCTTTTCATGTCAGGCCAGTCTTAATTCTCTGGCCAGTCTGTAAGTTGGCTGCCCTTTTAGGTAGTTGCCCACCTTGTCCAGTCAGCTAGTACCCAGGAGTTTGCATGGTATAAAACATGGTTGTGTCTTGGTAAAGACCATGGATGGATCGCTTTTCCTCATGTGAGGTTGTGAGCATGATAGCAAATGTATTTGACAAATCTGAGACAACATGAGAGGTAGAATGGAAAATTAGTGGTTCAGATTCCTTGAAGAGATGAGAGCATGGAACCAAGAGCACAGAGAATTTGATTTGGGCCAACAAGAGGAGACCTTATTTTTCTGAGAAGATTGGAAGGATGGATGCACATGTAGATACATTTGTTGGTCTAGCAGAAGGGAATTCGTGGATTTCCAGCCTGATGGCCTCAGGTTCCTCAGTGACATAGACAAGATTGTCTGAAGAGATGGGAGAATAGGATTTAGGTCTTTGGAATGTAGAAATGGATTGGATTTAGAACTGAGAGAAATAGGAAAGGATTTGCAACTGAGAGGAATGGGAAACAAGTAAAAAGTTGGTTGGCCAGCTCTGAGGAGCCAACAGAGAATGAAAGACTTGAATTGCTAGTGGTTGTGTGATTTTATCCAGAAGTGAACATTATCTGTTGTGTCCTTTAGAGTGGAAAAGAAAAAAGTTGAGTTCTATTCTACATTATTCTAATTTGTCTTAAGTAGAACTTTTCTAATCCACTATATTAAAGAATACAGTATTTTTGCTGATTATTTATTCATAGGACTTCTAAAATAGTTGTTCCATTCTTAAGATTGCATGGTGTCAAATACAGTATTTTAAGTTACAGACATATATAATATTTTTTAAAAGATGTTACTAAAGAAGAGGCTTTCTGGTGAAGAAACAATAAAGAAAGAAAAGGTTAAATGCTTTAGGGGATAGGGTAGGCTGTCTATGTAAGCATAGAACATATTGATTAAAAACATAGTTTCTGAAGTTAGACTTTCTGGTTCTCAAATTCCAGCTTCATCACTTAATATCTGTGAGATCTTGAGCAAGTTAAACTGTTGCCTCAATTTGTTTTCATCTATAAATTGGGGATAATACCTATATTGTGCAGTTGTTGATAAGATTAAATGAGGCAGTTTACATAAAGAGTTTATATAGTTCCTGGCCCCAAATCAATTTGTAACTTTTACTGAACATAATTAAAATGTTTCTTGTTATCGCTTTTCCTTTAACCAAGTAAACCGACAATGGCCAGTTTGTCATAGATATTTGTTATCTTACAACTACATTAAGCAATTAACTTTGTGCCTATGCCAAGAAAGTTTTAACTCTACTATCTTACTGCCCTGCTGTTTCATCTTTCCTTTCCTTGTTATTGATTTAGTGCTTATTTGTTTTTTATTGTAGTAGAAACAGCTGCCAGAAGAAGGGTCCATGTGTATGGACAGGGCTGGAGTGATCCATGCTTCAACATCAGTCCCTTCAACCCTCACTTGAATGTAGAGGTTGCATAGATCACCAGACTCCACAGAGAAGATACCTTTGTTCAAAAGGAACAATATCAGCATCACTGGTAGCTAACCACTACATTGTTCCCCAGCACATAAAAGCCAAGCTGAATTGTTTAACGTTGTGTTTCAGTTGATGAGTAGAACTTCACCGAACCGTGCATAATGATGGAGGTGACTTGCTTTTTTACATTCTCTGTTTTGCCTTGCTAAGGAAGTTATTTTGCAGTGACAAAGATTCTCTTCTAGTGTCTCGACACATCCTAGGACTTTGATGTGAATTCTTCCCTCCCATCAAATGTTGGTTCTAAATCCATTGAACTATTTTGGAAACCAGATACAATGTTTAAATTGCCAGTATTCTTTCTGTGTTTTGCTGCTTCCATTTAATAGGAGGAAACTGTAGCTCTTCACTTTCTCCTCCTGTTCTGTAATGATTTTCCTGTACATGCCAGTACTGTTGCTCAGGGACATAATTTCCTGCAGAAGTCCCCTCCAAAAGATCTTGTTATCCCGTCACAAAGATGAATAATGGGTTCTAAATCTTGGGAAAAAAATTTCTCTTCTTCCCTGTATTTTTCAAGAACAAGCATAGACAATAGCAATTGTTTAAACATATTATTTTTTCTGAAATGTTTTCCAAAATTGGAAAATCTCCTTGAGCAATTTGACCTTTAAGACAATGGGTTAGCTGACTTTAAAGCCATCAGTATTTCCTTATTCCCAAGAACAGAGAACTTTCAGAGAAAAGTTAGTTATTCATTAGCTCTTTATCAGGAAGAACGTTTTTTACTTAGTACATTAATGTCAATTTCATGTTGTCTCCGTAGCCCATGCATGAAACAGTCTTTCAGTTTTTGTTCACTATTTTTTAAATTTATTTATTTATTTATTTATTTATTTATTTGACAGAGAGAGAGAGAGAGGGAGAAAGAAAGGACAAGCAGGGGAGCAGCAGGCAGAGGGAGAGGGAGAAGCAGGCCCCCTGCTGATCAGAGAGCCCCAACATGGGGCTTCCTCCCAGGACCCCGGGATCATGACCTGGGCCAAAGGCAATTAACCGACTGAGCCACCCAGGTGCCCCTGTTTACTATTTTCTTGTAACATAAATCCGTCTTTCTTGGGTTGAGTTACTTGCCTATATTGTATATCAGTAAGTATTAAAATCCAACATTACCTAAGCTAGAAAAGCAGTGTTGGCATCTGTGGACTCACACACTTGGTTGTAGCAACTTTAGTAAACAGGACAGTTCACACTCCAATTGAAGCAATCATTATCGTTCCATAAACGACACCCTTCATTACCCCACCTTTCCTGTCTTATATCCTGCACTACCTTGTCTGATTCTGCATTCCAAGAGATAAAGCAGTTGCTGCTAACCATTCTTGGTTAATACCTTAGATGCAAGAGCCGTGGTGAAAACTTTTTTGATGCTTAAATATCCATCCCTTACATCAAGTAGACTGTCAGCAATTACTTGTTAAAAGGGTGTATGTATGAATGAATAAATGAGATAGAACAAACAGTGTGGGAAGATAAAATGTGGAAATAATATTGCTGTGTATTTATGCAACATAATTATTTTACCTTTCCAGTTATCCTATGACCTATGAAGAACACTATTTATATCATGTTGTGGATGTGGAAATCAGAACAAAGAGAGGTTAGATGCCTTGCCAAAATCATCTCATCTAACAAGTACTTAGTAGAACCAGTTCTAGAATATAAGTGGAAAGAGAGCTATCTTTGTGTTTCTTTTCCTGATACCTACCTATTCCTGACAAATTAACAGTGACCTCAAAAAGTATCATTTGTAGATGGGGCTAAAAGGATAAATATTGCACATAATACTATAGCAGTTATATTAGTTAACCCACTCAACATTTATTCTCCCTTTTTTCTTGGAATCAATGTGTATGTATTCACCTCTCAGGAAGGTCACTCTGTCCCCACTTAAGGAAAAAGTCCTAATTGGTTTAAACCAATCCTGGTAACTATATTTTTCTTGCCAGTTTTGGTTTAGGAAAGAGCATGTAACTAAATTCTAGTCACTGAGATAGGAGGGGCAGTCTACTTAGCAATTTCTGAGAAAGTTTTTTTGGTTCTAAGAAAGATAAATGATAGGGTGATAAACAGTCAACACATTATAGGATGAGTGAATCAGAGATCCTAATGACTCAAAGAAATATTGCAGTTGGCACAGTTAAATATTCTGGAAGGGAAGGAGTTGGTATTCAGTGAATGAAATGCCTCAAATGGATATTTGAAAGATGGTGGAGTACTTGTTATTGATTAAATGAGACAGTTTAAAACATAAGATTAAGAAAATTTAGCCAAGGCAAGTTCTAAAATACAAATCCTTTAGAATTAAGAAGAAACAAACAAACAAAAAATGGAGAGGCCAAGAAGTCCTGGCTCAAAACTTTTGTTCCTGGTTCTAAACTTCTATTCTTGCAGGATTTAAGCCCCACTAGATTCTCACCTTCTATTCCATGCACCTCTCCCTCTATCCAACTCTTAAAAATTCCCAGCTCACTCAGCATCTATTCCATGAAGTTTCTTTCTTTTTTTTTTTAAGATTTTTTATTTATTTATTTGACAGAGACAGCGAGAGAGGGAACACAAGCAGGGGGAGTGGGAAAGGGAGAAGCAGGCTTCCCACAGAGCAGGGAGCCTGATGGTGGGCTCGATTCCAGGACACTGGGACCGTGACCTGAGCTGAAGGCAGACACTTAATGACTGAGCCACCCAGGCACCCCCCCATGAAGTTTATTTCTAAAATTTTATTTTATACCAACATTTTGTTTTTAATAGATGTGATTCATGGTTTGGAAAGATGAGAGAGATTGAAAGCACAGAGACGCCAATAATTTTAAATATAATCTTAAAAAAATTCTTAAAATGCAAGAGAATGATATACTTGAGGAAGAGGCAACTTTTCTGGACATTAGCATGTCCAAATGCAATGACTAGACTTGCTGCAGCCATCTTAGAACCAGTGAGGAGCCAGCTTGAAAACAAAGCCAACACACCGAGATGACATGGCCAATTGTGGAAAGAACCTGAGTCCTTCATCATGCCATTGAGCTGATGAATGAAACCTGGAGTATACTGCCTGTGGGCTTCCTGTCATCTAAGGTAATAACCGTCTTTACTGTTTGAACTAGTGTTTCATTATTTTCCGTAGAAAGTCCTAATTGGTGTAAGTAATTATTAATCCCACTTAACCCCTTCAGTTATTTTTTTTTTTTTTAAAGATTTTTATTTATTTGAGAGAGAGAATGAGAGAGAGAGAGCATGAGAGGGGGGAGGGTCAGAGGGAGAGGCAGACTCCCCGCTGAGCAGGGAGCCCGATGCGGGACTCGATCCCGGGACTCCAGGATCATGACCTGAGCCGAAAGCAGTTGCTTAACCAACTGAGCCACCCAGGCACCCAACCCCTTCGGTTAAACCTGTCATGCCTTTCTTGATTTTGCTGAAGTTACCTGATCCCATCTCCTTAGACCTGACCTTGGGTGTCTCACTCAGAATCGTCACGGTTTATGAAGCATGGGAAGTCCAGGGAAGAGGAGGAGGTAGGTGGGCAGCATGAGATACCTGGTGATGGTGATCTGGGTCAGACAAGGTGACATTTGAAAGCTAAGCAAGAGATGCAAATGAAATAGAAGTCAACTCTTCCAAGCACACCCTTGGAAAGCTAGTCGTAGGGACTTAGGAGCACATTTATGGGGAGAGTTGTGGAATCACATTATAGTAATGGTGTCACTTAGATCCATGCTTTTCTCTCAAGGGGAGAAATCATTGTTCATAGGCTATCAGAGGATTCTGGTCATGCTTGTTTTCTACAAAAACAGACCAAGTTCTGATGTGTTTCATGATGACGCCATAGTCTAAAAATGAGAGACTTGATTTCAGTTTTTCCTGTAGGTGCCCAAGAGGCTTGTGGTGTTGTTGTTTCAAGGCTGACACAGTCTTGAAAACTAGAGGGTGGCCTTAACGTTCAGTCTGGGGTAGCTCTCCTTCATGACCTTAAGCCTTTTCTGAACATCTTCATGAAGACATAGTAATATTCTGTTAATTATATGAGAGCTGTTTATGTGGATTTAAACAGTAAATCTAACAAGTAGGCTATTCTTTGTCTCATGGCACAGAGATACTTATTTATTTTTACATTTTAGGATTTGAGGAAAAAACTAATTCAGAAATATATTAAATTGAGTTTGAAGCCATTAAGAGGAAGAAAATAATGATAATAAGGATTAGAGCAGAAATAAATGAAATAGAGAATACAAAAACAATAGAATAAATGAAACCAAACACTGGTTCTTTGGAAAGATCAACAAATTGACAAACCTTTAGTTATATTAAGAAAAAAGAGAATACCTAAACTACTTAAATCAGAAGCTAGGGGTGCCTGGGTGGCTTAGTCGTTAAGCGTCTGCCTTCGGCTCGTGTCATGATCCCAGGGTCCTGGGACTGAGTCCCACATCGGGCTCCCTGCTCAGCTGGGAGTCTGCTTCTCCCTCTCCCACTCCCCCTGCTTGTGTTCCCTCTCTCACTGTGTCTGTCTCTGTTGAATAAATAAATAAAATCTTTAAAAAAATACAATAAAATCAGAAGCTAAAGAGGGGGTGTTACTACTGATTAAAGGAATAAAAAGCATTATAAGAGAATACTATGAACAGCTGTATACCAAACAAATTGGATATCCTGGAGGGAATGGACAAATCCCTAGAAGCACTCAAACTACCAAAACTGACTCAAGAAGAAAAAGAAAATCTGAATAGACCCATGACAAGTAAGAAGACTGGAGAGTTATGAAGGGAAGGTGATAGACTAACCTCCCAACTAGTATAAGATTCAAGGGCAGAGTACCATTCTGGAAGCAACATACTGATGTACATGGGGGAACAGAAATCAAAAGGAAAAGCTAACAAAAGATATGGATGGTGAAGGTGCTTATTGTTTCTATTATGTGGATGTAAAAGCTTTCTGTGGCCCTCTTGAATTAGTGCCTCTCATTATTCACTGTAACAAATTAAGTGATGTGGTTTCTATTTATGAAAAAAATAACAACACATGCATTAAAAAAAAAAAACTCCCAGAAAAGAAAAACCTTCCGTTAAATAAATAGAAGAGGAGAAATACTTCTCAACTCATTCTATAAGGCCGGCATTTCCCTGATACCAGAGCCTGAGAAGGCACTACAAGAAAATTACAATATCCTTTCTGAATGTAGACACAGAAATCCTCAACAGATACTAGCAAATAGAATTCAGCAGCATATAGAAAGGATTATACACCATGACCAAGGGGGATTTATCCCAGAAATGTAATAATGGTTCAGCATACAAAATCAATCAATGTAACACATCACATGAATAGAATGAAGGTGGGGGAGAACCACACGGTCATTTCAATTCATGTGGAAAAAGCACTTGACAACATCTGATATTCCTTCATAATAAATGAGGAATAGAAGGGAACCTTCTCAGCATGATAAAGGCTATATATAAAAAACCCCACAACTAACATCATACTCAATGGGGAAGGAAAGAAAGCTTTTCCCCTAATACCAGGAACAAGACAACAATGCCTATTTTTGCCACTTCTATTCAACATAGTATTGGCAGTTCTAGAGGAATTAGACAAGAAAAAAAGAAAGCGCAGCCATATTGGAACAGAAGAAGTAAAACTGACTATACCATAGATTACATAAATGTAGAAAACAAAGAATACATGCAAATATACATACATACCCCCCACACATCCCTTTTAGAGCTAATCAATGAATTTAGCAAAGTTGGAGGATACAAAAATCAGTTGAATTTTTATGCACTAGCAGTGAAAAATCTGAAAAGGAAAATAAGGGGCAGAGCAAGATGGTGGAGGAGTAGGAGACCTGGATTTCGTCTGGTCTCAGGACTTCAGCTGAATAGGGATCAAACCATTCTGAACACCTACGAACTCAACAGGAGATCGAAGAAGAGAGAAGCAACAACTCTGAACAGAGAAGCGAACACTTAATGGAAGGTAGGACGTGCGGAAAAGTGAATCCGAGGCGCGATAATTGGGAGGATAGATGGCGGGGGAGGGGGCCTCCGTCGGCCGCTTCTGGCAAGTGCTAGAGCCGCGGAGCACAAAATCGGACCTTTTAGAAGTCGGCTCCGCTGAGGGACGTCGCTCCAGTGGCTAAGCGGGGGGTGGAACCCTCGCGGGACAGTGTGGTCTCAGGATCCTCGGGGTCACAGAAAGACCGGGGGTGCCTGAGTGCGGCAGAGCTCCCAGGTATCGGAGCGGGGAAGCCGGCTGCAGAGACGGAGCCGAGGCGCGGGCTCTCAGCTCGGGGTTGCCGTAAACTGTGATCCGCGGCCCAGTCGGGCCACTGCTCCTCCAGCAGGGACCCAACAAGCGGCAGAGCCGGGGAGACTCCCCTTCCTCCCCCGGGAGGAGCGGCGCGGGAGCGCACCGCAGGGATCTGCTGGGTTTGGAGACTCCACACGGGGTCGGGTGCCAGACATAGAAATGCTCGGTCACAGGCCGGGTGAGCACGGAGTGCGGCCGGAGACCGGGGACACGGGAGTGACTGCTTTTCTCTGGGGGCGCACTGAGGAGCGGGGCCCCGAGTTCTCAGCTCCTCCGGGTGGAGATTGGGAGGCCAGCATTTTCACCCTGGTCCTCCAAGGCTGTACCAGAGCTTTCAGGGAACAAAAGCTCCTGAGAGCAAACCCGAGCAGATTGCTTAGCCCGGACCGACAAGGGCGGGGCAATTCCGCCTCCGGCAAAGACATTTGGGAACCACGGCAACAGGCCCCCTCTCCCAGAAGATCAGCATGAACAGCCAGCAAGCCAAGACCAAGTTTACCGATCAAGGAGAACGGGAGAACTCCAGCGCTAGGGGAATACTGCACATAGAATTTATGGCTTTTTTACCATGATTCATTAGTTTTTCAAAGTTAATTTTTAAACTGTTTTTTTTAATTTTCTTTTTATTTTTCATTTTTAGAGTCATATTTTATCCCTTCATAGTAGTTACCCTTATTTTTGGCATATATATATATGTGTTGTTCTCTCTTTAAAATTTTGAGATACACTTTCTTCTAACAGATCAAAATATACCCTAAATCACTAGTGTATGGCTTTGTTCTAGTCTCCTGCCTGATCACATTCTCTCCCCTTTATTTTCTTTTTTTTTAAATCTTCTTTCTTTTTTCAAATAACTTCTTATCTTATCAATTCCTTTTATAAAATCTTTTATAATTTTCATCTTTACAGTCATCTTCCATCCCTTCATTGTATCAACCCTTATTTTGTACATATATAAGTCTTTCTTCCTTTAAAATTTTAGGAGGCACTTTCTTCTAACAGACCAAAATATGCCCAAAATCTAGTATGTGGCACTGATCTATGCACTAGCCTGATCATATGTGATCATATTCTGTTTTTTTTGTTTTGTTCTGTTTTTGTTTGTTTTTATCTTTTTCTATTCCTTTTTTTTTTTTCTCTTTCTTTTTTCTTTCTTTCCCTTTCTTTTCCCCTGGTTTCAGGTCTTTTCTGATTTGTATAGAGTATATTTACTGGGGACGTTGTTAACCTGTTAGCATTTTGTTCTCTCAATCATCTATTCTCCTCTGGACAAAATGACAAGACGAAAAAAAAATCACCTCAGCAAAAAGAACAAGAGGTAGTACCCTCTGCCAGGGACCTACTCAATACGGACATTAGTTCGATGTCGGACCTAGAGTTCAGAATCATGACTTTAAAGATACTAGCTGGGCTTGAAAAAAGCGTGGAAGTTATTAGAGAAACACTTTCTGGAGAAATAAAGGAACTAAAATCTAACCAAGTCGAAATCAAAAAGGCTATTCATGAGGTGCAATCCAAAATGGGGGCACTAACTGCTAGGATAAATGAGGCAGAAGAGAGAATCAGTGATATAGAAGACCAAATGATGGAAAATAAAGAGGCTGAGAAAAAGAGAGATAAACAACTACAGGATCACGAGGGCAGAATTCGAGAGATAAGCGATACGATAAGACGAAACAACATTAGAATAATTGGGATCCCAGAAGAAGAAGAAAGAGAGAGAGGGGCAGAAGGTATATTGGAGCAAATTATAGCAGAGAACTTCCCTAATGTGGGGAAGGAAACAGGCATCAAAATCCAGGAGGCACAGAGAACCTCTCTCAAAATCAATAAAAATAGGTCAACACCCCGACATCTAATAGTAAAACTTACGAGTCTCAGAGACAAAGAGAAAATCCTGAAAGCAGCTCGGGAGAAGAGATATGTAACCTACAAGGGTAGAAACATTAGATTGGCAACAGACCTATGCACAGAGACCTGGCAGGCCAGAAAGGACTGGCATGAGATCTTCAGAGCACTACATGAGAAAAATATGCAGCCAAGAATACTATATCCAGCTAGGCTGTCATTGAAAATAGAAGGAGAGATAAAAAGCTTCCAGGACAAACAAAAACTAAAGGAATTTGCAAACACAAAACCAGCCCTACAAGAAATCTTGAAAGGGGTCCTCCCAGCAAAGAGAGAGCCTAAAAGCAGCATAGACCAGAAAGGAACACAGACAATATACAGTAACAGTCACCTGACAGGCAATACAATGGCACTAAATTCATACCTTTCAATAGTTACCCTGAATGTAAATGGGCTAAATGCCCCAATCAGAAGACACAGGCTATCAGATTGGATAAAAAAATAAGACCCATCGATATGCTGTCTGCAAGAGACTCATTTTAGACCTAAAGACACCCCCAGATTGAAAGTGAGGGTGCAGAAAACCATTTACCATGCTAATGGACACCAAAAGAAAGCTGGGGTGGCAATCCTTATATCAGACAAATTAGATTTTAAAACAGAGACTGTAATAAGAGATGAGGAAGGACACTATATCTTACTTAAAGGGTCTATCCAACAAGAAGATCTAACAATTGTAAATATCTATGCCCCTAACATGGGAGCAGGCAGTTATATAAGGCAATTAATAACAAGCAAAGAAACACATCGACAACAATACAATAATAGTGGAGGACTTGAACACCCCCCTGACTGAAATGGACAGATCATCTAAGCAAAAGATCAACAAGGAAATAAAGACTTTAAAGGACACACTGGACCAAATGGGCTTCACAGACATATTCAGAACATTCCATCCCAAAGCAACGGAATACACATTCTTCTCTAGTGCCCATGGAACATTCTCCAGAATAGATCACATCCTAGGTCACAAATCAGGTCTCAACTGGTACCAAAAAATTGGGATTATTCCCTGCATATTTTCAGACCACAATGCTTCAAAACTAGAACTCAATCACGAGAGGAAAGTCGGAAAGAACTCAAATACATGGAGGCTAAAGAGCATCCTACTAAAGAATGAATGGGTCAACCAGGAAATTAAAGAAGAATTAAAAAAATTCATGGAAACCAATGAAAATGAATACACAACTGTTCAAAATCTTTGGGATACAGCAAAGGCAGTCCTGAGAGGAAAGTATATAGCAATACAAGCCTTTCTCAAGAAACAAGAAAGTTCTCAAATACACAACCTAAGCCTACACCTAAAGGAGCTGGAGAAAAAAACAGCAAATAAAGCCTAAACCCAGCAGGAGAAGAGGAATAATAAAGATCAGAGCAGAAATCAATGAAAGAGAAACCAAAAGAACAGTAGAACAGATCCACGAAACTAGGAGCTGGTTCTTTGAAAGAATTAACAAGATGGTTAAACCCCTGGCCAGACTGATCAAAAAGAAAAGAGAAAGGACCCAAATCAACAAAATCATGAATGAAAGAGGAGAGATCACAACCAACACCAAAGAAATACAAACAATTATAAGAACATATTATGAGCAACTCTATGCCAGCAAATTAGATAACCTGGAAGAAATGGATGCATTCCTAGCGATGTATCAAGTAACAAAACTGAACCAGGAAGAAATAGAAAACCTGAACAGACTTATAACCACTAAGGAAATTGAAATAATCATCAATAATCTCCCAACAAACAAAAGCCCAGGGCCAGATGGCTTCCCAGGGGAATTCTGCCAAATATTTAAAGAAGAATTAATACCTGTTCTCCTGAAAATGTTCCAAAAAAATAGAAATGGAAGGAAAACTTCCAAACTCATTTTATGAGGCCACCATTACCTTGATCCCAAAACTAGACAAAGACCCTATCAAAAAGGAGAATTACAGACCAAATCCTTGATGAACATGGATGCAAAAATTCTCACCAAAATACTAGGCAATAGGATCCAACAGTACATTAAAAGAATTATTCACCATGACCAAGTGGGATTTATCCCTGGGCTGCAAGGTTGGTTCAACATCCACAAATCAATCAACGTGATACAATATATTAACAAAAGAAAGAAGAAGAATCATAGGATCCTCTCAATAGATGCAGAAAAAGCATTTGACAAAGTACAGCATCCTTTCTTGATCAAATCTCTTCAGAGTATAGGGATAGAGGGTACCTACCTCAATATCATAAAAGCCATCTATGAAAAACCTACAGCGAATATCATTCTCAAGGGGGAAAAGCTGAGAGCTTTCCCCCTAAGGTCAGGAATGCGGCAGGGATGTCCACCATCACCACTGCTATTCAACATAGTATTAGAAGTCCTAGCCACAGCAATCAGACAACAAAAAGAAATCAAAGGCATCCAAATCGGCAAAGAGGAAGTCAAACTCTCACTCTTTGCAGATGATATGTTACTTTATGTGGAAAACCCAAAAGACTCCACCCCAAAACTGCTAGAACTCATACAGGAATTCAGTAAAGTGGCAGGATATAAAATCAATGCACAGAAATCAGTGGCACTCCTATACACAAACAACAAGACAGAAGGGAGACAAATTAAGGAGTCGATCCCATTTACAACTGCACCCAAAACCATGAGATACCTAGGAATAAATCTAACCAAAGAGGCAAAGGATCTGTACTCAGAAAACTATAAAATACTCATGAATGAAATTGAAGAAGACACGAAGAAATGGAAAAACGTTCCATGCTCATGGATTGGAAGAACAAATATTGTGAAGATGTCAGTGCTACCTAGAGCATTCTACACATTCAATGCAATCCCCATTGAAATACCATCCACTTTTTTCAAAGAAATGGAACAAATAATCCTAAAATTTGTATGGATCCAGAAGAGACCCCGAATAGCCAAAGGAATGTTGAAAAAGTAAAGCAAAGCTGGCGGCATCACAATTCCGGACTTCCAGCTCTACTACAAACCTGTCATCATCAAGACAGTATGGTACTGGCACAAAAACAGACACATAGATCAATGGAACAGAATAGAGAGCCCAGAAATGGACCCTCAACTCTATGGTCAACTAATCTTTGACAAAGCAGGAAAGAATGTCCAATGGAAAAAAGTCTCTTCAACAAATGGTATTGGGAAAATTGGACAGCCACATGCAGAAGAATGAAACTGGACCGTTTCCTTACACCACACACAAAAATAGACTCCAAATGGTTGAAAGACCTAAACGTGAGACAGCAGTCCATCAAAATCCTAAAGGAGAACACAGGCAGCAACCTCTTCGACCTCAGCCGCAGCAACTTCTTCCTAGAAACATCGCCAAAGGCAAGGGAAGCAAGGGCAAAAATGAACTTTTGGGATTTCATCAAGATAAAAAGCTTTTGCACAGCAAAAGAAACAGTCCACAAAACCAAAAGACAACCGACAGAATGGGAGAAAATAGTTGCAAATGACATATCAGATAAAGGGCTAGTATCCAAAATGTATAAAGAACTTATCAAACTCAACACCCAAAGAACAAGTAATCCAATCAAGAAATGGGCAGAAGACATGAACAGACATTTTTCCAAAGAAGACATCCAAATGGCCAACAGACACATGAAAAAGTGCTCAACATCCCTCGGCAGCAGGGAAATCCAAATCAAAACCTCAATGGGATATCACGTCACACCAGTCAGAATGGCTAAAATGAACATATCAGGATACGACAGTAGTTGGCTGGGATGCGGAGAAAGGGGAACCCTCCTACACTGTTGGTGGGAATGCAAGCTGGTGCAACCACTCTGGAAAACAGTATGGGGGTTCCTCAAAAAGTTGAAAATAGAGCTACCATACAATCCAGCAATTGCACTACTGGGTGTTTACCCCAAAGATACAAATGTAGGGATCTGAAGGGGCACGTGCACCCTGATGTTTATAGCAACAATGTCCACAATAGCCAAAATGTGGAAAGAGCCAAGATGTCCATCGACATATGCATGAATAAAGAAGAGGTGGTGTATATACACAATGGAATATTATGCAGCCATCAAAAGGAATGAGATCTTGGCATTTGCAACGACGTGGATGGAACTGGAGGGTGTTATGTTGAGTGAAATAAGTCAATCAGAGAAAGACATGTATCTTATGACCTCACTGATATGAGGAATTCTTAATCTCAGGAAACAAACTGAGGGTTGCTGGAGTGGTGGGGTGGTGGGAGGGATGGGGTGGCTTGGTGATAGATATTGGGGAGGGTATGTGCTATGGTGAGCGCTGTGAATTGTGCAAGACTGTTGAATCACAGATCTGTAGCTCTGAAACAAATAATGCAATATATATTACGAAAAAAAAAGAAGATAGCAGGAGGGGAAGAATGAAGGGGAGTAAATTGGAAGGGGAGATGAACCATGAGAGACAATGGACTCTGAAAAACAAACTGAGGGTTGTAGAGGGGAGGGGGTAAGGGGATGGGTTAGCCTAGTGATGGGTATTAAAAAGGCCACGTTCTGCATGGAGCACTGGGTGTTATGCACAAACAATGAATCATGGAACACTACATCAAAAACTAATGATGTAATATATGGTGATTAACAGAACAATAAAAAAATTAATGAAAAGGAAATTAAGACAGTCCTATTTGCAATAGCATCCAAAAGAATAAACTTCTTAAAAATAAATTTAACCAATGAGGCACAAAACTTTTACACTGAAAACTACAAAATATTGCTGTAAGAATTAGAGAAAACCTAAATAAATGGAAAGGCGTCCTGTGTTCATGGGTTGGAAGACTTAATATTGCTAAGATGACAGTATTACCCAGAGTGATATGCACATTCAGTATAATCACTTTTGAAATCTCAACAGTGCTTTTTATAAAAAAATGGCAAAGCCCATCTTAAAATTCATATGGAACTTCAAGGGACCCAGAATAACCAAAACAATCTGAAAAAGAACAGAGTTGAAAGACTCACATTTCCTGCCCTTAAAACTTACTACAAAGCTACAATACTCCAGTGTGGTACTGACAGAAGGAAGACATACAAACCAGTGGACTTGATAGAGTTGAGAACTCAGAAATAACCTTCACGTCTATGATCAATTGATTTTCAACTAAGTTGCCAAGACCATTCAGTAAGGAAAGGACAGTCTTTTAACAAATGGTGCTGGGATATCCACATTCAAAAGTATGAAGTTGGACCCTTACTTTACACCATATACAAATATTAACTCAAAATGGATCAAAGACCTAAATTTAAAAGGTATAAAAGGTAAAAATTAAACACTATAAAACTCTGGGGAGAAAAAGGAAAAAGTCTTCATAAACTTAAGTTTGGCAATATTTTCTTAAATATGACATCAAAAGCACAAGTGATAATAGAAATGATAACTTGGACTTCAAGAGAGTAAAAAGGCAGCCCATGGAATGGGAGAAACTATTAGCAAATCATACACCTGATAAGGGACAAATATCCAAAATATATAGAAAATCCTATAACTCAACCACAAGAACAGAAACCTAATTTTTTAAATGGGCAAAAGACTTGAATAGACATTTTCCCCCAAAAGATACACAGATGGTCAGTGAGCACATGAACTGATGCAAATCAAAAACACAGGAAATATCACGTCACGCCTACTAGGATGGTTAAAATTAAAAAGAAAATAATTACTAGTTGTGGTGAAAATGTGGAGAAAGAGGAATTCTAGTACATTGCTTGTGGGAAAGTAAAATGGAACAGCTACTGTGGAAAACAGTTTGGCAATTCCTCAAAAAGTTACACAGAGAATACTTTATCATCCAGCAATTCCACTCCTAGTGTATAACTAAAACATGGGCTCAGACTGATACTCACACTGCAATATTCATAACAGCATTCGTCACAACAGCTAGAAGGTGGGAACAACCCAAGTGTCATCAACAGATCAGTGGGTAACCAAAATGTGGCATTGCACGTACAATGGAATATTATTCAGCAATAAAAAGAACAAAGTACTGGGGTGCCTGGGTGCTCAGTCATTTAAGTGTCCAGCTCTTGATTTTGGCTCAGGTCATGATCTCAGGGTCTTGAGATTGAGCCCTGCATTGGGCTCCCTGCTCAGCGTGGAGTCCACTTGAGATTCTCTCTCTCCCTCTGCTCCTCCCCCCACTCACATGCACTCTCTGTCTCAAATAAATAAATACATCTTAAAAAAAAAAAAGAACAAAGTACTTATACATGCTACAACATGGTTGAACCTTGAAAAATATTATGGTGAGTAAAGTACCAGACAGAAGAGGACAAATATAATGTACCACTTAAATGAAATATCTAAAATAGGCAAATTCATGGAGACAGAAAGTAGATTCGAGGTTTGCAGGGGCTGGGAGGAGGAGGGAATGGGAGTTATTGCTCAGTGGGTACAGGGTTTCTGTTTGGGGTGACGAGAGAGTTTTGGAAATGGTGGTGATAGTTGCACAACATTGTGAATATAATTAACACCACTAGATTGCATACTTAACAGTGGTTAAAATGGCAAACTTTATGTTATGTATATTTTATCACAATAAAAAAAAATAGTTTGTCTTGCAAGTTGGTGAGTACATTGTTTGGGAGTATGAAATAATTCACCCAGAGGATAAATATCATGATGGTTGTTTGCGTCTCACTTTAGCCTGTGTACACAGAATACACATTTGCCATGACCTTGTAGTACACTACTCTATCAAAACATTGATAATTAACCAAATTAGGAAAACATATTGAATCAGAAATGGCATTATTTTTATCAACAGGTTACACCTAAAGAAAAGCAGATTTTATTAGTGAAAAAGGAGAAGAGAGAAAGTTTTCTATAGATCTGGTGAAATTTCAGGGCAGTTTCCAAAAGGTTAAATGGCCTGATCATTTTAAATGACTCTGGTAGGCTAAATAATGACCCCAGTGTTCACATCCAAATCCCTGGGACCTGTGAATACGTGACCTTACACGGTAGAAAGGGACTTTGCAGATGCGGTTAGGTGAAGGATCTTGAGATGGGGAGAGTATGTGGTGTAAGCAAGTCATCCCCAGGGTCCCTCTAGAAGGTAGGAGGGTCAGAATGAAGAGAGGCGATGTGGGTCTGCAGCTTTGGGGGAGGAGGTGAGGTGATGAGAGGCACAGAGGTCAGAGTGATGCTGGGCCATTTGCCAAGGAATGTGGGCGGCCTCTAGGAGCCGGTGGCCAGAACAGGCAAGGAAGTGGGTTCTCCCCGGGGCCTCACCAGGAAAGCTGTCCTGCGGACCCATGTTAAATTTCCCATCTCCAGACTTTACGATAATAAACTTAAGTTGCTAAGTTTGTCATAATTTATTACAGCAGCAACACAATTAATGCAATGACAAATTTTACTTGCAAAGTCATTGTTACTTTTTTGAGAAACAGTTTTATCACAAGCACTATTTTTATATCACTCACTTAAGATTGTGGGTTTGAGGATTGTTCTCCTTGCTGAAGAGAGTAATGGAGATAATACTACCACTTACAATGCGTTCGCCAACAAAGCATTGTGCTAAAAGCTTTGCGTACTTTATTTCAAAAATCCTTACCACCTTTTCAGGTGGGTACCATTACCTCCTTTTACAGATGAGGAAACAGGCTCCGTGAGGTTAATTTCTTTAAGGTCCTACAGTAGTGGTGTGACTGGGCGTGTGCCGAAGGAGGAGGAGAATCGCCAAGAGCTAAGCTATTTCTGTTTCTTGTGATAGATTAAAGACAGTTGTTACCCATAAGAGAATGGAAGTCTGCGAGAAAAGAAAGAAGATAGAAAGAGGTGTTGGGATGGGCAGTTCCGTGCATTCAGGAAAGTTTGGTTCGGGATAGCTTGGCTCTCGTTCACATGGGGAATTGAGGAAAGCAGGAAGCAACCGGCCATTTCTGTGTTGGGCATTTGAAAGTCAAATATTCACATGCCTTAGATGTTCCCAAAAGAAAGATCTGTTTTTTTATAATTTCTGGAAAAAAGAATGTTCTCTGTATTAAAACTACTTCATAATGAGTGTTGCCACATGATACATTAGGCACAACTATGATTTGTTGAAGCTTTGCAAAATTGTTGTTGTTCATGTAACTGGAATACTTAATGTATATTTTATATATTTGTTTTGCAAACAATAGCAAATCTAGAGGACATTCTTTGAAGTAAGAAGCAGTGGGGCTTAATACTGGGCCACTTTTATTTATTCTGTTTTACATGTGAATACAATAAACCATTTTTTAAGAAATTCAACATTTTTAAAGAGAGTGGATAAAAATATTTGATGATTTGGAATGTAGTTGAGGGATGGCTGGTATATATTTTTTTTAAAAAGAGAAAAAAGCCTTGCTTGGCTCTTAAAGTAGGACCGATGACTACAGTGGCATTTCGGCTCTCAGGTCAAATCCCAGTGATAAGGTATCTGTTTTTGACAGGAGCAGTAACTGAAGTACTTAGGATTAAACAAAATATCTCATGTAACGGCATAGAGGAGGTGAAGAAAATGTGAAGCGATAAGGTGCTAGTTAGCCCAGGCTGGTGGTTTCGGATAGGAAGGGCGCCAGGCAGGAGATTAATATGTGCCCACACTAGCCCGTGTCAAGAGCTGAAAATACTATGCTGCATTTTTATCCCGAAGATGGAAATAGCATTCTTAGGAAAAATTGAACATGACATAGACATGTGGTAAACCGATTTTGTTTATTGACACATCTGTTTGTTCATTCGCTTATGAGACAGTTCCTGAGTGGCTGCTTGGTTGTTTTTAGGCCTCAGAATGAAACCAAGGCAAAATCGCAACGTAGGAAGTTTTATTTCAGCCTTGCTGCCATGCTTGTTCTCGAGCCTTCAGCCTCTCCAGTCCCCTCCCCAGGCTTCGGAGCTTGGAAACCAGTTACCAAAAGGCTCCAGGGACAGGGATGCTGGTAGTTTAGGATAAAAGGTGGTTGTGTTCGGAGGAAGAGCGAGAATGTGTGTTTAGGAAAGAAGCAGCAACCAGGTGTTAAATTCTATTACCTGTGTGTAAGCTAGAACTATGGTGTCCTTTACGTTCTTTTTGCTTTTTTTTGTTATTATATGCCTTGCTTTCAGAGTAAGAAAAAACCCAACAAAATATATGTAAGAAAGGAAACAACAAAAAGAATATGTTAGAATTTTTTCCTGCTATTTCGATGTTTTTCTTTCTGATTCATGTGCGGTTTATCAGGCCTGCTTTGCTGACTTAGCTGTTATTTAAATTGTTTAGAAACTTTTTTTTTCCAAATTGGTCAAAACAATATTCCCAAGTGCTACAGATTTTTATACCTTTTATGCACCATGCAAACATCCTGAGGTGTGGTAGGAGGCAATGAATATTTTAAATCGCTTCAGACTTTAAGGAGTGAACATTTAGGTTGCTCTCAACTTTATACAGTTACCAGTAGAGTAGAACAATATAACTAGTTAATATTTCTAACCAGATATTTTGACTAAATCATTGCATTGCTTTGGAGTCTTGAAGGATATAGTAAACCATGAAAGAAAAGTAGGATGTGCTTATCACCGAGTGCATTGGGAACACTACTTTATCCTGGGATCCAACATCAGAGCAGGCCTCTCCGAAGTGTCATTTGTCCTAGCACAATTAGCCTACAAGGGACCACCCTGTACTCGTCAACTTTATTGACGCTTTGCAGTGAGGGAGATCACACACAGAAGAATTGTGAGGCATCTGGCCTAACCAAGAAAAGATAAAGTTATTATAGGATTTGGGGTACGAGTTGAGTTTGAATGAAATATAAATGAAGCAATGTTTGGGTAGACTTAAATCAAACCAGAGGTCAATATCAGGTCTGAGAAGGATCCTGCATCCTGTTTCCTTAGAAACTACAAAGTTAAGATAGATGCAGAGTGTTGTATCCAGAACCCCCTTATCTTACTTGCGTTGGAAGTCGAGGCTGAGTCTCTGTGTCAAATTGTCTTAGAATCTCCAGGCAAGAGTGAGATATTTTATTCTTAATGTATAGTTTCAAACAGCAAAGCTTCTGATAGTCTGTGGTTTTAGAGAACAAATTTTTCAGCTAGTAATCACTCAACAAAGAGGTTGTCATGATGCTTGTCCTTGGGAGAAATAGCATGTTCTCGGGAGAAGTAGTTTCCTGTGAACTTTGTGGCTGGCTTTACCCATGGTTAGTGTTCTAGCCTGGTAAGTGATGGAGCTGATTTTCACCCTCTAAGCCCCAGCCAAAGCTTAGCCTAACAGAGATAACCAGCCAAGAGAGTGGAAAAGAACTTCCCAGGCAGAAAAGAGCAAGTGTGAAGGTTATGAACTGGAAAAGATCTGAACCCACATACAAGAACCTAAAAGCTAATACAACAGTAACATAGCAAATGATTAGAAATGAGTTGGGAGAGACAGGGGTCAGATCTCGCAGAAAGCTGTTAGCTTTATTAAGGATTTGGCATTTTATCAAAGAGCAAAGAGGAGCCATTAAAGGGGTCTCATGAGAGGAATTCCCCAATCTTGTCCTTCTCAGATGGAGAATGCCTGGTTGGCGCCATCATGGAAGCTGGTAAAGACGATGGTTTTTATGCAACTGACAACAGCAAAGGACAGATATGGAGAGATTCAAGACTGAGGGAGAACCAAAAGGTCTTAGTGAGTTGGAATGTGTAGGGAAGGAAGAGGGAGGAGAGTTGAGGGTGAAGTCATTAACGAAGATGTGGAACGCTGGAGGCAGGGCAGGATTGAGTGGACGGAGAAGAGGACAGTGTTGCAGGTCTTACATTTGTGCGATGGCAGGAAAGCGCTTGGATGTATGGATCTGGGGTCCAGAGGAGATGTTGAAGTGGTGGATAAATACGACCTTCAGTGTTTGTTTGAGGCCGTGGAAAAAGAAACTGACATTTTTTAAAAAGAGAGAGATTCGGGACAAAGCCCAGAAAAACTAGCAAACCCAGAGGTAGACAGAAGGAGAAGAGCCAGCAGGGAAACTCTGGCATCATGAAAATTACCAAAATGGTAAATGGTTTGATGCTTTGGTGTTGCCTCAGTTGTACTGGTCATCAGTCTCTTAGATGGAAAAAAAAAATTGAGACAACCTGATCCCGCTTCTGTCCTTATCCGCTGTCCTTTGCACTATCTGTACGCATCTCTGCTTAGGCATTTCCTTTCGTGAAATGCCTGTGACCGAAGCTAGCAAATGCTTATTTATTTGTGAAGGGCTTGAAAGATACAAGCATCCATGTGACCCGTTATCACAGCCCTGAAGAGTTGTTTTACATTTTATTTAATTATATGTTCTAACGACAGCTTTTACCTGTGAATCCCCAGACATAATATGTACTTTCATGCTTCCAAGTGGGTGTTCACGCTGTTCCCTTGGTTCCGAATGCCCTATCTTCTCTGTTTTTGACCCACCAAGTCCTACTTAACTTTTAAAACCTAGCTCCAGTGGCATGCTCTCCTCTGAGCCTTTTGCCGTTCTAATAGGCAGAAGGAACCACTCCTTCTCCATATCCCTACAGTCTTCACTGTATTCTGTTAGTAGAGATATTGTCACATTTCGTTTTGATAAGGTATAGACAGGTATAGATATATTTGTCACTGTCATTGGACTGTGAGGTTCTTACAGGAAGCAACCATATATTATTTGACTTTACGTCCGTGATACTGAGAATACAGCTCATTGAATTGAGTCGCGTGTGATAGGAGGTGACACGGTAAAACGTAATGTGGACATACATGTTTCAAGTTCAGATAAATGTCGTGACATATGCAAACGAAATATTCCGCTGACTTTTTTTTTCACCCAGGCGCCCCTCAGCTGACTTTTTACCTTTACATCCTATTTCACCTTGTACAGACTGTGAGATACGTATATACTATACCCACTTCTGCAGGCCTTTTGAACATGCTGTTTCCCGCCTGGCAGATACCTCTATCTCTCCCCTCTCACAATTCCACCCCACCCTTCAGTGTTCGCTTCAACTAAACTTCGGTAAAGAAACATTCAACTAACTCCTCCCTCCACCTCCAGGTGTCTTGCTCAGTTGCAAGGTCTGCTGTCACCCTGCAGTCTCATTTTTTTTAAAGATTTTATTTATTTATTTGAGAGAGGACACAAGCAGGGGGAGGGGCAAGGGGAGAGGGAGAAGCAGGCTGCCCACTGAGCAGGGAGCCCACTGAGGGCTCGATCCCAGGACCTCGGGATCATGACCTGAGCGGAAATCAAGAGTCAGATGCTTAACCAACTGAGCCACCCAGGCGCCCCTGCACTCTCATTTTTAACACACTTCATCTTTTAGTTACTCAGTGAATGTTGCTTTCTCACCTAAGACTGAAAACTCCAGGAAGGTAGGGATTCAATCAGTATCTCTTTTTTTTTTTTCCCCAAGGGAGGGAAGAAGGGCAGATTTTTAAATTTTTTTGAAAGTAAATGAAAGAAACAATAAAATAATAAGCCCTCATGTACCATCACCTAGCCCCAGTCCCCACGAACCCAATGGCCAGTCTGTCCCTACTGCACCCCTACCTATTCCCCACACCTTCATAGTATCTTGAAGGAAGTCTCAGACATCATATGATTTTATTTGCAAATATTTCAGTATGTGTTTCTAAAAGCACTCCTTTTTATAACAACTACAATGCCACTGTCACACCTAGAAACGAATTAAGCATCTTTAATATCAAATATCCAGGCAGAATTTAAATTTCTAATTTTTTTCATCATTTTAAAAGTGTGCTTTCTGGACTCAGGTTATAAATAAGGTTCACATCTTGAACTTAGTTAATAGTCTTTTAAGTCTTTTTAGCTATAGATTGACCCTCTATTTTTTCTTTTTGTTTCATACATTTGTAAAGGTAACAGTAGTTTTTTTTGTTTTTTTTTGACAGATATAGCCCTAAATTTTAGTCCAGTCCTGGTCATGGTATTTATTTTGATAAGTATAGTGTTTGATGAGTTACTTGGTTGGATGAAAATGAGATGCATGAATGAGAAATCCCAGAGAAGAGATACCTAAAGAAAGAAAACTTAATAGCAGCCTTTGATTTCTCTGATCTCATATTTCTGTGGTCTCCTCTGAATGTTGAAATTTATTTGATACACAACAGATGTGCGATTTTGAGGGAAATAGTATATCATTCTTTGAAAATCTCTAAGAATTTAATTCATCCTTGAATTCTTTTTAATCGTTCATTTTAACCACTTTTGCTGGATAAAAATGGCCATTGGAACAGCAAAATGAGGGCAGCCTGAAAAGGGTTTTCATTGTTTAATAAAATTTACCTCTCCTCCTTAAGAAACTGTCATTAGTGGGCCACGCAGCCTCTGTTTTACTGTTGTCGGATGAGAATACTGCAGCCTTTAATGCAATCAGATTCCTTGGGAAGGGTGTTTATCTTCTTACCAGGTACTGACACTATAATTAGGGGAAACAAAGCCCAGCAATGACTCAATGTAGAGAATGACGTTATTGAAAACAGAGGAACTACTGGAAGAAGGAATTCTTAGTCAATAAGGGGGAAAAACTGAAATAAAGTTTAAATTTAACTCTTAGTCCATATTGTTAAAAACGAGACAACAGGATCAAAATGGAGTCACTTATGCTAAGCCCCAGGTCACCAAACCAAGACTTAATTAATTACAGTTTTGATCTCTCCCAGAAATGGAATCTTAAACCAATTAATCAGGAATCACCTGACCAGCACTAGTGAAGAAATCTGCCTGATGGATCCCTGCCATCCCCTAAAGAAAAGTGACCTTGCCCCAACCAGTCCACTTCCCGCTCGTGTAACTTTGTTACTGCTCCCTTGTGGCTATAGAAGCCTTTAATTTTGTACAGCTCCTCAGAGCTTTCTCTGTCTGCCGCATGGGGTGCTGCTCAATTCATGAATCACTGAATAAAGCCAGAAGATCTTTGAAGTTTACTCAGTTGAATTTTTTTTTACCAGCATTAACGGATGAGCACAAAAATAAAACTATTTTCCCTGAGATCATATTGACAGTATTTATAAAGTTTATTATTATAAAATATTATAATGTAAGTCTTCCTCTCTCTAGCCACCTCCATTCAGTTTCCAGAGGTTAAACTATTGTTTCTTATATATCCAGCCATTTGCTATCAGAATGCAAATGTGTATATGTATGTATATATCCATATGTGTGTGTACATATATAGATAGACATACACACACACACACACACACACACACACACACACGGGATCAGAGTAAACTAATTTTCCTTTACCTTATTTTTTTAACCCATAAATGTATCTTAGGTATTTTTCCATGGGAACACGTATAGCCTCTTTCTTTTTAATGGTTCCATAGTGTTTCACTGTGTACGGTTGTACCATAATGATTTATTTAACCCATCCCCTTATGATGGCATTTAGATGTTTTTCCTGTTATACACCAGCTCAGGCCATGCTGCACTGGTCATACATACTTGTGTATGAATTTATATGTAAGGCACATCCCTAAAAGTGGAATTTCTGGGCTAAAGAATATTATACTGTCAATAGATGTTGCCAAGTTGTTCTCTGAAAATGTTATACTAGCTTACGCTACCACCAGTGGTCCACAAGAATGTCTTATTTCCCTTCCCTCTGGCCAACACCAAGCATCCTCAATCTTCCTAATCTTGCCTGTTTGAAAGATGAAAAATGATATCCCACTGCTGGCTTTTATTTTGCTTTGTTTGCAAGTGTCAACGTGGGAAAGTCTTGGTGACTAATGGAACCGTATGCCAATAAGCAGGGTACGAGAACAGAATGTGTCAAGTTGGAACGACCAGTGTGAACCCTGAAAAGAAATCTTGATTGTGGCTGTCCTGAGCAGCCCCAGAAGCAGCCCTTCTACTCATCACCGCCGCTTCTATTACACACCTCTGGAGCCCATATTTTGATCACTAACATCATTCTCTACTAAGAGGAAACCAAGGCTCCTGAGGATAGTTAATTTAATGTCCTGGAGCAGAGAACAATCAGGAGGCATCCAGAAATTCCTATTTTTTCCTAGGAAGTCATGGTGTTCTCAAGATCTTTGGAAGCAATTCTGAAGAGCCAAAGAGGCCAGTTTTAGGGGGTTCCCTATCACCAAGTTGAGCCAACTTGGCAAAAAATTATAAAAATTATGATAAATTAGAACTCACTGAATTTTTAAAAGACCATGAGTTTATAATGATGTGCAAAAGGAAAATTTATACAAGGTATAAAAATGATAGTTGTAATACCTAAAAAGGTGAATAGATTATACTTAGCTTTTGTTAATTTTAGTAAGTAGGATAACGTTTATTATGGAATATATAATTTATTAATAATTATAATGTATCTATTTTTTAATTTTTATTGTTATGTTAATCACCATACATTACATCATTAGTTTTTGATGTAGTGTTCCATGATTCATTGTTTGTGAATAAAACCCAGTGCTCCATGCAGAATGTGCCCTCTTTAATACCCATCACCAGGCTAACCCATCCCCCCACCCTCCTCCCCTCTAGAACCCTCAGTTTGTTTTTCAGAGTCCATCGTCTCTCATGGTTCATTGTATCTATTTTTATTAAGTATGTCCATTCATGAAGAAGTTAAGTTCCTGTTTCTATTTGTATGGACAGAAAGAGCGAACCAATGTTCATGAATTTTTTCCAACAGTTCTGAGGAAAAAAAGAAAACCTGTATCAAGGAAGGACTAATCAGCAAGTGGGATCTCCCTGGGGGCAGGAGGTAATAGTTGAATAGCATCTCTAGTCACACACAGTAAGCATTTAAATGAGAGTCCAGGGGTGTGTTTGAAGATATGCTTCAAGATGAAAAATTGGACAAATGTCCCCCTTAAAGAAAGCTAACCGCACACACTCATTTTCTCATCATCCGGGTAATATAACATTTAGATGACCCTATAATTATAATGAAGTACTAATAAGACATACATAAATTTCCAATTATACCGACAGACTATGTCAATATATCATTATGAAAGGATAAAAATTAGGTGCAGTCAGCCTGCAGAACACCTCAATTCTAATAAAACTGCCAAGTTTTCTAAAATTTAAATCTATGCATATGAAATGTATTAAGGATAGTGTGGTAAACTGAATAATGATTTCTGAAGAGGTCCATGTCCTAATCCTGCAGAATCTGTGAATTTTACCTCATATGGCAAAAGGGATTTTGCAGATAGATTAAGAACCTTAAGATGGGAGATGATTCTGGATTATCTGGGTGGGCTGATGTCATCACGACTCTCCTTTTAGGCTGGTCAGAGGAGTAGTCCAAGTCAGAGGGGGAGGTGGTGGGATGTTGGAGCAGAAGATGGTGCACTGTGCTTAGAAGACAGAGGTAGGGGCTATAATCAAAGGAACACAGGAGGCCACTAGAAGTTGAAAAAAAGGAAATGGATTCTCTTCTCAGCACCTCCAGAAAGAACCAGCCCTGACAACACCTTGATGTTAGCTCCGTGAAAGTGATTTCAGACTTCAAACTCTAGAACTGTCAGAGAACAAATTTTTGTTATTTTAAACAACTAAGTTTGTGGTAATTTGCTACAGCCCCAATAAGAAACTAACAGATAGGTTTGGAAAAAATCCCATGATGGTGATTAGTGAAACTTTGTAATAAAAAATCTATGAGTGGTTCAAATGTGAATTATCTGCTCACAGGTCTCCTATTCTGATCTCAATTCAAGCCCTCCTCCGAAAAACCTTCAATCCAGCCAGCAACCCAGGATGTGTCACTTTAGCTTGACCAAGATGGCATTCTTTTCCTCTTGGGTCATGTAAGACTAGTAGAACCCAAGCTGAGTAAGAAATAAAGAAGTAGATTGTTCGTGGACATAAGCACAGAGGAAGGCTGAATGAAGATACAAGGAGAAGACTGCCATCCTCAAGCCAAAGAGAGTCCTCAGAAGAAACTAACACTGCTGACACCTTGATCTTGAACTTCCAGCCTCCGGATCTGTGAGAAAATAAATTTCTGTTGTTTAAGCAGCACAGAAAAAAAAAGTACCCTGGGGAGGCCAGAGTACCCAGTCAATGGTACTTTTTTATGGCAATCCTGGTAAGCTAATATAAATATCTATCGAGGGGCACCTGGATGGCTCAGTCGGTTAAGTGGCTGCCTTCGGCTCAGGTCACGATCCCAGGGTCCTGGGATCGAGCCCCACGTCTGGCTCCCTGCTTAGCAGAGAGCCTGCTTCTCCCTCTCCCTCTGCCTGCCGCTCTGCCTACTTGTGCTCTCTCTCTAGCTCTCTGTCAAGTAAATACATAAAATCGTTAAAAATAAATAAATAAATATCGAAAATTAGCATTTATTAAATCATGAAACAATCAACTTTCCTCTAAATACCTCTATACTGCTTATATAAGTAACAAATTAAAATGTAAGGATTTAAGAAATATTTTGTGTTGCAAACTTAACATTTTAAAGCATTTAAAGTCACAAACACAAGGTATTAGTTTCCACTGTGTGAAGCAAAAAGATTTTTTTTTTGCAAAAATTACAAATTTGATAACAAAACTTATTTTCAAGAATGATAATATCACAGAATTAATGTTTTTCTTATTATTGCTCATATTCCCATTCTTATTAGCATCCCAGGATCCAAGTTTGACTCATCATGGCTCCCTTCCTCCACCATCACGGTGTGTGTGGTTGTGTGTTCCTTGCCATGTCTCCTCACAAGACTTTCAGGATCAAGTAATTCCTGGCCAAGAAACAAACACAGAATCATCCCATTTCCCAGCGGATTCAGATGAAAACAGGTAAGGTACAACTCCGAGAGGAGGTATTGGAGGAGACCCAAGCTGAGTCTGCAAGGGATCGATCACACATGAGATGACACATGTATTTATGCTTTGTGAAGATCCCCTGCTCACATCATATACTCTGTCAACTACATCACTACTACCTGAACAATAGACATGCTTTATCAGCAAAGTGATTTTTCTCTGTTACATAATGCTTCTGCACCAGTAGGTTGGTTCAGTAATAAATCTGTGAGACCTTTTGTTTGAAAAAAAAATTTTTTTTTTTTACTCACCCTGCGTTCTAGTAATCCTATGAAATTCCATGCACATAAGGTCTTCTGAATCTGTGCTTCATTTTTTGTTAACTTGTCATTCATTATTTATATTTTGGCTTTGTGTTAGAAGATATTTCCTTCATTATTCTTTCACATCATTTAATTTTTTCTGGTAGTGCTTTTTCCCCCAGGTTTTCTACTGAAGCTTAAGTTTGAAACCATGTATTCAGTTTCAGGAATTACTTTGTGCTCTCTAATTCTATCTCCCTGAGAGTTCTCATTACATTGCAGAAGAGCTCTTCTGTCTGTTCTGTTATTTCTGTATCAGTGTGAGTCATCTGTTCTAGTCATTTACTCAGTATCCTTTCTTCAAACTGTTATGTTCTCTTAAATGGGCGTAAGTTCCTTTAACATCAGGACACTCAATGAAAAATAACGTAGGGGTATTTTTCTCTCTTAGACTAGCAAATTGGTTTATGAGCTAAGAGCTCTCACATGAGGTGTGATAAGGATGGATATTCTGTTCTCAGGTTTCTCCAGAGCTTTCTCTCTTCCATGTCTCACTCCTTCCACTCTCTCACATCAATTCCTAGGATCACCTTCAAATAAAATGTCTGGTCTCAAGTCCTTGTTGAATGGTCTGCTTTAGGGTAAACTCAAACTAACATGCTTACCATGTATTAAATTGGATTCTGAGCAAGAAGTAACGGGGGAACATTTTTGGTTAAAAACAGTCTCCTCCAGCTTCCCTCAAACCATCCTGTCAAGGCAGCTGATGGGTCCATGCAGAGATGAGTCCATTGTTACCCCCTGGTGGCCTTCATAGTGAAATGAGCTGGGCTGGAGCTGACTCTGTTCCATGGCCCCTGTAGTGTATGGTCATATCATGTAATGCCTAAACTAGGAGGCTTGTAAAAGTCCTCTCATAATTTTTATCATCACCTTTAAAATTGCAAGTAAAGCCAGATGATGTATCATATTTGTTAAGTCTACCTCACGCTGCACATCTGCTAAAGTGACTGATTTCAGTAACAGGTTTAGTTGGGTGGAAAGATCAAGCATGTATACCACTTGGACAATAAGAGTTAATTCACTTAAAGGACACAGAAGGAAGTCAACACAATTAAAATACATGGGCAATTTTCCAAAACAAACCAAGATGTGCAGCTTCCTGGTCCCAAATGCCTCCCCAGAGGATGTATGCAGATGATAATACCTGTTTAGTGAGGGTCCTATCAGATGCCCTGGAAGCAAAGAAATCTCCTCAAGTATAGTCATACATACCTACATACAGACATACATACGATACTGGAATTTTCCTGCATGTAGCCCAGTCTAGGTATGCAAAGAGACACCCTTAACTGACTCAAGTGCACCTCATTAGTCAGGTGGTTAACATGTTGCAGAAAATGTAATTGCAAGGTACAGGGTCTTTAGGCATAAACAAAGCCCTCCTCCATCAGTCTCATGCTCTCTGGTCTAGTACAGCCTGAACCCAACCCTGAGGAAACACAGCAAGGCTCAGGTTCCCAGCCCCCTCCCGGAGGCATTTGAGCAAGTAGTCAGGCCAACTGTGGGGCTTGGGTTGAATGGGTTTCCACAGCACCCTGCATTTACCTCTGAAGCACTTACCATGAGTAGAAGTTAAGCTCCATGAGGGCAGGGATTTTTATGTTTTGTGCATTGTTGTGTCCCTAGTGCCTAGAACAATGCCTGACACATGATAGAGCCTCAATAAATATTTGTCAATAAATAAATGAATGAAAGAGATTACAGATCCAACGCCTCTGTCCTTCCCTAGGTCATAAGCTCCACAAAACAAGGGCTCTTGTACCTGGGCCACTTCTGTCTCTAACACTGTACCTGCTTCATAAACGATGTATAAATGTTGATAAGTTAGTGAATGTCTGCATGAATGACATTTGGTAAAATCATTCAGCTAAGATCGATGTAAATAATAATTACATATTCTTGTTTCAAGACATCCTTGAATATAAACCTCTTAGGCAAATAATCATTCAGTAATACGTCCTCTCAGCTTCTAGGACCAAATGTTTTGCTTATCTCAACAATACGCATTCAAAATACCCAGTTCAGTCTCACCTTTCCAGAGAAAATTATTTTCTCTCTTGGATTATTCCAAAATATGTAGGAATATACATTTCCTCTCTGCCTCCTTCTTTTATTTATTTATTTTTAAAGATTTTGTTTATTTATTGATGAGAGACAGAGAGAGAGAGAGAAGCAGAGGGAGAAGCAGGCTCCCAAGGAGCAGGGAGCCCGATGCGGGACTTGATCCCAGGACCCCAAGATCATGACCTTAGCCGAAGGCAGACGCTTAACCATCTGAGCCACCCAGGTGCCCTGCCTCCTTCTTTTATAAATTGGTGTTGACTTTTAAATTTTTATTGGTAGTTTGAAATTTATAATGAAAATGAAAATACTGATAAGGTCTTTGGCTCTAGTAATAAGAAGTATTACAGATAACTCAAAGAATAAAGCTTTTCTGCATTACATCAAAATTCATCTCTTGGGGGCGCCTGGGTGGCTCAGATGGTTAAGCATCTGCCTTCGGCTCAGGTCATGATCCCAGGATCCTGGGATTGAGTCCCACATCGGGCTCCCTGCTCCTTGGGAGCCTGCTTCTCCCTCTGCTTCTCTGTCTCTCTCTCCCTCTCTCTCTCCGTCTCTCATGAATAAATAAATAAAATCTTAAAAAAAAAATTCATCTCTTGGAAAATGATACAACATGGTTGGCGGAGATGAAGGTAATTTATCAATTCATTTGGTCAGTGCATATTTCACGATCATAACTTTCTAAAATTAAGTATGAATATGTAACAACTTGGAGTACCTCAGTGCTGAGCCTTATCACTTGGGTGAGCCCCTTTTTATCAAACTGGAACTGTAAAAGTCCTTAACATCATCTATCCTAATGACATGACAATGGCTTACTTTGTGTCATTTATTTTCATAATTCATCCTTTGTGAAAAATATTACCAAAAGTGTTTACCATAGAAGTGAGTGAAACTTAAAGACAAAGAGAAATAATAAAATTAAAGAGAGAGCACTCAGAGGATGGGAGCCACTGATTCAAAAAGAATAGAGGAAGGATTTATAGAAACAACTTATAATGTTCAATCATTGAGTCTTGGTAAAAACTCATTCCGCATGTGTAAAGAAGTGGTTGAATGATTCACACAGAAATAGTCTGAGATATAGCAAAGTTGGAAGTCACTCTGGAGGAAGATGGGCATTCCGGGGCAAGAGTATTACATCTCTAGAGTGGAAGTGCCGTGGTGGTTTCATAGACAAAAGATAGAGTGTACTTCAGCTGTTGTCGATGGCTTCCTCTGAAATAGATTGCATTGATGATCCTAGGTTTTTAACCACAGATAAGAGAATTTGGGAAAACCTCTAGTGATTATGCAATTCACTCCCCTATCTCTCACCTCTGAGACATCCTGTAGACACACAGTGCACATATTATAAGTATACATTTCAAAAGAGAAGGATGCTACAACTCCTCTTAGTAACCTACAGGGGTATCCAATCTTCCTCTCATCTTCATTCTCATTTCCAGAGGATTATGTTTCTAGAACATCTTTTGGATTCCTGCTCACCTTCTCCTTCCCTTGCCGTGGACCTTGTCGCCCTTCACAGAAACTATTCAGGTGACCTCCTAAATGGTGTCCTTGTACCCGCGTCTTGCTCCCTTCAATACATCTTCCATCCTCCTGCTATTTACTTTTCTCAGGGAATAGCAAATCGCATGACCCCCTACTCACAAGTATTTTACTGCACACCACTGCTTATATTTTTTAAAGTCCCAGAATGCTTCATTCAGCCTTTGATCTGACCCAACCAACTCTCCCAGCTTCACTGAGTAACAAGTCCCCACTCCTCACCATTCTGAAACAGGCAGTATTCCTTCAACACATGGCACTCATGTTTTCAAGGCATTACCACTCCTTCCACCAGAAACACTCCTTTACCAAACCCGTCCTCTCTTCTTTGCTTGCAGAAATCCAACTGTTCTATTATGGCATCTTAAGTGTCATCTCCTGTGGGAAGCTTTCTCAGGTCCCCATCCTCAAAAGGAACTGTTATTTCTTCTTGACAGCGATGACTCTTCGTTTGACTTCTATCAGAGCACTTAGCAATGTGAATTTAAAGGAGACAAAGACTCTCAAACTCTTGGTTTGATTAAGGAATGCAACAAAATCCTAAGTTTATTACCTTTTTATATATGAAGGGAGAAGAAGGACATTATGAAGCTGTTCATGCTTAGTGAAGAACTCCTGCATGCGTTTATCCTTCTCAGAAAAGAGAGATCAATTTAAACATTTTTCCTCAAGCAAGAAATTATTACATAAGTCACCCACTCAGAATTACCGAATTCTAGCAATTATAAGTTTCTTTTCACAGGATATAGCAATAGGCTCAGAAGTCTAGGTGTCTTTAAAAGACTTTTCTGTTGGGACGCCTGGGTGGCTCAGTTGGCGGAGTGCCCGACCCTTGAATTCAGCCCAGGTCTTGATCTTGGGGTTCTTAAGATCAAGCCCCACATCAGGCTCTGTGCTGGGCATGGAGCCTGCTTAAGATTCTCTCTCTCCTTCTCCCTCTGCCCCCCTCCCCCAATTCATGCTCTCTCTCTCTCTCTCTCTCAAAAAAATGATTAAAAGACTTTTCTGTTAAACCAAAGAAAATTAGAATAAGATTATATAGTTTTTTATACAAGTCTTTGCTTTGGGTAAGAGAATAAGAGCGACACTCTTGTGAATGGAATGAATTCTCTACTTGATCAGAACTGGCTTTACAATATGGTATGATATGTGCTCTTCTGCAGATCTAAGGGAATATTTTCGTCTCTTTCTGAGATTCTTACCACAAAATACATTATCAAAGCTATTTGATTAGTTAGCAAATAGAGTGTGCTTGGGAATCTGAACCTTACAGCATGGCAAAGAAAAGAGCAGGATAGATGTGTGACAAATGGAATATGAGGCAGAGAATAGGTTGTTTCCACATCAGTCTGTTTCCCATGGAGTTAGAACTCCTTAAAGACTGGTCTTTAGTACTGCCTGACCTTGTACTTCCATCCCTAGCATAAAGAGGCTGTTTGAGTATTTGAATATTTGACTGAAATGTACCCTTGTTGGTCAAAGGGGAAAGTATAATCATTCTGTCTGTTATTCAGGTCTCCAGTGCGATACGTGATTTACAGAGAGGGGTTCAAAGGCTGATCCAAAGTGAGTATCTAGCACATTTTCCTAAGATTTACCCTGAACCTCACGGAGCAGAACTCAAGAGACTTCATCCTAACTCTGCCAACATTTTCCTCTTAGTTGAGCAGGATTTATCATGTTCAAGAAGACTCTAGATTGAAGAGTAAAAAGCAGCCAATAAGTGTATTCGGAGTTCTTTGGTCCTTTGTCCACACTCCCCTTCTTTGGCAGCCATACACACCCCCTGAGTTCAGGGGACTTGCTTCAGTCTGGAGCCTCCTAATTTAGTCTTACCAGCCCAAGGTAGCATCCCAAACCTAAGCTCTCTCTCTCTCTCTCTTTTTTTTTTTCGGGAGGGGGTGGAGGGACAGATGGAGAAGGAGAGAGAGAATCGGAAGGAGGCTCCACGCCCAGTACTAGCCCGATGCAGGGCTTGATCCCGTGACCCTGAGATCATGACCTGAGCTGAAATCAAGAGCCAACCAACTGAGCCATCCAGGTGCCCCCAAAGCTCTCTCTTTTTATTTATTAGAACTTACTGATTCTTTCCATTTTCCTGGGGTTCTGCCAGCTGACTGGTTAATGTGATTAACTAAGCAAATGCTGCTATTTATCTCAGGTAACATATGCATATATACAGAGGCCCATTAAATGGATTAACATGGGACATACCAGGACCAATAGAGACATTTATGTTGAAAAAAAAAAAAAAAAGCTGTCCTGGGATCCTTAAAATCTCAGCTTCTTGGTCTCCTCTTTAGTCTGGACTTGTCGGAAATTTGCCTCAACTCAAGGCCTGAAGAAGAAACATCTTTCTGTTTTCTTAGAATTTCTTTTCGTAGGCACTAGTAGCAGTGACGGAGTCCCTGTAATGTTTTTTCATCAACCACACAGGTAGCTCTGTTAAACTCTCCCAGATCAGGCTGTGGGGGGCCCGGTCACCATCAACACCTAGTGACCACACCCTGTCGGTCCGCAGACTTCAGCTCAAACTGAAATAATTGGCAGGTGGCAAGCAGCAGAGAGAGTGAGTCCATCTGGAACTTTTCTATTTCCGCTGTAAGAACAACCCTGGAAAATAATGTGGCGGTACCATGCACTTAATGGAGGGGCAGTTCGGTATTACACGTGGTTATATCCGCTAGTCACACATGAACAGTATAGAAGGAGCCATGGTCCTTTAACTGATGATTGAATCCTATCTCCCAAACCATACAAAGTCCACAGGGAGCTGGGGGGGTGCCTCATTCCTTCTCCCTGTCCCGTAGCCCATCAAGGGACACAGCTCCATCAGCCTCTCAAGGCCACATGTTCCCAACGTGCCCTTCCTCTCATCCCTCCTCTCTGTGTCATAGCCTTGAGTCCCTTTAAGCTGGTGATTTTCAGTGTAAGCCATGCATGGATTCTCCTAATATACTAATACCTAGGCCCCACTCCCAGAGCATCCGATTCATTTGGTCTGGGATGAGGCCTGGGGCATACTTTTTATTTCCCCCCTCCTTTTTTTTCCTTAAATTTAGCCCAGGGCAGTGCATGGTCCTGCTGAGAACGCCTGTCTCCTCAGCTCCTCTCCGCCAGCATCCCACCTCTTTCTCCAGCTAACTTGCCAGTCATTCGATTCCATCAGGCTCATCTCTAGGTGGAATGAGGGTCATTGGAAACTTGGAATGGATTTCTCACTTTGACTAGACAAGACTCCTCTTACTGTTTCTTCTCCTTACTCTCATGCTGAAACAGCTCCTGTCTCTTCCACCACCTTGAATCATTTGACTAAATGTACCCCTTCATTACTCTTGCTCAGTGCATGTAGGCAACAGCCTTTAAATGTGATCCTGCACTAACTTGACAAGCATATTTCTGGGCCAAGAAAATCTGCCTTCATTTAGTCCTTTGTAATTATCCCAGGGATTTCGAGACGGTAACATTGACTTTCCACTCTGTAATTAAGAAGTTGGAGGGCCAGCACCAATACGAAGTTTGCTTGTTTATATGTTTATACATGCCTGGATTTTAATTACTATATTTGTAGGCTTTGGACTGGCCCTTAAAATAAGAGTTTAATTTGTAAATTCTTTTCTGGTGCTCTCCAGACGTACCCAATAAGTCTTCTGTAGCGTCCCTTTGGAATATAAAAACCTGAGGAGTTTCTTCAGATATCATCTTACTTTGTTTTTGTTGTTATTGCTGATTAGTTCCTGGTCCTTTTATTTGCTGAACACATTCAGCAAGTGTGTTTAAACTTAAACTGAACCGGATTTTGTTTTAGCTCTGCCCTCCAAATCAAACCTGGGCTGATTTGTTGAAGTGGCATCCTCTTGGCTTAAGAAGATAATTGCTAGGTGCAGGCTAGAAAAACAGAACACTGGTGTTCATTGTACCTGTCAAGGAGAGGCTCTTTTCCATTTGTTTTGTGTCCTAAAGTAATATGCTACATTTTAGGCCAAAGCTTGAAATTAAAATAAAATAAAGGCCTTAGAGTTTTACATTTAGAATCCCACAACCGAGTCTACTGGGGTAGGTAGTGAAAGAAATCCTGTGGCTGCTACCTAGTCTCTCTGAGCCTCAGTTTCCTCATCTGTAAAATGCGGTAATGTTCGCTCTCTTGCAGGATTGCTGGGACAATTAAATGAGATAAGAAATATTTGTAAAGTACTTGGTATTTAGTGGGATAAATAAATGGAAACTAATGTTATTGTTTATATCCAAAAATAACAATGTGTGAGTTCATAGCAGTTCAAAAACTTGACGATGTATGCACCTATCCCGTACATCAAAGGCATCTTTGCCTAGAAGCACAAAGCTCCAAAACTAAGTCGAGTTCTAAAGCCCAAGCAGACACCCAGTCTGCTCCTCACCTCGAGTGCCGTGTTTCCTTGCCCTTCAGACTGGAAGCTCTTACTCCAGCTGTTTGTGTGGCTGGCTTCTCTTGTAGTTCTCCGCTTCCTGTCGCCTCTGTGGAGAGGCCCTTCCTGACCATCTCGGCTGAACTAGGCTCTCCCTTCCACTCATCCCTGTGACCGTACCCTGGTGGTTTCCTTCAGAGCCATGGCTGCAGCCAGATATGCTTTACCTTGGTGTTTACTAGTCAGCTACCGGTCCTTCCCACTGAGCTCCACAAGGTCGAGGGGTACGTCTGTCCTGTGCAGCACTGAAGACCCACTGCCTCATGCCTACCCGATGGCCAATAAATACTTGTGGAAACAATGCGTTAGTAAACGTGGTTCTGAATGTCCCAGAAATAGGAGGAAAGCCAAACTTCTAAGTCATTCCAGGGCCCTTGACAGGGTCTTAACTCCTACTCCACCCACTGGATCCAGTCCCCTGGGGACCCACGGCAGACTTATTCTCTGGGTTCCTGCTGGCATGTGTCAGCGGATCCTGTGGCTCCTTTGCAGGCTTTGGACTGGCCCTTAAAATAAGGGCCTAGATGTTCATCTCTTCCTGTAGCAAACCCTGCACTCCCCCTTTTGAATCATACTACAGTTTGATCCTAGAACACCCTGGTGGCCAGGAGACAAGTGGGGGCAAATTCTGAGCAGGGCCAGCATTGTTTTGTAAGATGCTCGGCTCATTTGAAGCTTCTATATAGTTTTCAAGCAAGAAGCTCTTTTGTCCTCCATCAAGGGAGCGGTTCACCTCTGTAGGTCTGGAGTTCAGGGGAACCTTGGTGATTAAGGCCCTTGAGTGTCTAACAGGTGTCTGTACTCCAAGTCTCGCGGTCCCACTCCGGGGCGACCAGATGCTGTCGAAGGGATTTGCCCAGGCTGAGAAGTCACCTTCCCTGAAGTTCTGCCACTCTTTTTTTTTTTATTAAAGATTTTTATTTATTTATTGAGAGAGAGAGAGAATGGTAGAGAGAGAGCATGAGAGGGAAGAAGGTCAGAGGGAGAAGCAGACTCCCCGATGAGCAGGGAGCCCGATGCGGGACTCGATCCTGGGACTCCAGGATCGTGACCTGAGCCGAAGGCAGTCACTTAACCAACTGAGCCACCCAGGCGCCCGAAGTTCTGCCACTCTTAATTAAAGTCCATGTCTGGTCTTCAGCTCCATCATCCCTCTGGTCACCAGCAATGAGGGTCTGTTTAAAAGCTGTCAGTGAGAGGCGCCTGGGTGGCTCAGTCGTTGAGCGTCTGCCTTCGGCTCACGTCATGATCCCAGGGTCCTGGGATCGAGCCCTGCATCGTGCTCCCTGCTTAGCGGGGAGTCTGCTTCTCCCCCTCCCTCTCCCTCTGCTGCTCCCCCTGCTTGTGCTCTCTCTGTTGCTCTCTCTTTCACTCTCAAATAAATAAAATAAAGTAAAAGCTGCGAATGAGGCCCTTTGACCCTCACGTTTGGGTTTCAGCTGGTTCGTACTAGCTCTGTTTCTGTCTTCTACACTGCTGAGTACTCCCAATTTCACAGTCTTCCACCTTACTCTTTCTCCGGTACTTTCCAGTGCTAGACACCGTGTACAAGTTCATGCATTCCCTTTGACCTATATCCCATCTTGGTTCAGCACAGGGGAGAGTGTTGGCCCCATGCCAGAGACCAACTCCAGGGCAGAACGGGCTGGTGAATGAGCACACTGCAGGGCGTCATCCCTACACTCAGATTACAGGACTACTGGTATCAACTGTCTTAGTTAGGCTTGGTAGAAATTCGACGGAGTTCCCAGGTATGGAGGGTAAATTAAACACATGCATCAAATTTTGGTCCCCCAAAACCAGTGAAAATGACTGAATTTTTTTAAATTTATTTTTTATTTTTTATTTTTTTATGGGGCAGAAGGGTAGAGGGAGAGAGAGAGAGAGAGAATCTTAAGCAGGCTCCACACCCAGCGCAGAGCCGGGCATGGGGCTCCATCTCACAACTCTGAGATCATGACCTGAGCCGAAAATAATGACCGAATTTTTAAAAGACCTCTAAGATAGGGAGAAATGGGGGGAAGAAATGACAAGAACAAAACTGGAAACTTGAAAGATGGTAGATGGGCTGTAGAAGACTTAGCAGGCCTCCCACAACCAAACTATTTTGCCAGAATCGGCAAATCCATGAGGCAACTCGTTTTATACTGAAAATCCTCAAAGTCCCAGGAATCGGCAGCCTCAGATTGTTCTGGAAATGAGGTGAAGAAGAGAGACTGAAAAAGGGAGATGCATTGAAAGTTTATTGAAGAATCAGAACACCAGATCCCTTTAACCTCTAAGAAGTTACATTACTGCTCCTCTTTCATTGGAGGCATATTCTCAAGAGAGTAAAACTGGCTTCTGGCCATGGGACCCCCAGCAGAGTCCAAGTTGGGGGGACCTTATGGGAAACAGTGAGAAAGTGTGCACGTGGAGCCATCTCGGCTCACCCACTCTGGGTGAGCTCCATGAGCTGGGAGCTGCCACCGTACTCTCCAGACAGAGGACTGGAAGAATCTTATCTGACCAGCCCAGGAGGCAAAAACTGAAAGCAGTGACATCAGAGGTTCCCTAACTGAACTGCCCAACCCGATCTCCCCACAGTGATAGCCAGCAGCCTCGCCAGAACAGGAAATGAGACCCAGGAAACGGACCAGGGGAGTGGAGAAAGTCAGCTCACAAGGAGGGTGAAGGCGACATCCCAGGACAGCAGCTGTAGATTGGGCACAATGACCAACACAGAAGCTGTCAGAAGAATCCAGAAGATATTTCATCGGGAAGATGAAATCAATACGTCTTAAGATTTAGGGAACTAGTTAAAGAAAATATGGTGTTTAAATTAGTGATAAGTACTTGGAAAACTAAACCAATGATAAAGCAAGAGGATTTGCTGCAGAGCAAGTAAAAAGCTATTCAGGAAAGAAAAATCAACCATAGTTTCCTACCTGGCTCGGGTGTGAGAAGTTTTCACATAATTATGTTACTGTCGACATACTGATTGATATAATCTAAAGGAAATTTGCTGTGACCATATCATGAGGGGGTGAAAAAGTAAAGAAGGTGTGGTAGGAGCAGTCGTAGCTCATAGTGGGAAGTCAGTAGGTGATCTCCAAAACTGCAGATCCAGAAATATCACTCAATGCATGTTCTTTGGAGATGTGGAAATAGATACCCACATGCCCAGTAAATGAAATAAATGATTGTCCTAGAGGAAGGGAGAAGGGATTTAAGACTGATGTTTTTCTTAGTAAACCATAAGAATGTATTTGAGATTTTAAACTACATGCTTTTTAAAAGGTTGATACAGCCTTGGACTCAGGTCATGATTCCGGAGTCCCAGGATCAAGCCCCGCATTGGGCTCCCCACTGAGCGGGGGAGTCTGCTTCTCCCTCTGCCCCTCCCCACTTGTGTTCTCTTTCTCTCTTGCTCACTCACTCTCTCAAATAAATAAAATATTTAAAAATAAATAAACGTTTGATACAAATAAAATCTAACCATTTCACACCCATTAGGATGACTATTATTAAGACAAAACAAAACAAAATACCTAGAAAATAGTGTTGGAGAGGATGTGGAGAAATTGGAACCCTTGTGCGTTGTTGATGAGAATGTAAAATGGTGAAGTCACTGTGGAGAAGTTTGGGGTTCCTCAAAAAATTAAACATAGAGGTACCATATGATCCAGTGATTACATTTCCAGGGATAAACCCAAAAGAATTGAAAGCAGGGACTCAGACATAAACTCGTACACCAGTGTTCCTAGCAGCAATATTCATAATAGCCAAAAGGCAGAAACAGACCAAATGTTCATCAACAGATGAATGAATAAACATGTATACATAAAGTGGAATATTATTCAGCCTTAGAAGGGAATGAAATTCAGATATATGCTATGGCATGGATGAACCTTGAAAACATTAAATAAGAGAAATAATCCAGACACAAAAGGCCAAATATTGTATGATTCCACATATACGATGCACCCACATAAGCAAATTTGTAGAGATGGAAAGGAGAAGAATAAAGTTTACCAGGGGCTGTAGGGAGGGCAGGATGGGGAGCTATTGTTTAATGGATACATAGTTTCAATGTGGGATAATGAAAAAGTTCTGGAAAGAGATAGTAATGACAGTTGTACAGCATTGGAATGTACTTAATGCTACTGAATTTTTTAAAAAGATTTTATTTATTTAAGAGAGAGAGCATGAACGGGGAGGGATAGAGGGAGAAGCAGACTCCCTGACGAGCAGGGAGCCCGACTCTACTTGGGCTTGATCCCAGAACCCCAGGATCATGACCTGAACTGAAGGCAGATGCTTAATTGACTGAGCCATCCAGGTGCCCCTGATCACATTTTATAGATCACGTCTGTATAGAAAGGCAGATTGAAAGGAAAAATATAAGTTTTCTCTGGGTGGTGAGATTAACTTTTCTAAATAATCTACAATGAATATATATTACTATTGTATTACTAATTTTTAATTAGATAAGTATGTTTTTTGAAATTGGACCAGCATTGTCAGGAAAGATATAAAAATCAATGCCAAACAATGTCTTAATCTATTCATTATGTGCCCTTACCAGGAACACTATGAGCAGTTCTAGGTATCTATGACCACTTGAGAATGCCTCCCCTTAAAAAGAATAAAAGATCTATGATGTGAAAAATAAAATATTCCGTCATTCTAAATTTGGTAATGAGAAATGATGAAGGGAAATGTGTACTTAGGGTCTAAAGCCTCCTTGAGGATTTAAAGACATGAGGAAGGACGATTATAGGCTACAGAGGAAAACTTTGGAAAAGGGAGTTTAATAATAAAAGAAATATGAATTGTTTAAGAGATACCGTGGCTTGAAAGTATGGAAAATGTGCCAACCAGAAGATGGAGACAGACATGAATGAAGTAACTTGCTTTCAAGATGACAAAAGTCCAAGACAGAAAATACCTCCATCCAGAACAAGGGAGCTGCTCGGCCTGTGGTAAGGAAGCTAGCTCTAGAGAGAATCATTTAATCATGGAACCAAATGGAAGGCTTGGGGTCTGATGCCTTTTATCTCAAGGGAGCTGGAAGAAATGGCCCTAGAGTTAGATTAAATGTAGAAGTCAGGAGGAATTATACAAACTGAAACTGAGAGTCATACCTATAAAATTCCTGACTACCTATTAATTTTCACCAAGCCAAAGTGAAAAATGAGATCATGTTTGTAATTATCTGGTCTTTATTCATAACCATGGAATAGGGTATGTTGTGGATTCTGGGCTGGACCCTTGAGGCTACGAGACCAACAACATTGAGAAGAAGGGAAGGTTGGAGAGAAAAGGACATGGGAAATTCTAAAGTTTGGGGATCTTTGGTTACTTGCTGGGATTTGCATGAAGTAATGAGCACCAGTGTTCAGAACACGGAACTTCAGGGAGTTATTAGCACCGATCACCCAACGGTTGCTCACAGCAGTTGATCATTGAGGCTTTCCACCCTGACACAATTGCTGGACAATTTTCACACTCAAAATAGCTTTCCTTCTGCACTTAAAGGGGACTTTTATGGAGGAACATTCTGAAGGAGAGGTGGAAGAGAAAAGATTATGCCCTGGATGTTTGGAAGAATTCCTGCTGACATCCCACCAAACCCTATGCAATCTCAATGCCCCTGGTGCTCTATTCCAGTGGTAGAGAGTTCCCTCAGGGGTGAGAGTGGCTCGGGCTACTAAGTGAAGGGATTACTATCACTGTCTTTATTTCATCATATCCCCAGGCATCCTGAGAAGGACGTCACCATCCTTCAACCAAGCAAACTGACAAGGGTGTTAGGAACTGGCTTTGTGGGCAGCCTGACTCACTGATGAGAAAGGTAGAGATCACAGGGTGTGATGTCAATCTAGACAGCTCTGAAAGGGCAGACACAAGGAGGCACACATTCTGCTCACCAAACCCTAGAATAATGAGATAAAGGATGTCCCTAGGAGTTTGAAATAAATTTTTGAGTAAATAAAATGAGAGCAGTAAATTTGGGAAACTCCCTACTCCAAGTAGTAGTGCAGGAGGGAAGTATATATTTATTTAGTGCAGACTGTGTGATAAGTGCTGGGAATAAAGTCAGTTCCTCCTCTCATCAGGCTTATCATCTAAATGGGAAGATAAATGTGAAATAATCCCAAAAGTAATTAGCTCAACTGTGGGAAATCAGAAAAAAAAAAATTAAAAGAAGATGGTGAGTCCTTTAAAAATGTGAAAACATCCTAAATACATTAACATTGATTTCCTTATTGGAGGTTTTTTTTTTTTTCAGTGGGCTCCTGGGTGGCTGAGTGGCTTAAGCATCTGACTCTTGGTTTCAGTTCAGGTCATGATCTCAGGGTCATGGGATTGAGCCCTGCATTGGGCTCCACGCTCAGCGGGGAGTCTGCTTGAGATTCTCTCTCTCTCTCTGCCTCTTCTCCCCTGACTTTCAAAAAAAAAAAGGTTTAAATTTTTTTTTAATTAGAGAGTGAGAGCACGCACGTACATGCATGTGAGCTGGAGAGGGACAGAGAGAATCTTTTTGTTTTTGTGTTTTCAATTATTTAAATATTTTTTAAAAGATTTTTAAATTTATTTATTTGACAGAGAGAGAGAGAGACAGCAAGAGAGGGAACACAAGCAGGGGGAGTGAGAGAGGGAGAAGCAGGCTTCCCGCGGAGCAGGGAGCCCGACGCGGGGCTCGATCCCAGGACCCTGGGATCATGACCTGAGCTGAAGGCAGACACTTAATGACTGAGCCGCCCAGGAGCCCATATTTTTTTTTTAACATTTTTTATTTAAATTCAATTAATTAACATATAGTGTATATTGGTTTCAGAGGTACAGATCTGTGATTCTTCAGTCTTATATAACACCCAGTGCTCATTCCATCAAGTGGCCTCCTTAATGTCCATCACCCAGCCACCCCATCCCCCCCAACCTCCTCCCCTCCAGCAACCCTCAGTTTGTTTCCTATGATTAAGAGTCTCTTATGGTTTGTCTCCCTCTCTGGTTTTGTCTTGTTTCATTTTTTCCTCTCTTCCCCTATGATCCTCTGCCTTGTTTCTCAAATTCCACATAACAGTGAGATCATATAATTGTCTTTCTCTGATTGACTTATTTCACTCAGCATAATAACCTCCAGTTCCATCCATGTCATTGCAAATGGCAAGATTTCATTTTTTGATGGCTGTGTAATATTCCATTGTATATATATACATCTTCTTCATCCATTCATCTGTCGACAGATATCGGGGCTCTTTTCATAGTTTGGCTATTGTGGATGTTACTGCTATAAACATTGGGGTGCAGGTGCCCCTTCAGATTACTACATTTGTAGCATTGGGGTAAATACCGAGTAGTGCAATTGCTGGGTCATAGGGTAGCCCACTTTTCAACTTTTTGAGGAACCTCCATACTGTTTTCCAGAGTGGCTGCACCAGCTTGCATCCCCACCAACAGTGTAAGAGGGTTCCCCTTTCTTCGCATCCTCACCAACATCTGTCGTTTCCTGACTTGTTCGTTTTAGCCATTCTGATTGGTGGTATCACATTGTGGTTTTGATTTGTATTTCCCTGATGCCAGGTGATATGGAGCCTTTTTTTCATGTATCTGTTGGTCGTTTGGATGTCTTCTTTGGAGAAATGTCTGTTCGTGTCTTCTGCCCATTTCTTGATTGGATTACTTGTTCTTTGGGTGTTGAGTTTAATAAGTTCTTTATAGATTTTTGATATTAGCCCTTTATCTGATATGTCATTTGCAAATATCTTCTCCCATTCTGTTGGTTGTCTTTTGGTTTTGTCAGCTGTCCAGTTTCCCCAACACGATTTGTTGAAGAGAAGGTCTTTTTTCCACTGGATATTCTTTCCTGCTTTGTCAAAGATTGGTTGACCATAGAGTTGAGGGTCCATCTCTGGGTTCTCTATTCTGTTCCATTGAACTCTGTGTCTGTTTTTGTGCCAGTACCATACTCTCTTGATGATTACAGCTTTGTAATAGAGTTTGAAGACTGGAATTTTGATGCCACCAGCTTTGGTTTTCTTTTTCAACCTTCCTCTGGCTTTTTGGGGTCTTTTCTGGTTCCAGGGCAGAGAGAGAATCTTAAGCAGGCTCCAGGCCCAGCACGGAGCCCGACCTCAGAACCCTGAGATCATGACCTGAGCCAAAATTAAGAGTCAGCCACTTAACCAACTGAGCCACCTGGGTGCCCCTTCTTATAAAAGGTTTTAATGCCTCCAGTTTTCTCTACATTTTCCAGGTTTACTAGAAGTAAGATGTGTAAGAACTTTTCAGATTAAAAAAAGTTTCGGGGCGCCTGGGTGGCTCAGTCATTAAGCGTCTGCCTTCGGCTCAGGTCATGATCCCAGGGTCCTGGGATCGAGCCCTGCGTTGGGCTCCCTGCTCAGCGGGAAGCCTGCTTCTCCCTCTCCCACTCCCTCTGCTTATATTCCCTCTCTCGCTGTGTCTCTCTCTGTCAAAGTAATAAAAAAAAAGTTTCAATAAAAATTGATCACATATTATGGCTTCTTCTTCCCTGAAAATGGTGATTATCAGGCAGGGAATCTAGGACAAAGGAGTTAGAAAATATTCATGAGACTCAGGAACAACATTGCTTTTCCAATTTCAAAGTTTCATCATAAGCATTTAAATACAGTTAGTGACAAGTTAACACCATCTGTAAAACCAAAGATGGTGCTTACTTGGCTAGACGCAATCAATATGTGTTTACCATTGTTTGAGCCTTTCTTCATGTATTTGGGCACTTTACTTCTTACAAGAAATCAGTGTCCATAACCAAAAAATGACTGTGAAATGGTTTTATTTAAATCAGCCTTTTCTGGTTATTGAACATTTCACATGAATAAATTAATCTTTATGCACATGGTGGCCTATCTGAAATAGCTTGCCGATTCTTTAAAATGTCACAGGCACTTCCTAGCATAAAAATACTAAAGGCATTTTGCTATCACATGGTTTATTAGCAGAATAGGAAAATTAATCTTCTCCGAAGCAAAAGCAGAAATATAATTAGCTGAATCAAGCAAAGTGTGACATTTGCCCATGAACTCTTTCTTCCAATAATAGATCTATTTTGGGAAATCACAAGACTGGAGCAAGACAAAAATATGAAAACATATTAAGCTTCTCTAACTAGTTATTGTTAAGTATTAGGAAATGAATGTGGCTTTTATCTGTGACTTTTTCAAGATCTATATGAAAAGAAAGTAATGTATGAAATGAAAAGCTCTGTCAGCTATTAATAGCAACCGTCTGGGAGTGTCACTCATGGTAGTTAGGTGAGAGACTGAATGTACCTGCTTCTCCCTCGGGCTCTCACTTCCCTCTGTAGCTCGACACTGCATGCTGTGTACAATGCACCAGCCTGCCCATGCCCCTGGGGATTCTGTTTCACTTCATTCGGAGCCCAGAAACCGTTCGCTTTAAATGTCCCCAACCTGCTCCTTAACCTTAAACTTGCTGAACCTCTAGTTCTAGTTCTAAATTTGTTTATCTGGGGTCTAAATTTGCTAGGACGGAAGGTCTTTTGTTTTTATTTTCTCATGTTGAGAATATTTACTGAGTTAAACACATTGGAGAGCCCGACCCTATTGCATAGAGACCTTTTTTCAGATAGAGCAAAAGACATTTTTCACTGTGGAGGGAGCTATTGTGCAAGATTTCATAAAGTGTTGGAGGGACAATTTTGAGTGTCTGATATTTGTTTCATGTATGTGTTTGGCTTTGTGTGTGTGCCTGTGTGCATGTAGAAAACAGAAAATCTAGATTCAAAGAAAAGGCACTGACAATGTTTAAAGTGCTTCTTTTTTTTTTTTTAAGATTATTCATATATTTATTTGACAGAGAGAGAGAGGGAGAAGCAGACTCCCCACTGAGCCGGGAGCCCTACTCGGGGCTCGATCCCAGGACTCTGGGATCATGACCTGAGCCAAAGGCAGACACTTAACCTACTGAGCCACCCAGGCACCCCTAAAGTGCTTATTTCTGAGGACTGAGATTATCTTCAACATGTTCCTCTTTATTTTCTGGATTTTTTGCAGTCAGCATACCTTACTTCATGATGAGGGGGAAAAAAAGTTAATTCCCCCAAAATGATTGAGCATTTTGTATGAGTGCAGTACTACACTAAGTAATTTGGAAAATAAGAACAGACTTCCTTCAGTTTGAAGCCTTCAATAAGACATAAATCAATTGATATACTGTGTGATAATTTTTTATTGCCTGTTATGTGCCAGATAACTCATTTTGCTTCATGTACTCTATCTCCTTGGATCCAATCATACAGAAAATGTATAAATTCACTCGATGGTATATTATTCAGTAATTTCAAATGATGTTGATGATGAACACAGGGATACATATTTTATAATAGTGAATCACAAACACAAGATGAACACAGGCAGAAAAAAGGCATGCATAAAGACCACATGGAAAGCAGTGTAAATAGTGATCATTTCTTCCTATCTTTTAAATTTACTGTTATGAGCATGTATCCTTCTCACAACGGGAGAAAAATGAACTTTTAATGATTTTAATATATCTGACAGTCGAAGAACAATTTTGTCCTGACTTTGGGGTCATGGTGCGTAGTGTGATGGACATTCAGTGCAAAGGGGGACCCGTGTGAGATGGCGAAACCAGACGAGGGCTCCCCGAGGACTTCAGAGGAAGGGGACATTCCATAAGGATGTGGACAGAGGACATCCCCAAAAGAGAAGGAGCTTGTGCAATGGCAGTGAGAACTGGACCGTTTGTGAAAGAGGTTAACACTAGCTTGCTCCTATGGTGGCCACGTGGATTAAGTGAGGTGGTCCACCCGGCATTGTGTCGGGAAGAGAGACACACAGGAAACATTAGCCATCATGGTGAGGGTGACAGTGAGAAGAGAGAGGAGAGGGACTCGGAACAGAGTCCAGAAGGACGGACAGTAAACCTGGTGACTGTCTGCTTCCTTGACTGGAATAGGAGTGTCACATCGGCCTTCATTGCTTCTCACCTTGGAAATCGGGAGGGCGCCCGAGCCAGAGCAGTACTGGTGTGGTTGGGGGGGAGTAAGGAGACCAGTTTGGGACATTTGGAATTAAAATTGTAGTGGGATATTTGTTGAATGGTAGTAAATGGGTGTGAAATCCAACAGGGTTGGACTTGGGAATGGTCTGCCCAAAAGCAAGCGTTCGGTGTGGGTTGCCTTGTGCCTTGGGGATGGCCCGCGGTTACAGGGGGGAGAGGACCGGAGAAGCGAGTGCAGGAGATGGGGAGAGAGTGGTCAGCCAGAGGGAGCTGGTGCCAGAGACACGAGGGATGCAGGCTGTCCTCCGACATCCTCACCTGGCCAGGCAGAAGGGTCTGAGGGGTGTTGAGGAAGTGGAGAGAGAAGCCGCCCTGCCTGCACTAACGTGCCTCCCCTGCCCTTGCACCGACCGAACTGCAGTGCACTGTGATGGAACCGCCGCCTGCCCCGGCCTCTCGGCCTCTCGGCTGGTCTGCTCAGAGGGAGGCCTTGACCGCTAATGTGACACCTGAAGGCCAGTTGCTGGAGGCCATTCAAGCAATTACCCCTGCGGCCCTGGATGTAGATCAGCAGTTAGATGAGAGAGCAGACGTTCAGAGCCCCTTATCAGGGAAGGGGGAACAAGCCTGGGAAGCCGCCTTGCAAGTCAACCTGAATCAGAAGGAGGGAGACATGGAGCTTAATTCACAAAGAACAAACGGCAGCCTCAATCCAGGTCTTCTTTTCCCTTTCCGAGGCTTTGTCATTTAGGGATTGAGTAGCTGAGTTGAGTAAAAGGTTGAGTAGAAAACGGAAAGTTAAGCTAGATGGGGCACCTGGGTGGCTCAGTTAGGTGTCGGCCTTCAGCTCAGGTCATGATCCCAGGGTCCTGGGATCGAGTCCCAAGTTGGGATCCCTGCTCCCCAGGGAGTCTGCTTCTCCCTCTCCCTCTCCCTCTGTGCTCTCTCTCTCTCTCTCAAATAAATAAAATCTTTAATTAAAAAAAAAAGAAAAGTTAAGCTAGAGACGTGCTGGGAGAGGGAGGATCTTCTGTAGCTCCAAAAGCCAAGCTGAGGTACAATTTATCAGGCATTTTCTCCACGCCAGGCCCTGTGCTAACATTTCACATCACGAACTGATGTGCTTCTCACACAAACCCTTAAGTAGGTAGTCTTATCAGCCTCATCCCAGCTGAGGAGACAGGCTGAGGGAGGCCAAACAGCCTCCCTAGGTCTCCTAGCAGGTGAGCGGCACAGGGAGCATGTATGTGCAGCCGTCCTGCCACAAGCAGTGACCCTCTTCTTGTGCCTTACCACCTCTTGGTGCTGTCACCTCAGAAGGAAACCATCCGCCTTCTGCAAAACTGAGAATGAGCCACAAGATGCCAGCCACCAAAAAGCACAAAAGTTAAAAATTAGCCAGAAATAAAAGGAATAAACTAATACAGTAGTGGATTAATCTTGAAAGTATCATGCTAAATGACATATCTGATAGAGGGTTAGTATCCAAAATATATAAAGAGCTTATAAAACTTAACACCCGAGGCACATGGGTGGTTCAGTCGGTGAAGCCGCTGCCTTCAGCTCAGATCATGATCTCAGGGTCCTGGGATCGAGTCCTGCATCGGGCTCCCTGCTCAGCGGGAAGTCTGCCTCTCCCTCTTCCTCTGCCTGCGGCTCCCCCTGCTTGTGCTCTCTCTCTCTGTCAAATAAATAAATAAAATCTTAAAAATAAATAAATAAAATAAAACTCACCCCCCAAAAAACAAATAATCCAATTAAAAAATGGGCAGAAGGCACGAATAGACATTTTTCCAAAGAAGACATACAGATGGTGGGGCGCCTGGATGGCTTAATCAGTTGAGCATGTGACTCTTGATCTCAGCTCAGGTCTTGATCTCAGGGCCATGAATTCAAGTCCCATGTTGGGCTCCATGCTGGGCATGGAGCCTACTTAAAGAAAAAAAAAGACATCCAGATGGCCAACAGACACATGAAAAGATGCTCAGTATCACTCATTATCAGGGAAATGCAAATCAAAACTGCAATGAGATATAACTTCACACCTGTCAGAATGGCTAAAGTCAACAACACAAGAAACAACAAGTGTTGGTGAGGATGTGGAGAAAGGGGAACCCTCTTACACTGTTGGTGGGGATGCAAACTGGGGCAGCCATTGTGGAAAACAGTATGGAAATTCCTTGAAATGTTAAAAATAGAACTACCCTACAATCCAGCAGTTGCACTACCGGTATTTACTCAAAAAATACAAAAATACTGATTCAAAGGCATACATGCACCCCTGTTTATTGCAGTATTATCAACAATAGCCAAATTGTGGAAACAGCTCAGTGTCCATCAACTGATGAATGGATAAAGAAGGTGTGGTGTGTACACAATGAAATATTTTTTATTTTTTATCAGCCATAAAAAAGAATAGAATCTTGCCATTTGCAGTGACATGGATGGAGCTAGAGTGTAGTATGCTAAGTGAAATAAGTCAGTCAGAGAAAGACAAATACCATATGATTTCACTCATGTGGATTTTAAGAAACAAAACAAATGAGGTAGGGGAAAACAAAGAGAGGCAAACTAAGAAACAGGCTCAACTATGGAGAACAAACTGATGGTTACCAGAGTGGAGGTGGGTGTGGGGATGATTTGCTGTGATGAGCACTGGGTGTTGTATAGAAGTGTTGAATTACTATGTTGTACACCTGAAACTAACATTACACTGTATGTTAACTAACTGAAATTTAAATAAAATTTTTTTTAAAAAAGTACCTATGCTAAGTGAAAGAAGCCAGACACAAAAGATGACACATATGATCCCATTTATGTAAATCCTTGGAAGGGAAATTCTAGAAAAAGCCAAACTATAATGACAGAAAGCAGATCACTGGTTGCCTGGGGATGGGAGGGGACAAGGGAACCAACTTTTTAAAAAAAAAGTTTTTAGCATGGTTGGAAAATTCTGTTATGAGTGTGGTGGCGGTAACTCCATTTTGTCAAAGTTCATCCAATTATGCATCTGAAATGCGTGAATGTTATTGTGTATAAGATATGTTTCAATCAAACTAACCACAGAAAGTTCCATTTCTTTTAGTAAATTTCCTCAAAGAGGTGTTACCTTTAAGTTTTGCATTTAAGTTATTAGTGCTATCTGTTTTAGTAAAGAAGAATGTTTTCATAATGGAAAATTATTATTTGGAAACCATAGTGGTACTTCTGGAGGCAGTTTAGGAGAAAAAGTGATCAAGTGAACTCAGAAAGAGCAAACTACACACAAATGTAACTGTCTATGGTCTCCTGGTGGCAGCAACGTAAAATTTCATTTCATTACTTCATTCAGCAAATATTCATTGTGTTGAATGGTTTAAAACTGTCATTTTTGTAGGTCAAACATGGTTATATATCAGCAATTCCAAGTGGTTCAGCCTAATATAAAGCATGTTCTGTGTGCTCAGGTAATCATCTGGGAGCTGCGGATATAGTGTTAAATAAAATGGACAGAGAGATAATTTCAGGGACTGTGACAAGAGATCACAGTGGCTTGGCTTAGGGTGGTGACAATGAAAGCAAGAGATGGAGAGAACATTAAAATCTAATTCAGAGGTAAGATTAAGAAGACCTGGTGCTGGATTGGATGTGGGCAGAGGGTATTAGGAAGTGGAAATCGAGGATGACTTTTAGAGTGGGGAGGAGGTGTCTGCATGGATGAGGCAGGGTTGGCAAATCAAGGGTTTGTTTTGGACTTTTACATATTTGAAATGCCTATTATTTATCCAAGTGGAGGCATCATCAAGAAGGCAGTCGGACCTAGGAGCCTACCACAGAGGGAAGGGAAGAGGAGTGGATTCGGGTGTCCTTGGTGTTTACGTGGTATTGAAAGCCTTAGGCCTGGTTGAGATCAAAGGTCCAGGGAAAGGATGTAGGTAGAGCAGAGAAGAGGGTCCTGAAGCACTCCAGATTTGGGGTTTTGGTAGGCAAGGCAGAAACAGCCAAGCAGGGAGAGCCACATGGCCACTTCCCAAGAAGTATGTATATTTCACCCTATGAGTGCTGAATATGTGTATTAGCTCGGGCCACCGCAACAGAATACCGTAGTCCGGGTGGCTCAACAACAGACATTTATGTGCTCATAGTTCTGGAAAGACTGGAAGTCAGAGATTAAGGTGCCAGCATGGTTTCTGGTGAGATCTTTCTTCCTGGCATGCAGATGGCTGCCTTCTTGCCACATCCTCCCATGGTGGAGAGAAAGATAGAGACAGAGAGAGACAGACAGAGAGAGAGAGATTGAATAAGAAAAAGAGAAACATTTCTTCCTCTTGTAAGGCCAAAATCCTCTCAGACGAGGGCCTCATTCTTAGGAACTCATTTAACATTAACTATCTCCTAGGGACCCTATCTCCAGATCCAGTTACATTGGAGGTTAGAGCTTCAATATATGAGTCGGGTGGGGGGGACACAGTTCAGTCCCAGAAACCCATAAGGAGGCATGAGGATGACTGGATACAGACCATGGCTGCAGTCTTGTCCCATGGCCAAACTGCCTTTGCAAACCGACATTACAGGGAGTCTTTAGCCATTACCCATCAACCACAGTCCCCACCTTACCTGTCATCCACAGTCTCCGTAGGCAGGGTCAACGGCCCTTGTGACAGGTGGGGGTACTGACAACAAGCACAGTCTGGTGATATTTATGACTCAATGAGTCTGGGTCGGGTGCTCTTGTGAGCATCGTTGCCTTGAGGGGCTCAGCCCAGCTCCACGATGACCCTGTAAGTCAGATATTTTATTTACAGATGAGGAAACACAGGCCCCAAGAAGTTAGATAACTCGCTCAAGGTCACAGTGTTCATAAGTGGCAGGCAAGGGCCCCGCACTGCGACACCTGGCTTCAACAGTCTGCACTGAACCCTTTTCCAGCTCTGACCTCAAGGGGTCTACTTAACGTTTACCTCCCTTCCATGGAGTCATTTGGGCTGTAGTTAGCAAGTATCTTCTCATCTTCTACTAGTCATGTCATCTCCTCTGAGAGTTCAGAATTTGGCAAAATTCAGATCAGAGATGTCACTGGGTGTTTTGGTGTCAGAAGCCATGAGGCCATGAAATTCTGTGGGGGCTGTATTAGTGTCCCAGGGCTTCTGTGGCAAACTTCCTGAAACGGGATGGCTGGAAGTCTGAACTCAAGGTGTCAACAGAGGTGTGTTCCCTCTGCAGTCTGTAGGGGATTCCTTCCTATCTTCTTCCTAGCTTCCGGTAACTTGCCAACAGTCCGTACTGGCCACTTAGCCAACCCTGACGCAGAGTGCATGCGTGAGGAGGCATTCCTGGGTTCATGGCTGCATAACTCCAATCTCTGCCCCTGTCGTCACGTGGCGTCCTCCTTGTGTGTCTGTCTTCACGTGGCATCTTCTGATGAGGACATCAGTCCTACTGGATTAGAAGGCCACCCTCCTCCAGTATGACCCCATCCTTTTTATTGAGATATAACTGACATATAACATTTTTTATTCAGGTATAATGACATACAGCATTATATTAGCTTCAGATATACCACACGATTGAATATTTGAATAGACTGCGGAATGGTCACCACAACAGGTCTAGCTAACATCGATCACCACACATGGTTACAGGTTTTTTCCCCCTTGTGATGAGAACTTTTAAGATTTGCTTTTGTAGCAACTTTCAAACATATAATAAGGTGTTATTAACTATAGTCACCATGCTGTACCTTACATCCCCATGACTTATTAATTTTATACCTAGAAGTTGTACCTTTTGATTCCCTTCACCCTCTTTACCCATCTCCCATTCCCCTGCCTCTGGCAACAGGCCAGTTTGTTCTCTGTATCAATTAGTTTGGGTTTGTTTGTTTGTTTGTTTAGTTTTGAGATTACACATAGAAGTGAGATCATACACACATATACATAAACCTGTGTATATATTTTCCTTATCCATTTCCTTTCCACATTTCACATTTTCCTTATCCATTCATCTATCAGTGGACCCTTAGGCTGCTTCCCTGTTTGGGCTACTTTAAATAATGCTGCGATGAACGTGAGGGTGCCTATACATTTTTGACTTAGTGTTTTTGTTTCCTTCAGATAAATGCCCAGAAGTGGAATTGCTAGATCATATGGTATTTCTATTTTTAGTTTTTCGAGAAACCTCTTTCTTGTTTTCCACACTGGCCATACCAATTTACATTGCCAACAGCAGGGCGCAAATGTTCCCCTTTTCTCCACTTCCTCAACAACATTTGTTATTTCTAGTCCTTTTGATAATAGCCATTCTAATAGATATGAGGTGATAAACCATTGTGGTTTTGATTTGCGTTTTCCTGATGATGAGTGATGTTGAATATCATTTCATGTGTCTGTTGACCATCTGTATGTCATCTTTAGAAAAAATGTTTATTCAGATCCTCTGCCCATTTTTAAATTTGATTTTTTTTGCCATCAAGTTGTATGAGTTCTTTATATATTTTATAAATTAACCCCTTATCAGATATACGATTTGCAAATATTTTCTTCCCTTCCCTTTGCTGTGCAGAAGCTTTTTAGTTTGATATAGTTCCATTTGTTTATTTTTGCTTTTGTTGCCTTTGCTTTTGGTGTCAGATCCAAAAAATCATTGCCAGGATTGAGATTGATGTCAAGGAGCTTACTGCCTATCTTTTCCTCTAGGAGTATTATGGTTTCAGGTCTTAGGTTCAAGTCTTTAATCTATTTTGAGTTTATTTTTATATATGGTGTAAGGTAGGGGTCCAGTTTCATTCTTCTGCATGTGGCTGTCCAGTTTTCCCAACAGCATTTATTAAAGAGGCTGTCCTTTTCCCATTGTATATGCTTGGCTACTTCGTTGTAAATTAACCATACATGCATGGGTTTATTTCTGGGCTCTCTATTCTGTTCCATTGATTTATGTGTCTGGTTTTGTGCCAACACCACACTGTTTTGATGACTACAGCTTTGCAATATAGTTTGAAATGAGGACGTGTGATGCCTCTAGCTTTCCTTCTTTCTCAAGATTGCCATTGCTCTTCACGGTCTTTTGTGGTTCTAAACAAATGTTGGGACTGTTTGTTCTATCTCTGTGAAAAATGCCAATGAAATTTTGAAAAAAATGTGTAGATTGCGTTGGGTAGTATAGACATTTTAACAATATTAATTCTTCCAATTCATGAGCAAGAAATGTCTTCCTATTTATTTATATGGTATAACTCCATCTTAATTTAACTAATCTTCAACAATCCTGTTTCCAAATAAGGTCACATTCTGAAATATCTGGGGTTAGGACTTGAACAACTCTCTCTCTGTGCGTGCGTGTGTGCGTGCGTGCGTGCGTGTGTGTGTGCGTGCGCACATGTGTGTGTGTGTGCATGTGTATGTGTGTGTTTGTGTGGAAGGTATATAATCCAACCCAAATAGGGGCTGTGTAGATAGAGTTTAAAATCTTTTTTTTTTTAAGATTTTTTTTTATTTATTTGACAGAGAGAGAGCACAACTAGGCAGAGAGGCAGGCAGAGGGGGAGGGAGAAGCAGACTCCCCGCTGAGCAGGGAGCCCGATGCGGGACTTGATCCCAGGACCCTGGATCACAACCTGAGCCGAAGGCAGACGCTTAACTGCCTGAGCCACCCTGGCGCCCCTAGAGTTTAAAATCTTAAAGAATAAGTATCCTTTTAATGCACAATCCCCACTTTTTCAATCCTAACATCCCTAGAAAAATTTCCTGACAGCAAAGTTCCTTCCTCAGGCTTTCTCAATACCAGATGTTAAGTCCCCTAGAAAATCTGCAAATGGCAGAGGAAAAATGCAGAGAGAATAAAGTTCTCAAGTGCAGCTAACTTCTACTCTGAAAAAAAGCAACATCAGAATTTTTTTCAAGTTCTGTAATTTCAAAAATGCCAACAAACATTGTTCATAGTGTTGGAATCTGTCATTTCCCTTTTTTTTTCCCTTCTGGATGTTGAACTATAAAGTCAAATACTAATTACATAAAACATTATTCTCTGTTAATAAATGTTTTTGAGCAGTTTTGCCACCTTATATAAATGCAAAGACAATATTAACTTAAGGTGGCATTTCAAATGAACACAGAAAAGATGGATTACTTAAAAAATGGTACAGGGACATTTGGCTCAACATTTGGGAAAATATAAAGTTAGATGCCTACTTCACAAATTAAATTTACATAGAACTGAATTACAGATCAATTTTTAAAATTAGAAAGTAAATCATAAAATAACTATGAGAAAATATAAGTGAATATTGACTGTATTTTGGGATTTGGAAGTTTTGCTAATTACAAGTACAAAGATATAATCCATAAAAAGAGATATGAATCAGTTTAAATACATAAAATCTAAAACTTACTTGTATATATAAAAAACAGCATAACAACATGAGGGGAAAGATGTGTACTGTATATGGCAGATATGTTTATATTTTTCATGTAAAAACACAAATTGCTAACAAATTCATTCTCCAATAGAAAAAAGGTGGCAGAATTTTATTTTATTTTATTTTATTTCAAGATTTTATTTAAATTCAAGTTAGTTAATATATAGTATAGTATTAGTTTCAGGGGTAGAATTCAGTGATTCATCACTTGCATATAACATCCAGGGCCCATCACAAGTACCCTCCTTAATGCCCATCACCCAGTTACCTCATCTGCCCACCCACCGCCCCTCCAGCAACCCTCAGTTTGTTCCCTAGAGTTAAGAGTCTCTCATGGTTTAAGACAGCAGAATTTTAAAAGGCAACCCGCTGAAGAAGAAATACAGCCATTAAACATATGAAAAGATACTTGTTCTCATTTAAAAGAAAACCAGTTAATTAGGATCTCTAAAGCCTCATTCAGTTCTAACACTATGATTCTGAATATAGAGGATTCAGTTGGCACATTTTTGCATATATTGGCTCTTGAATTCATCTACCAGTGCAAAATATTTTAATCTCTAATACAAGGTTTAATAAAGTCACTTGTATCTCATTTGCCATATCTCTGATAGAAAAATCTGGATCTTTTAAAAACCAACTTTATTAGGATCTTTTGGTTGCATAAGCTGGAATCCCAACTCAAACTTGCTTAAGAAAAAAAAATCAGCAGATGTCTACCACCTCCACACATTCCTACATCCTCAATCTCTTTGTGTTTTGAAACTCCAAATGAGCTTTCTCCAAAATATAAGGGCAAATTGACCTAATTATTCTCTCCTGCTGAATGGAGGATAGTTGACTTCTCACACTTAACAAGTAGAAAAGCTCTAAGTAGAAATGCCCTGAGGGCCTGCTATGGCCACCAGGGACTTCCATTTTGGGAAGTTTCCAGAAGAAAATCCCATTTCTCTCCGAAGCACCTTAAGAACAGCAACTGCTGTCTAGAAGGGCTTGCTTCTGTCAAGCCTCCAGGTGGTAGGGCAATGTGTTTATATTTTTGTTTGCCCAGCCCTCTCTCCCTCCCCCTCTTGGGTCCCTTAGGCACTCACCCTCTCTTTCTGGGATCCAGGCAGCCCTGTCAATCACAGAACCCCAACCCCACTTCCCACAAAGGACTGTGACCCAAGCTGATCAATCAGAGTGTTCCCAAGGTTGGATTAATAGATGTCAGGAGACTTGTGCTCTTCCCCCTAAAGGAGGTAAACTTGGGATGAGAAGTTGGGCTGCTGGTGGCCAAAGAAAGCCATTTGCCCCAGGAGAAGATAAAGCATAAAGCAGAGCTGGAGGTGATAAGAGGGACAGAGAACAAGTGACATCAGCTGAGCCCATATAAACAAGAGGCCTGAAGCCATTCTACCCCCGGACTTCCCATATATGTGAACCAATAAATTACGGTTTTTGCTTATTAGCTTGAATTAGGTTTCTTTCATTTAAAACCAGACAGCTCAGGACGCCTGGGTGGCTCAGTCGGTTAAGTGTCTGCCTTCGGTTAAGTGTCTGCCTTCAGCTCAGGTCATGATCTCATGGTCCCCGCATCGGGCTCCCTGCTTGGCAGAAAGTCTGCTTCTCCCTCTCCCTCTGCTGCTTCCCCTGCTTGTGCTCTCTCTCTCTCTGAAAAATAAATAAATAAAATTTTAAAAAAGAAAAAAGATAAAGCCAGACAGCTCTAACTTACGGCACTTCTTGCTTGCAGGGCTGCTCCCAGGGGCGTAAGTTGTTCAACCAGTCTTCCTCTTATATTCTAAGCTACTGTCCTCTACTCTCCTGGGAGTGTGACTCTGTGTGTGTGTGTGTGTGTGTGTGTGTGTGTGTGTGTGTGTGTGTGTGTGTGTGAGAGAGAGAGAGAGAGAGAGAGAGAGAGAGAGAGAGAGAGAAACTGTGAGTGTATGTGGGGGGTGCTTAAGTGTTTCCATAACAGTAAAGAACCTGGTTGGTTGTTTTTTTCAAAAATTCATTTTTCACTTCCAAAGAAGTGAGATGTATTTTAAACACACACACACACACACACACACACACACACATACACACACTCATTTCATTTCTCTTGGGCTCCCTGATCCATGGATTCACCCTGACACTGAGCATTCCTTTCTATTCTGGTAGTCAATACAGACATTACCCCAAACTTAACAATTTAAGAAAACAAACACCATCTCATAGTTTCCGTGGTCAGGAGTCCAGGGCCGCTCAGCTGGGTGGTCCTGCCCAGACTCTCACAAGGCTGTCATCAGGGTGTCAGCCACGCCCCTAGTCATCTGCACCTTCTCTCCAGGGAAGGATTTCCTTCCAGGCTGCTTCCCATGCCTATTGGCAGTCCTCAGTTCCTCACTTTGTGCCTCTCCACAGGCTGCCTCGTAACACGGCAGCTGGGTCCCCCAGGGTGAGCAATTTGTGAGCAAAAGAATGAGCACGCACCCTCGAGACAATAGCCACAATCTTTTAGTAACCAAATTGCAAAAGTACCAGTCCATCACGTCTGTCATGTCCATTTCTTAGAGTTGAGTCACTAAGTCCAGCCCGCACTGAGGAAGGCGGATTAAGCCCCTTCTCTTTAGGGAGGAAGATCAAAGAATTTGTGGGTATATCTTTAAAACCACCACAGTGTTGGAGGTCCTGACTTCCCCAGAGAATCTGAATTCTTTCTAAAATACCATGATCTGGGGCGCCTGGGTGGCTCAGTAGGTCAAGTGTCAGCCTTTGGCTCAGGTCATGATCCCAGGGAATAATCTTTTAAAAAAAAATAAAATAAAATACCATGATCCTTTGCCAAAGGCTAGCCTGAGAAGTCCTAAGATGGGAAGGAGGCTAAATGAGGGAACGCAGTAGGAGTAGGGAGGTAAGGTATTCCAGGCAAAGGAGAAATACCCCATCATGCACATATCCCACAACATACCTAAAGCTACTTTTAACAGTTTCAAATAAGAAAATGGCTAAGAACCTTAACCTTTTAAAATGGGAATTAGCTCCTAGTAATACAGTTCAATCAGTCAGAATTCGAACTCAGCCATGAGATTATAGTAGGTGGGAAAATGGCAAATGGTTAACAATACGCAAACATGTTGATGGCTTTGAGTTGCAAAGTAACCCCGTCTGGCCCGTGGTATAAACAAGAAGCTTCAGGGGCTTTCAATTCCAGAAAAAGCACAGTTCCAGAGGAGTAGAAGAGCTCACCTCAGCTCAGGTGCTCACTTCTTTGTCACCTCTGCTCATACCACACCTGGGACTCTGGGCGGGCACAGTCTTGTCACATCTTATCCGAGTCCTCCGTTCCTTAAGTATGCCAGCCTAATAGAGCTCTCCTCTAAATTCCTTTAACAGTATTTATGTGTATCACTCACTGAGTGGTTAATCAAATATGTTCTGAGTAACAATTTTATTTTTTAACAGTTTTAAAAATCACAATTATTATTTTTTTCATTTGCGAATGCCATTTACAAGCAATTCCCATGTTTAGCTTGAATTGGGTTTCTGTCATTTAAAGTTCTTTGAATTCTTGGGACGCCTGGGTGGCTCAGTCGGTTAAGCGTCTGCCTTCCGCTCAGGTCATGATCCCAGAGTCCTGGGTTCAAGTCCCACATCGGGCTCCTTGCATAGCAGGGAGCCTGCTTCTCCCTCTGCCTGCCACTCTCCCTGCTTGTGTTCTCTCCCTCTCTCTGACAAATAAAATCTTAAAAAATAAAATAAAATAAAATAGTTTGAATTCTTGACTTTTCAGTAGACCAGTGCTTCTCAACCTTGGCTACCCATTAGCATCATCTAGAAATATCTTGCCATTCCAGGACTCAACACAGGACTCAAAAGAGAATACTGAACCAGTTTCAACAACTAAGAGCTAATAGTTTTTGCTAAATAAAATTTCCTTAGAGGGAAGCCAAGATTAAGAACTATCACTTGAGAATCTTTTTACTGCAAGCATGCCCTAGGTACCAACGGTATCCTTATCACCTGTGAGCTTGTTAGAAATGCAGGATTTCAGGCCCCACCTCTGAATCAGAATCTGCATTTTAACAAGGTTCCCAGTGATTCACATGCCCACTAACGGTTTTGTTTTGTTTTGTTTTGTATCCATTTGTTTTGTTATGAAATACTTCACACATATAGAAAAGCATATAAATAAACCTCCGTGTGGCTGACATTTTGCCCCATGTCTTAAGATAAAGACTACAGTGAAGGGGCACCTGGGTGGCTCAGTCGGTTAAGCGTCTGCCTTCGGCTCAGGTCATGATCCCAGGGTCCTGGGATCGAGTCCCACATCAGGCTCCCTGCTCAGCAGGAGGCCTGCTTCTCCCTCTGCCTGCGGCTCCCCCTGCTTGTGCTCTCTCTCTCTCTCTCTCTGGCAAATAAACAAATAAAATCTTTAAAAAAAAAAAGACTGCAGTGAAAAGAGATAAAGAAACAATTGATACCCCCCTTTGGGGTCTTTTTAGTGTTTGTCAGCTTTCCTTCCCGGTGGGGGTGGAGGTGGGAGGGTGGGAGTGGGAGTGGGGGTGGGGTGGGGGGGTGGGGAGGGGTTGTCCTGAAACCTCCCATCCATGTTTTCACATCTTCATTGTCTCTTTTCCGGCTGCTTTGTGCTTCTGCACATTACATCTGCATTATTTCTCTAGAATTACTACTGTACATGTTCATTTAACATTCTGTGTTGGGAGCATCCGTTCTGACAGATGTAGTTCAAATTCACTTATTCAGCTGCAGTGTCATATTCCATTTGTGAATAGGCCACACATTACATAATTTATCGTGTGTTTTGAATTAATAATCCCCAAATTCAAATTATTTTCCATTTTCACTGTTACTGTGTTGAAATAAACGTTTTTTCTGAAATAAACGTTTTATCTTGGCTTCCTTATGGGCTCTTGATGGTATCTTTACAGGGCATGTGTCCACAAGTAGATTTCAACTTTAGCAATTTTGTTAAACTCTACTCCACTGTGCGAAGAAATAAAGCCACCAAATCCCAACAACCTGACCAGCACTTCAGATTGTCCACATTTTTTCTCTGATCTGGAATAAGTGACATATTGATTCACATTTCTGTGATTATAAGTATAATTGATAACGATTTGTTGGTTTAGCGGCCCTTTAGTTTTGCTTTTCTGCCAAATACTCAAATTCCTTGTCCATTTTTTAACATATAAGTATTTAAAGCTAAAAAATTCCATCTAAGTAGTGATTTATCTGTATTCTACAAATTTTAATATGTTGCATTTTCATTTTTATTCAGTTAAAAAGAATGTCTAATAGGGGTGCCTGGCTGGCTCAGTCAGTGGAGCACTCGACTCTTGATCTTGGGCTTGTGAGTTCAAGCCCCATATTGGGCAAAGAGTTTACTTAAAAAATATTGTAAAAAAGAATGTCTAATATTTTTAAGATTTCTTTTTCTTAAGATACAGAACTTGATATATGACATATGTATGCATTGTGAAATGATCACTATCATCAAGTTAATGAACATATACATTGCATCATATAGTTACTTTATTTTCTTTGTGTGTACGTTTGTGTGTGATAAGAACACTTAAGATCTAAAATTCAAATATACAACACAGTATTGTTACTGTATTCACATTGCTGTGCATTAGAACTCCAGAATTTATTCATCTTGCATAAATAAAACTTTGTGCTCCTTGACCAACGTCTTCCCATTTCCCCCCCTCCTCCTAAACCCTGGCAACCATCATTTCAGTTTCTGCTCCTGAGAGTTTGAGAATTTTAGGTTCCACATATAAGTGAATCATGCAGTATTTGTCTTCCTGTGCCTGGCTTATTTCACTTAGCATGATGTCCTCCATTTTCATCCATGTTGTCACAAATGGCAGGATCTCCTTTTTGAAGGCTGACTAGTGTTCCAGTGTTGATACAGGCCACAGTTTCTTCATCCATTCATCTGTTGATGAACATTCAGCTTGTTTCCATTTTTTAACTATCGGGAATAATGCTGCCATGAACATAGGAGTGCAGACATCTCTTCGAGATACAAATTTAATTTCCTTTAGATATATATCCAAAAGTGAGTTTGCTTGGTCTATGGTAGCTCCGCCTATTTAGGTCCTTTGCCTGTTTTTTAATTGGGTTATTTGACTTTTTGCTATTGCTTTTATATGTTGGATATTAACCCCTTATTCGATGTATAGTTTGCAAATACTTTCTTCCATTCCATAGGTTGCCTTTTCATTCTGTTATTTGTTTGCTATGCAGAAATCTTCGCCATCTGGTAGGACTTATGAGTTATTATTGTATATTGTAAGGTCAGGAGTGAACTTGAAAACCAGTAGTACCTTAGAAAACAATACACAGCTGCTGCCTTATAGGGGAAATTGATGGCATCCAGAAAGAATAAAATGTTTATTATAGGGGGAAAAAAGCATCCTGTCCTAAAAACACCTAAGACAGAATATCCACATTTTATCTTTTCAAACATCTAGGCATTTGTTCGGATTCTGAATACAGGAGGTTCTTGCATTTCATAATGTATCTTTCAGTCTACGTAGATTTGTGGCAAAACAAGCACCATATATACAATTATAATGGCTTTGTTGAATTGGTTGAATTAGCTGAAGGTGTTGTTCAGTTCATTAAAATTCATTTCCCAACATTTCTTAGCTTTATTGGCTCTTTCATCAATTCCTCTTCGGTTCTTTCATCATTCCTTTCCTCCAATCTCTTTCAATTTCCTACCTAAAGTGTTCCAAAGCAATTATTATACAAGTTGGAGAGAGATGATGAACCTTTTTTATTGGAGAGAGATGAACCTTCCAGACTCATTCTCAGCTCATCATCACCAGCACCTAGAATACAGAGTGGAAATTCATTATTTCAGAGTGCCTTGGTGCTTGAGCATGCAGAACAGATGTCTCATTTCACAAGTTTTCCCAATTTATTATACATGATATCTCTATCTGTGTGAGAGGAAGGCTGCTTTGGGGAATAGGCCTTCCCCTTTTCCCCCACAAGCCGGTGCACGCAAATGGGCTGTTGAGTCAGTTTCTCTTCACGACGGGAGAGGAGGTTTTTGATCGCTCTTTGTTAGTTTTCATACAAGCACATCAGAGGGAAGGAGTCTCACTTCCATACTGCCACCTCTGCTTTCCCTACCTGGAATGCACTGACATGGACGCACCCACCTTACAAGGCACAGCTTAATTTCACATGGCTTGTGAAATTGATGAACGTCACTTGGAGCCATCAATCGATCGCTCTTTCTTCAAAGGGTTACACAGCATCTGCTGGTGTTCCCGTGTTCGGTGCCATCATTAGCAACACAGAAGAGGGAAAGGTGGTCCTGGGCAGGGAAGTGATACTATCTTCCTCTCTCTCTGTTGTGCTGTATGTCCCGGGCTGGCAGACTCCATTCTTCTTGCTCTGCGCCGAGTCTCGCAGCGGCTAGAACAGTGCCTTTCACATGACTGGTGTTTAAATAAAGATTGCTTAGTCAATTATATAAAATGGCCTTTCTGCTTTGGTGACCTAACTTTGCTCCTGCATTAGGGCTAAAAGAGAGGGGGAAGAAGAAATAAGAAAACAGAAATCAATCAGGAAAGCTAGCGGGACAAAGAAAGGTAAGGAGAAAGGTTGGCATTATCAGAAAAGCACAAAAATAGGAAGCAAAAAATCTTCAGGTCTGCAGGTCTGATTTCTTTTCTGGTCTAGAAGCTCACCCACCTCTGTTTCTCTTACTCCTCTTTCTTCCTTACAAGGATTCTCCAAACGACCCTGAATAAATCTAATTTCACATACGTAACAGTGTCCAACCCAGTGAATCTCAGACGCCGCGGGTGGGAGGGTCAACTGACGTAACCCCGGACGGAAAGCAATTTGGCAGCAGATACCAAGAAGTCTAAAAATATTCGCACCCATCGTCTCAGTAATCCCACTTCTGGTACTCCATTCTAATGAAAAAATCCTAAATCTGAACAAAGATGTATGTCCCTGAAGTTTTCAGGACAGCTTTATTTATGCAGAAACATGAACGATCCAACAGCCCTGCAGCAGGGAAAGAGGTGGATAAATGATAATACAGGCCCCTGGCTGGAATATTTACTAAAAACAAATTATTTTAAATTATGTTTTATAGGCATTTTGGCCTATTTTTAAAAATTCGCATAGAATAAAACTGACTATTTTGTGTACACAGTTCTGTGAGTACGGGCATCTCTGTCGATTTGTGTACCACCATCAAATCAAGACAAGCCATTCCATCACCCCAAACACCCCCTTGCTATTCCTGCGCTGTCACCTCCTGCCCCCTCCCCCGAGCTGGCCACCAGGACTGTTTTCTGTACTTAAGAGTTCGGTCTTTTCAGGAATGCTTCATGCACATGGATCTTTTGGGACTCGCTTCTTTTACCTGGCATGCCTTTGACGTTCATCCACACTGAGGTTCGCATCTGAAGCTCCTTCTGTTTTCCTTGCTGAGCGGTATGCCGCTGTGTGCTAGTTTCCCCGTTTATCCGCTGGAGGGCATCTGGGTTGTTGGTGGGTGGAGCTGCTGTGGACACTCGCGTACAGGACTTTGTGTGGGCGCCAGTGTTTATTTCCCTGGGATAAATACACAGCAGTGTCATATGGTGGTAACTTGATAAGAAATTATCAAATTGTTTTTTTTCAAAAGCACTAAGGACAAGAGCTTTTGTTATAAATGAGAAAGTAGGAAACGAACTTGTCTACACAGCATAGGAATGGGAAGAAGTCTGGAAGGACATGTATCAAACGGGTAAAAAGTGGTTGTGTGGCTGTGACTGGATTAAGTGGTGAGCTGCATGGTTCCTGCCGTCCCCGAGCAGCAAGAACACCTAACCTACACACGGATTGGTCATCACGTAAATCCCCACTCCCTCTAGAAACATCTGGTCCCGTCCAGAGAACGCCTTCCTGGCTCTCTCGTGTGGTCAGAAGAGCTCCCTGTATTCTGTGCAGCACCCTCTGCTATGACGGCCCAGGTTCGGCTTCCTCCCCGTGTCCCCCACCGCGCTACCCAACCCCGCCCCCCCGCCCCCCCCGCCCCCCCCCGCCCCCCCGACTGGAAGCTTCCTTCGGGATTCCCCCTGTCCGCGGCCAGCTGGAGAGCTCCCGCCGCCTCTCTGTTGGCTCCTGATGACCCCTGTGCGCCGCAGCGCACAGGCCGGGTGAGGGGAGGCAGGGGCCGGAGGAGGACAGTCCCGCCGGGCTCCTCTTCGGGCCACTGTGTCGGCGACACGGCGACTGCAGCCTCCCTCGCGGTGTGTCCCCCCGGGGGCTGATGACTCTCCCCGACGTGAGCCTCCCGCAGGAGCCCAAGACTACCCGGCAGGTCCGCCCAGGAGTGAGGCCCGCCGCGGGCCGCGCCGCTTCGCTCCCGCAGGATCCTCGGCGCTGGAGCTCACCGGACGCGCCCGGTGCCCAGAAGGCGGCTGCCGGGCCGCGCGGGCGTGCACGCAGCAGACCTCTAGGGGGCAGTGTGGCCTCGCTCCGCCGCCGGGTCTGCGCGTGCTTTCCCTCCCGGGGCGCTGACCGCGCCCGACGCGGCGGGCGCACTACCCTTCTAATCAGGGCAAAGAGCAACTCACTAATACTGCTCAAGAGGGCAGGGGCAAACCGAGACACTCACTCACGGAGGGCAATGCCTAGAATGTAAAAACAGTCTCTGTTTCTAGTCTACTTGCTAGACCATCGCCTTCTCTATTCACTTTTCTTGTGACTCAGAGCCCGAAGTGGTGTGTCCTTTACTGAGGTTGTTTGCGTCTATGGCTCTTGGTCTTAATTTTCCATATTTCAAATAACACTGACCACAGGTGTTTTTGCTTTGGTTTGTTGTTTTAAGATTTTATTTCTAAATAACCTCTACACCCAATGTGGGGCTGAAACTCACTGGGGTGAGGTCGAGAGTCGCACTGACTGAGCCAGCCCCTACCCCCCTCCTGCTCAATCTCTCTCTCTTTCTCAAAAAAATAAAATCTTTTAAAAAATAAGCAAATAAAAGTAAGCAGCTGTTAAAGGGATAATGTTTTCTTTTTTTTTTAAAGATTTTATTTATTTATTTGAGAGAGAGAATGAGAGATAGAGAGCACGAGAGGGGAGAGGGAAGAGGGTCAGAGGGAGAAGCAGACTCCCCGCTGAGCGGGGAGCCTGATGCGGGACTCGATCCCGGGACTCCAGGATCATGACCGGAGCCGAAGGCAGTCGCTTAACCAACTAAGCCACCCAGGCGCCCAAAGGGATGATGTTTTCACTCCCCAATATCTTAAAATATAAATAAATACTTTAGCTTTTGACTCTAAAACTGGAGAATTTTGAGTATTTTGAAGAATGTTGAATTGATATGTTTACTCGTAGAGATCCTGAATAATCATAGTCCTTAACCATACTCACGTCCTCTTCATTATTGTGAGTGCTTTTTTTTTTTAAGATTTTATGTATTTATTTGTCAGAGAGAAAGAGCACAAGCAGGGGTAGCAGCAGGGAGAGGGAGAAGCAGACTCCCCGCTGAGCAGAGACCCCCCCCCAAATGTGGGGCTCAGTCCCAGGACCCTGGGATCATGACCTGAGCTGAAGGCAGACGTGCCCTACGAGTGCTTTTGTTAATCACTAAAGAGATCCTTTTAGTGGACAGGCACTACCAGTGTGGGCTTCCTATTGGGGAGTTAGAGCTGCCCACTTGGGCAAGCTCTTTCCATGCTGGGGTCTGTAGGGAGAGTCATATGCCCCTGAGAACTGAGGGGTCCCCGGTTATGCACTTGAAGGGGTGGAAGCTTGAGGAGCAGGAGGGCTGGACCCAGCAACCAGACTCTTGCAACATATCCGAAAGTCCCCAGGGAGTGCCTGTCTGGGACCGGGTTCATTTCCTGCTTCTTTCCCCAGGGCTGCCCACAAGTTCCTCCACCTCGCCCAGGGAGAAGGAACGGTGGAGAATAACTGAATGGCCACATTTAGAAGTATATTCCTCGTACCTGCGTTCCGTTTGAGCAGCCCGAGTGTGGCCCAAGGAAACCCCTCTTACTTGAGACCATCACTGCGAAGCTCTGATCCAGGATAACGTGACATTATAAGGGCCTCCTGGGCTCTCCAATGCAGGGTCCCCCTTTAATCTCTCTACCTTTGCTTCCTCCCGTTCTCTCCCCAGTTCACCATGTTCTAGCCCCTCCGGCCTCCCTTATTTTACTCAAAAATGGACATCCTTCTTCACCTTGGGGCCTTTGCGTTGGCCGGTCGTCTGCCCGGACCACGCTTTCCCTGTATCCTTGCTTCTTCCTGCCTTACCTCCTTTACGTCTCGGCCCCATCATCACTTTTTAAACACCGCCTACGCACACGAACCACACTTAGTATCGCAGACTTCCCCTCCACCACCCACACTCGGCATCCCCATTATTCAGCTGTCTTCTTTTCAAAGCATTTATCACCTTCAAGTTACATATTATATCGTGTACATATGTATTATATTGATTGATTCTTGTCTGTATCCTCCTACCAGAACCCAATTCCACAAAAGAGAAAGTGTTTGCCTTTTTGTCCGTTCCCTGCTGACTGCCCTGGGCCTACCACAGGGCCTGGCACATAGCAGGCTTGCAATGATGGTTGTGGATTAAATCACCGAACATAGCACAGTTCCTCCAGTCAGTGCTCAGTGTGAGGGTACCTGGCCTTGACCCCAGCACCTGCTCGATCCTCACTCGGCACCCACACCACCACTGCTGCCCAGGACCCGGCCCGGCCACACAGTCGAGCAGCGAGCGTGTCTAGGTCTGGAAGTCTTCAAGTCTCAAAGCCCTTCTCAGTCTAGGCCCGCTCCCTGCTTTCTGAATCCCTGAAGGTGTCCTCCTCTCTTTCGCTTGGTGATGCTTCCCTGGGACACCTCACTGTCCCCCCTCCGCCCCCCCCGCCCCCCCCGCCCCAGTATCTCCAGCTGCCCTGGCCTTGTTCCACTGCAAGCGGAGCTCTTTTTCCTGTGAAGATTTTTCTGCCAGCCACTCAAGAGGAATAGGTCTAGGATAGTAAAAAACAACCGACAAGGACTTTAAAAAGTCATGAAGTCTTGTAAAATCTTCACAGTTGTGTCTCTTGACTCGATTGAGATGCTTACGTAGAATCATCACTTTTCCTTATGTACCTCCTTTTGAGGAAAAAAATCTTTTCAGGATTTCTCAGTTATGTAAAGTCATAATAGAAGACATTCATTGAGCAATTACTGTGTATTTGGCACCCCAGTGCATCTCCGTAGAAATTACCTGATTTAATAAGCTCACCACATCTCAGTGAGGCTGATATTGTCGATCTCGTTTTGCAGAGGAACAAACTAGATGCAGAGAAGTTATATAATTCCTAGCGTGGCCCAGTAAGCGTTATCATATGCTTATCAACCACTATAAAATATCTCAGATACAGGAGAGAGGCTGACGGGTAGATGCTGTTTTCTGAAACTTCCTTTATTTTCAGTGGCTGGTGCCATATGTTAATCCATTGAGCAAATATTTTACTAAGTACCTTCACTGTGGCTAATGCTCTAGTCACTGGGGAAACAGGGGTGGGCAAACACGGCCCTTGCATTCACAAAACATATGTTTCTTCTTAAAATCAAGTTCCTGGCAATATGTATCATTAGACCTTAAAATACAGTTCCCTCCTCTATCCAAAAGTGGAGTGTTCCTATGAAAGCTTATGTAAGCCATAATGGCCTAAAGCAAAGAAACAGTTACCATTTGTTAAAAGCAAAAATCCTCTTCATGTTAGCAAAAACTCATGTACAGTAATGTCAGTGTTATTTTATTTTAATTTTATTTTTTAGAAAGAGAGGACGAGCAGGGGGAGGGGCACAGGGAGAGGGAGAGAGAGAATCCTAAGCAGGATCTACATCCAGTGTGGAGGCCAACTCAGGGCTTGAGCGTGATCACGACCCTGAGGTCATGACCTGAGCTGAAATCAAGAGTCAGATCTTTAACCGACTGAGCCACCCAGGTGCCCCATCAGTGTTTTTTGTTTTGTTTTTTTTTTAATATTTTATTTATTTATCAGAGACACAGAGGCAGGCAGAGGGAGAAGCAGGCCCCTTGCTGAGCAAGGAGCCCGATGTGGGACTCGATCCCAGGACTCTGGGATCATGACCTGAGCGGAAGGCAGACGCTTAACCGACTAAGCCACCCAGGCGTCCCCCTGTCAGTGTTTCTTAAAAGTGAAGTGGCATAGGGGTGCCTGGGCGGCTCAGTCGTTAGGCGTCTGCCTTCGGCTCAGGCCATGATCCCAGGGTCCTGGGATCGAGCCCCGCGTCGGGCTCCCTGCTCTCCGGGAAGCCTGCTTCTCCCTCTCCCACTCCCCCTGCTTGTGTTCCCTCTCTAGCTGTGTCTCTCTGTGTCGAATTAATAAATAAAATCTTAAAAATAAAATAAAATAAAAAATTTTAAAAAAAGAAGTGGTGTAAAAGCAAACTTTTGGATAACAAGGGAAACCTGTATGTGTAAACTGTAACCAAGAATCTCATTTCTAAAAATGAAAATAATCTAAAATAAGTACAGATAATTATACAGAGAGATGTTGATCAGAGCACGATTCGTAATGGTGACAAATGGAAACAGCTGGTGGGTCCAAGAGTAGGGAAATCTTTGGGTAAATTGTGGCACATCCGTACATAGGAATATAATAGTCGTTCAGGACAGAGTTTTCAAAAAGTTTCTCTATTATGAACAAATGCTTGAATTATAATGTTAAATGAGAAAAGCAAGCTTGAAAACAATCTGTTTAGTTTGCTCTTACGTATGTAAAAGAATATGTATAGAACATGACTGAGATAAATTACCGTAGACCGTACAAAATTAACACGTTTGTAGGTCGAAGGGATAAAATCTCAGCAGTTTCACAAAGGAAAAAATATCTGGAAGCAAATAAGCCAAAATATTAACGGTGACTATTTCTTGGTAGTGGGATCATCAGCAACGTTCATTCCCTTCCTTACACTTGGCGGCACTTGCCCATTTTCACAATATACATGTATGACTTTTCTAATAAAAACATTATTGTAGAACAGAGAGAGAACAAATATTTCCCTTTTGGCCACTTGACTAAACAGTAAGGCCACACGCACTCTGGCCCAGCACCTGGAGCCCCTCATGTTAGTCACTGCAGCAAATGGAGCGGTGGATGTTAGTTCCGTCTTTTTCACGGGGCACAGATTGCGATAGAGACTCGGCCCACAATCCTAATTCAGGATGGCAGGATGATGCAGGAGCTGACGCAGATAAAACCCATGGCAGACCATCCACGTCCACACTTCATGCTGATGGGAAATGACTGGTTTATGCTCGTGGCCTTGGACACAGGTTCCTAGGACCTGACCCTTAACATGTCCAAGAAAGCCACCTGAATTTCTTGTTTATGATCTCAAGACCCCAGGCATTTATTTATTTATTTATCATTTTTTATTTTTAAAAAGATTTTATTTATTTGTCAGAGAGAGAGAGAGAGAGTGCACAAGCAGGGGGACTGGCAGGCAGAGAGAGAAGCAAGCTCCCTGCTGAGCAGGGAGCCCAATGAGAGGCTCGATCCCAGGACCCTGAGATCATGACCTGAGCCGAAGGCAGACGCTTCACCGACTGAGCCACCCAGGCATCCCCAAAGCACTTTTTTTTTTTTTAATGTGTATATTTAGAACCAAAAGAAAAGTATGTTCTAAAGTTCTAGCTGTTGAGGACAATGGGGACAAATTTTATATGGTGGAAAGAGGGTGTCTTTTTGGGGGGATGATCTGGTCTCATCACTCGGTGCTGCTAGCCAGTCACATCTGTTAAGGTAGCCAGGAACACTGGGAAATTAAATGTTGAAGTAAAATAGGCCATCCTTTCAAAATTTATTCTAACTTCTCCTTTTATACTTACACTTTTACCTGTAAGTTATACATCATGTGCACATTTTTGTGAGTGCACACCATGTGCCAGGCGCCACGCCGAGACTAGGTATAGAACGGTGAACAATACTGGCAAATCTCTTACAGTGTTAGTGGCAGAGACAGACACACAGACAAACAGAAGCAAAGTTATCCATTGTAAGAAGCGAGATGAAAGCAAAGCCCAGTGTGGTGTAAGAAAGAATTAGACCGGGAAGAATTTGGACTCTAAATTAGCATAGGGTGGTCTCTCCGAGGAAGGAGCATTTCAACAGGAGGTTGGGGGAAGGAGAAGCCTCTCAGGCTTATGAAAATCTGGAGGAAGGCCAGCCCAATGAAGAAGAGCTAGAGATACTGAAGGAAGGTGAGTCTGCCTAGGATTTTCTTGAGCAAGGCAGAGAGTCAGCAGGTGGGGTTGGTGGGCGAGCCCTGGCCTCTGACTCAGGGGTGTACAGATCATGTTAAGGTTTCACCCCAAGTAGAAGAGAAATCTGCTCAAGTGTTTTACACAGAGAATGGTATGACTATACTGGCATATTTAAATCATCATTCCACCAAAGTGTTCTCCTGGGTTCTACTATTCTACTGTGTAAAATTCTGTGATGTCTGGGGTTTGCTTTAAAATACTCCAGATGTAGGGGTGCCTGGGTAGCTCAGTCAGTTGAGCGTCCAACTCTTGGTTTTGGCTCAGGTCATGATCTCAGGGTCGTGAGGTCAAGCCCCATGTTGGGCTCTGCACTCAGCACAGAGTCGGCTTGGGATTCTCTCTCCCTCTCCCTCTGCCCCTCCCCGTTTTCTCTCTCTCTCAAATAAATAAATAAGTAAAATCTTTTTTAGAAAATACTCCAGATATAAAGAAGAAAGAAAAAAATGTGGGGGTGGTGCGGGCGTGATAGGCAAAATAAAATTATAAAAAATTGGAAATTGTTCGATCTGGGGGATAGGTACATGGGAGTCTATTATATGTTTCTCTGTATTTGGGGGCATGTTTGAAAATTTTTGTGATTAAAAAAGTTATCTCAAAAGGAGGAAAGAGGGAGCTTTGGCTCTGAAACCATAATCCCACTTCTGCCACTTACATGAGCTGTGTGATTTTGGATGTTCTTCGTCTTCTGTAATTCTTGGTTCCCCCATGTATGGAATAGTGATAATGGTAGGACGTCCTCACAGGCCCGTTATAAAGACCGAGATAGTGGCAGAGTCTGGTTCATAGTCAACACTTGGGAAATGCTAACTATAATGTTAGTTCTTACTCCAGAAATGTTGTGGTGTTGTTTTAAAAACTGCACCCTGTGTCTGTGTGGAGATTGGACAGGATTATTTTGAGCTAAAGTCACTTGAGAAACAGCAGGTGCAAGTAGGAGTCTCTGACTTCCCTCCTTTTCTTCACGAAAGCACCAGATAAAACTCCCAAATGGAAGATGTCCTCCCTGTGCCAAAAGACAAACTTTTGTCACAAGGGATGGGAAGTCGGGTTCTAGAGAAATCCATACAAACAACCCTTGTAAGCTAACCCTGATCTTCCTGGTCACTCAAAATAATCCTTATACTGATGTGGCATATTTTGGGGTGACTCATTCTGCTATCTGTTGCATACATGAACTAAAATTCATGAGATGACAAAAAAATCAGAAAATTAAAAGCAAATTTAATATAGTAAAGTATATTTTTATTGTATTAAATAACAAGATCCAGCAGTCTAATGACTACTGTAATATCGAGATGGGGATGAGCGTATATAATATTTCAGGACGTCTGCAACACCCGTGATACGAAAATACTGGTGCTTTCTCTCGGTGAGCGCCCTGGAAAGCAGAATCTAAGCTGGAGACTGGCATTCAGGAGGTGTCCTAGGAAGTGTACCTGAGGTAGGGGAGGGAAGGGAAGAGAAAGAAAAAGAAAGGGAAGGGAAGGGAAGTTCAAAGCTGTCTTGAACAGAGGAGAGGCCAAGGCCTATGTATCTCGGCGTTGATCTATCATTGGCTCTAAGCAGCCCCAGGAAGCTGATGACCCATGGTGAGGTGACTCTGCAGCTGAGGGTCACTCTCCCAACAGCTTTCTGAGCACCTAGCTGATAAGTCCCATTCCTGGAAGAGAATCTGAGAGGCACATCCTAAAATAATCACAGTGACTAAGTTACAGGTCTCCCAAGCTCTACTGTGCTTTGTTGCCTAGGTTCATTATTAAAAAAAAATAATGAATTTCAGTTAAAGGTTAGTGAACATGCAATTTTTTTTAAAGATGTTATTTATTTATTTGAGAGAGAGCGCACAAGACGGGGGAGGGTCAGAGGGAGAAGCAGACTCCCTGCTAAGCGGGGAGCCCGACGCAGGACTCGATCCCGGGACTCCAGGATCATGACCTGAGCCGAAGGCAGTCATCCAACCAACTGAGCCACCCAGGCGCCCTGAACATGCAAATTTTATATCCCTTCCAAATTCCCGGAACGCCACATGGACCCCAGGTGAAGAACAGTTTCAAGTGAGAAGACAGCCCATTACTCAGAGGCACTGGTTAGGCTCAGTTGTTCACTGGAACAGAGCAAGGTTATCTTCTGCTGAAGGCAAAAAGGAGCCTGTTTTCCAGGGCAAGAATAATGCCCATTCACAAAGGAAGCCAGACACAGGAAGAGTCTGTACTCCCAGAGACAAAGACACAGAGACAGATGTAGCTGCCTGAGTTTGTCTTGGAGTTCCAGATTTTAATCCCTCATGAGACCAAAGTACACCTCCAGTTCTTGGTGTCCACGAAACATCCCTGTATTTTTCTCAGAGCCGTTTTTGGTTCACAGCAAAATCGAGAGGAAGGTACAGAGATCCCCCATATATCTCCTTCCCAACCCCCCCAACAGGCACAGCCTCCCCCATGATCACCATCCCCCACCAGAGTGGCTCAGGGGTTACAGATGATGAACCTACTTTGACACATCATCATCACCCAAAGCTCATAGTTTACATTAGGGTTCACTCGGTGTTGTAATGACGTGTATCCACCATTATATCATACAGAATATTTTCACTTCCCTAAACATCTTCTGTGCTCCACTCCTTCATCTCTCCCCACCAACCACTGATGTTTTACTGTCTCCATAGTTTTGCCTTCTCCAGAGTGTCATGTCATTGGAACCGTACAATACTTAGCCTTCGAACAACACATACAATCGTACAATAGGATTGCCTTCTTTCACTTAGTAGTATGTATTTAAGATTCCTCCATGTCTTTTCATGGCTTGGGAGCTCATTTCTTTTGAGTGTTCCTGTATCTTTACAATGACTTGTTTTTCTAGTTTAAGTAGATGTGTGCTGCTTCCAAGGTGAAGTACCCTGTTGAAGACAAAGAGATACCTTTAAAAAAAAAAGATTTTATTTATTTATTTGAGAGAGAGAGAGCACAAGCAGGGGGAGCGGCAGAGGGAGAGGGAGAGGGAGAAGCAGACTCCCCGCTGAGCAGGGAGCCCGATGTGGGACTCGATCCCAGGACCCTGAGATCATGACCTGAGGCCAAGGTAGACGCTTAAGTGACTGAGCCACCCAGGCGTCCCCAAAGAGATACTTTTAACAGCTCCTCCCACCTTCCCAAATTCTTGAAATCTGCAAGAGTTTGGCCTGAGGAGCATCCCGCAACAAACGTGGACTTGGGAAGTGTCGGAGCACCGATGTGGAGGCGTGTCAGTAAGGCTCAGAGATCTCCATAAAAGCCTTGACTTTCTCATTGGAGGTCCTTGCTGTGCTCTGTAACCACCTACAAAAACAGCTTCAGCATTTTTGATGACTGCCATGCTTTACAATGGGACGAAGGGTAATTACTATCTTTTTTAAATCGACAGAGCAAGGCAGGCAATAATGAAATGCTATTCATCTGGATAACAATCTAGATTTTTAAAATCCAAAGGCAGTCAATAATGTGATCTATGTACTTTGCTATTATGATGACATATCACGTATAAAATATTAAGCATGTCTAACATTTAATTCATTTCAATCATATCAGTCTGTCAAGATATAAAAATCAACAAGGAAGTCTCCCAGCAGCTCCACCCCAAAATGTTCCCTATTGAACAACTCTTAGCTTTTTTATATAGTCATGAAACTTGAAAATTGCCCCTAAATTAGCGTAGCTATTCACACATTATTTCCAGCCCCAACAAAGAGAAGCCACTGTAACAGTTGCTGAGTACTTTTTTATGCAAAACCGATGTTAGTGACAGACTTTTAAGCATGTAATTTGTCCCAACACATGTGTCATTTTATTTGTAAAAACTCCCGGGACTAAAAACTGAAGTTTCCAAAAGTTATTTATTTGTCTTCTGGCAGGCTAGAATTGATGAAAATAATCAACCAATTGATGAAAAATAATCAACCAATAGAATTGTGTGCTGGCCTATTAGATTCAGAATTACTGCATTGTTATGGGGGGAAATAAAAGATAGTGTCTCTCACATCCCCCATCTCCCTTCCCCCCAGTAAGAAGTGAAGCACAAACATGCCAAATGAACACACTTGGATTTCATTGTATTATTTGATGTCATGATGCAACACCTTATACATGGGATCAACTTCCTTACCACAAAATTGCTCTACCCGCCCAGTTCTCCCCCTACCGCCACGACTTTGAAAAGAGACCACTGTGAGTACCTAGCGGAGTCACCAGACGGCGGGGTGGGTGCCCCAGCAGACAGACATCCAGGTCCTTTCAAACATTTCAACCTCGGGCTCTGTCCTAGGCACGGAAGACCCGATCAGCACTAAGTAATGTCCCTGAAGGGACTCACAGTCAAGTGAGAAAGAAGATGCTTGGGGAAGCAAAGGGTTGAAACTTGTAGTGGATGTGACAGCAGCAGGGCATGGTGCCAGCCGCCTCTGGCCAAAGAGGACAGGCAACCAGCTTTGGCCAGAGGAATGGGGGAGCTGGTGTGCAGAACCCACAGGCCTTTAGTTGGTGAAAAGGGAAGCAGGAAGTAGGGCAAAGATGGGTTGTCCAACTTCCCTTGATTGTATTCTCTCTTGTGAAGAGAACAACAATCCCTCACCCCTCGGGGGCCAATCAAAATGTGTTTGCTCTCGAGGCAGCTTTTCTCAGTGTCCAGGGGGGAGCTTGGAGACCAGAGATGCTAAGAACATTTAATGTGTGCCTCTGCCAGAGCTTTAGCCAGAGGTCTGCAAGTATACCGACCTCTTCCCCTTTGTGCTGGTAGAAACAAACTGGTTGTAACATTCGTGAAATTTTACACTGACTCTATACTATATTGTTTATTCATTTCTTCATCTGTGAAATGGGAATAATAACAGTATCTGCCTCATCGGGTTGTTGTAAGGTTAAAGCTTATAGATACAGACATATAATCTTACAAGGGTGCTTGCATGTAGTAAATACTCTAAGTCGTGAACTATTTTATTTGACTTCTACTTAATTTTAGTTTTAAAGATTCATTTATTTATTTATTTTTAAAGATTTTATTTATTTTTTTGGCAGAGAGAGACACAGCGAGAGAGGGAACTCAAGCATGGGGAGTGGGAGAGGGAGAAGCAGGCTTCCCTTGGAGCTTAATGACTGAGCCACCCAGGCACCCCTATTTATTTATTTTAGAGAGAGAGAGAGAGAGAGAGCCCATGAGTCAGAGGGGCAGAGGGAGAGGGAAAGAATCTCAAGCAGAGTCCCTGCTGAGCGCAGAGCCCAACTTGGGGCTCAATCTCACAACCCCAAGATCACGACCCTGAGATCATGACCTGAGCCGAAACCAAGAGCCAGATGCTTCACCCACTGAGCTACACAGGTGCCCCCTTAATTGTAGTTTTAAACAATCGTAATTATTGTGCGCTGGAATCTTCAATCAGTCTATGTCTATTATGAGCTTTGTGTGAATATTTGCGTTAATGAAGACTCTGGGGAACTACATTTCTGAACCACACACCTTACAGTCTACACGGTGGGTTTTATCGTCATTACTGAATCACTGGTCAAAACTCTTTACACTTTGCTCAGTTGAGGTATCAATTTCTTTTTTTTTTAATTTTTTAATTTAAATTTTAAATTTTTTAAAATTTATTTTATTTATTTGAGAGACAGAGAGAGGCAGAGGGACAAGCAGACTCCCGGCTGAGCGGGGAGCCCAACGTAGGGCTCGATCCCAGGACCCTGGGATCGTGACCTGAGCTGAAGGCAGACGCTTAACCCACTGAGCCACTCAGGCGCCCCCAAAGTTATCAATTTCTAACTTCTTGTTTATGAAGTTAATACAAAAGGTCTATATTGGCATTTTGAAATAGTGAAATAGGAAAGTCAGATTGCGTCACACCCAGTGTAAGTTGTTTTGTGCAACTTCAGCTTCAGTGGGTGTGTCAGTGTATCCAAGGGTCACGTTCTCTACAGCTGCAGTAAGCTTTGAAAGCCACCGAGCTGTGACTGGTTGGTATCTGGTGGTAGGGCCCAGGCTGGCCTCTTACTCAAGGCTGCACTTTTGTTAAATCCTTTCTCTCCCTGGACCTTAATATTCTCATCTGTAAAATGAGGGAAGATCTCATTAAGACTCTACTTCCTGTGTGAAGTAAAATAAGCCTGGCACAAAAAGACAAATACACTGTGTGATTCCACTTCAGTGAGGTCTAAGTGCATGTAGGTAATACCTAAGGTGTGTACCTAGAAGAGGCAAGTTCCTAGACACAGAAAGTGGCCTGGTGGTTACCAGGGGCTCTGAGTGAAGAGGGTTGGGGCACTTAGTGTTTAATGTGTATAGAAATTCTGTTTGGGATGATGAAAAAGCTCTTGAAACAGATCGTGGTGATAGTTACACACTATTGTGAGTGTATGTAATGTCCCTGAACTGTAGACTTAAAAATGGTAAGTTTTATGTCATTTATTTTACCACAATAAAAAATATCCACACACACATTCACCCCTACTTCCTAGAGACGGCTCCTGAAACAAGTCAAGCTTTCTAAGCCCCATGTTTCTGGTACTCAGGAGAAATTGGCCTAATAGGCACCATCATTTATGGAGTTTCCTCTTCCTGAATTTTTAAGGGGTCTTTCCTCTCCATCTCTTGGTTGACAATGCATCTGCTTTTGTCACACTCTCATCGATGCTTCCCTGCTTCAAATCCCAACATTCCCTTTTCCTCTCCCCAAGATAGCCAACATCCTGCTTTGTTTTCAAGTTTCCACACCAGTGCTTTTTAAATTGTTGTACAAAAATTACCTGTAGGGCGCCTGGGTGGCTCAGTCTGTCGGGCGTCTGCCTTTGGCTCAGGTCATGATCTCGGGGGTCCTGGGATCGAGCCCTGTGTCAACATACTTCGTATCACTCTTTTTAATTTGCCCATGGCTTTTTTCCTCACAAAAAGGCAAGCTGCATGAGAACAGAGATCGTGATCCGATTTTATCCCCTGATCTCTCCCCAGCATCTAGCACATCGTACCTGGCACATAGTATTTCTTTAAGAATTGAATTATTTCTTATTTTTTTTTAATTTCTGCTTTTTTGTAGGCTAAGCCCCCAAAGGCCAAACATTGGGTTGTTTTCTCACCCTTGTATGTAGGCTGAGCTTGCTTATAGCCATGTGTGATGGCCAAGGCTGGGCTTTCTGATTTCCTTATTAATTTTTAAGTGATCCTTTCAGGCAACTTTGTTCCTGAACCCTTCCTTTTTTGCTTGTGGATGGCTTAGCCTCCTCTGGGAGGAATGAGTCCGTTCAAAGTTCTCATCTGCAACAAGGCAGCTCACCAGGTAGATGGTCTCTAGACATTGGAGATAATTAGTGAGCAATCCAGACCAGAGCTACGTAAAATCCTGGAAGGGGACTTTAATTCAGGACTTTACAAGATGACTGTCTTAATCTCCCCAGGCTGCTGTAACAGAAATACCACAGGCCGGGTGGTTTAAACAGCAAGCATTTATTTCCTCATAGTTCTGGAGGCTAGAAGTCTAACTTCCAGGCACCAGCAGATTCAGGGTCTGGGGGGGGACCCGCTTCCTGGCTCATAGACAACTGTCTGTTCTCTGCATTCCCTGTGGCAGAAGCTGGTGAGAGAGCTCTCTAGAGTACCTTATTTTGGAAGGGCACGAATCCAATTCTTGAGAGCCCCTCCCTCATGAGCTAGTCATCTCCCAAAGGCCCACCTCTTCATACCCACACATTGTGGGTTAGGATTCTAACATAGAAATTTGAGAGGCGAGGATACATTCAGTCCATAACATGACTAAAGGATTTATCAATACTCCCCTATCTTTGTCTATAGTAAAGGGAGAGAATTTTGTCTAATCTACCTGGAATTATGTAAAACAAGTAGGAGATTCTGGTATAAATTTTCTCTTCCTGCTCACTAAGGATCTGCCACAGGAAGAAATCTTTTTTTTTTTTAATATTTTATTTATTTATTTGAGAGAGAGAGAGAAGGAGAGAGAACACTAATGGGGGGAGGGGCAGAGGGAGAAGCAGACTCTCCGCTGAGCAGGGAGCCCTACAGGGGGCTCGGTCTGGGGACCCCGAGACCACGACCTGAGCCGAAGGGGAACGCTTCACCGACTGAGCCACCCAGGCGCCCCTGCCACAGGAAGTCATTTGGGGAACAAGGACAGTCATGAATTATTTTTCTCTCTCTCTTTTTAAGTAAACTGGGGAAAACCCCTAGCCCAGTGTGGCGAGGAGGATGGGTTTCTGTTCAATATTTTATGGTCTGGTATTCTCCCCCATCATTCTGAGTCTTTTTTTCGCAGCCGTGTTCTGGGCAGGCGTCTGTTGAGACAGTTGCTTGCCAACTGCAGGGGGCGCTCTGCGTCCCTGCCACTCACAGCCCGCTCTCTGGGCCCTGGCTTTTCCTTCATGCCCCGCCGTGCTCTGGTTCCTCCTGCTGCTTTTCTTCACTTCATCCCCCTCCAGTACTCCCTCTGTTGCTCAGCACTCTCTCTCCAGCTTCTTCTGGGGCTTCTTGTCATAGAACGGGTTAGTCCTCCTTGTGCTTGGGGTGGGGGTTCAGAGCGACTTCCAGACTGGGTGTGAGATGATGCTCTGCCCAGATCTCTCCTTTAGGAAAGACTGAGTCTCTGTAGGACTTACTCTCCTAGCTGCTAGGAGGGCTCCTGGAAGACACCTCAGCGGAAGAGAGCCCCTCACCCAAGGTCACACCCCCTGGAGGCCCTCATCCAGTGGTTGACGGGCTAGGGGCATGACGGTTCAGCCCTCCCACCCCCAGTCCGGTCACCACTGAAGGCTCGTCCCATTTCCAAACCCCCCACAGGATCAGCTGCGGCTTCATCTGAGACTGAATTGCACTGGGACTTCTCTCTGCCGCGTCGGCTGGCTTGGCGCCCTCGCCTCCCACACACTGACCTCGGTCTCAGAGCTGGCTCCCTAGGGACCTCCGCACTGCCTTGTGCTGTTCTCTGTCCTCCCTGACTGCGCTTGTCAACCATCTCTCAGCCAGCCTGACGTCTTTTCCTTTAGATCTTTCTCCCCACGATTTCCCCCACAAGAGTCCCGGAATACGGAGGATCTGGGCAGATAATCCGGAAAGACGTGCAGGCAGCGGGGCAACAAGGTCAAGGTCAGTATGGGAACTGGAGACTGAGCTCTGGGCAGTGGGCTCAGGCCGTAGGCAGAAGGCCATCAGCTAGAACTGGGCCAGATGTGGGGTGCAAATAGCAATAGATTTAGTACTGAGTGTGAGCTCCTTAAAGGTCCTCTGGCTAGGGTCGGGATTAATCTCAGAGTCTGGAGAGATAGAATGGGATAGGGTGAGGTAGGCGGAGGAAGAAGATTTAGACCCTCAAGTTCTGGTCAGTGGTTAGATGTAGAGACAGGAAATTAGTCAAGTTAGACAGCATTTACACACACACACACCACCTGCTACTTTTGGGGAAAGGAGTTTATGGAGCACTATACATTTGAATTAGTTCCCCTTTCCAAGGCACTACTCTGCAAAATTACAGACTAACTTATTAAAAATTCCCCGCTAGATTCCTCGCATTCATTCCCCATAACATCCATTACATATGGGGTAACAAATCTCCAGGAAACCCGTCGGAAACACAAAATATAAATAGGGCATCTATATTTATGAGCACAGGAAGGAAGAGTCAGCTGATGTCAGGAAACAAGAAAAGGGATGTTAGGGTCCAGAGAAGGGGGTAGCTAGAGGGGAGGAGTTCTGTGTCTCTCCTCAGCTCCTTCAGGGCTGGAAAATTTGCATTTTGATTGAGTCCAGCAGATGGTGCTGCTCTGGTGGAGAACAGAAAAATCAGTTCGTTTCCCTGGATGCAGTCTATCCTGCTTACAATTCTGCACGGATAGAATTTTTGCCATAGTAAAATTCCAACTCTGTGTCCTCAGATGTTAATATGTATACAGAATCTAGTGTTTATAGCAAATCCCAGTCTTGGTTTCATCAATGGGTGAAACCTACCTGGGTCATTCTGACTTCATAGAGTGGCTTGTCATCTACAAGGACCTTGATTTTCTCTTGCTGTTTCCTCCTAGGACAAGGGGCTTTGGAGGCAGCCCCATGGTAATCGCCACATAGTAATTGTCACTGTCACCTGCTCTGGCCTTACAAGGCAGGGCTCTGAACACTATCTCCAGAAATGCCATGGTGAATGCTTTGTCTGCCTCTCTGTGTTATATATGTGTGTTTTATATTATATAATAAAGTATATATATTTTATATACCTTATTATATATATGCCATATAATAGCAGGAAGTAAGTCAGTAAATCACTAAAAGGTGTGTTTGTCTACTAGGGCTGCCATGACAAATTACCATAGACTGGGTGGCTCTAACAGTAGAATTTTGGCCCGGCCAAGGGTTCGGGTCCTGGTGCGAGCCCCCTTCCTGGCTTATAACTAGCTGCCTTCTCGCTGTGTCCTCACATGGAGAAGGGAGACAGAAATCTTTCTCTCTCGGGGCCTGGGTGGCTCAGTTGGTTAAGCATCTGACTCTTGATTTGGGCTCAGGTCATGATCTCAGGGTCATGAGATCAAATCCCGTGTTGGGCTCCACGCTGAGTGTGGAGTCTGCTTGAGGATTCTCTCTCCCTCTCTCTCTGTCCCTCCTCTAGCTCTCTCTCTCTCTCTCTCAAAATAATTTTTCCCCTCTCTCGTCCTCTTCCTATAAGCTACCAATCCTATCCAATTAGCACTCCACCCTTACAAACTCATTTAACCTTTTTACCTCCTAAATGCCCTATCTCCAAATAGGAGATTTGAGTGTTAGGGCTTCAACATACAAGTTTTGGGCTTCAACATACAAGTTTTGGGGAGACACAGTTCAATCCATAGCAATTACCAACGATGAAAGGGCTAAATATATAGATGTGCCAGAAGTGGCAAAATGCAAACACTATCACACTAGCCTCTAGTCTAACCTTAACGGGTTAAGAAAACAAAACAAAAACCAAACCCTTGTGTTTCTTTCTAGAATGATGGAAGATTTTCAGCCACCAAGTAGTTTCCAAAATTTTTTTCCTTTTTTTTTTTTTCCAACTTTCAAAAAATTTCAAATCTACCAAAGAGTTGAAAGAACAACATTCCCATATATGGGCTCAACATCTCGTCACATTCTCCTACATCCCAATCATAACCTCTCAGCTTAGAAGGCAACCTAAAGGACATATGAGTCAACTGTCACCTCTTTTTTTTTTTTAAAGATTTATTTATTTATTTGAGAGAGCGAGAATGAGAGAGAGAGAGTACATGAGAGGGGGGAGGGTCAGAGGGAGAAGCAGGCTCCCTGCTCAGCAAGGACCCTGATGCGGGACTCGATCCCGGGACTCCAGGATCATGACCTGAGCCAAAGGCAGTCGCTTAACCAACTAAGCCACCCAGGCTCCCCTCAGCTGTCACCTCTTACACACACTCAGTCCAAAGGGGTCCTTCACACTGTCCTTGTAGATGTCTCCGGATGGGGAGCGAGACTGTCTTTGAGCCAGCCCCTTCTGTTTTTAGAGGCTGCTGGTTGTCACTAAGTTTGTGCTGAGAATAAACTGAAATCTGGCCCTCCATAACTTCCACACTTGGGCTTTATATAACACTCTAGCCACACAAACTAATTCTAGCTCCTTTCTCACATGACGGCTTTTCCATGTTGGAAGGCAGTGCTCACGTCCTCTTCTTTACTCTGACGGGAAACTCACCACCCTGGTTCCTTCGTCCGCGCCTTATTTGGTGTGGTGAGGAGTCCTTACTTGCTTGGGCAGTACGTACACATATTCAGACTGTCCCTCCAAGTTGATAAGACAATGAAGCTTCTTCATCTTCCCTAATGGATCCAATTTTCCGCATCAGTCATGCCAAGTAACTCTGTCTCTTTGGGCTATGCACAGATGGGGAGTCCCCAAGACCACCCCCAGTTTCAATAATTCACTACAAGATCCACGGAACTTGGGCGTCTGGGTGGCTCAGATGGTTAAGTGTCTGCCTTCGGCTCAGGTCATGATCCCAGGGTCCTGGGATCGAGTCCCGCATCGGGACTCTGCTTCTCTCTCTCTCTCTCTCTCTCTCTCTCTCTCCCTCTCTCTCCCTCTGTCTCTCATGAATAAACAAATAAAATCTTTAAAAAAAAATGTGCCTCTCACTACAAAAATATTTAAAAACAAAGATTCACGGAACTCACTGAAGACTCTTTTACTCACAATTACGGTTTATTACAGCCAATGGTTACAGATTAGAATGGGGAAGGCAAGAGCTGGGGCAGAGCCCCAGAGCCTTCCGAGCACCAAGCCTCCAGCCACCTTCTTCCTGTGGGGGATCTGACAGTGCTCAGGCCTCCCAGCAACCACGTGCAACAATACACAGAGTACTGCCAGGCAGGGGAGCTTACCTGAGCCACGGTGTCTGGAGTTTTTATGGGGCTCTGTCCCGTAGGTATGGTTGACCCCCTGCATGACCTTAGCTTCCAGCCCCTCTAGAGCTTGAGCCTCTGGGATGGCCCAAAGCCCCCACATGAATCACATTGTTGGAAGAGACAACGCTAAGACTCCCAGATAAACACAGACGTTCTTATCAGGCAGGACCTTCCAAGGGTTAGAGAGTAGCTCTCAGGGCAAAGGCCAGACTTCTCTTCGGGCGAATTAATGAGTTCCCACCCAGGGTAGAGGAGCCATCTTTCCTGTTTCTTCCCAGTACATTTCCCGCTCCTCCGTCCGCACTCCTCTGCCAGCATGCTGTCTGGGCATGCAGAGCCCACAGTGACAAGACAGGGGTGGTGATCTCAGTGCAGGCCCGGCCCTGTCCCGTGCCTCTGCCTCAGGGGGCTGCTCCAGCCAGGGGCCTGGACCGGCAACGCTGCTCCCCAAGTGCACTGTTGTTCCTTGGCTTACTCGGACTCACCCCGCCTTACACCTGCTGGGACTGCAGACCCCACCAGGTCCTCTCTCCAGCTCCTGGCGTAGGTATCTGTCCTTCAGCCTTGCTGTCAGGCCACGGAGGCCCTACCAGAGCAGGCCCTGAGGCCGCCAATTCTGTTACCTCCACAGCCGACTGTGGGAGTTTCTGGAGCCCTTCCAGGCCCTTGACCAGCCACCGTGGGCTTGGGAGGGGGGGCACAGGCCCTCCCTCTGCTGAACCGTGCCCCTCGCCCCTCTTCTCTGGGCTGTGGTAGTCCCGGGGTGCTGTGGGCCCCTCTGCATGGCAGCCTCCTCTCAGAGCTCTGAGAAGGACTGGGGCTCACGTCCCCCTTTGCCTCTCTCCCTCTCCCCTCTTCCGGGTTGTGGCCGGGAGACCACAGGCCGCTGGCTTGTCCTTCTGCCTTCTGTGATTTTCTGCACAGCCCACCGAGCCAGAAAGAAGGGCTTGCTCGTAAGGATTTCCTCTGGCTCTGCTACCTCAATGGCTACAGGGAACTAGATTTGTTAACTTAAGAGAAAGAAAAATATTTTCAGAATATTATCTCTAGGATCCTTGTGTGAAGAGTTTGGCTTCCACTGGAGCCCGCTGGGAGGAGGAAAACCTTGTCCTCCCCCCTCTTCCTTTCCCTACTTTCCGTCTTCCTCGTAGCCCGAAGAGCTCACAGATAGCCTAGCAACTGCAAGGTCATGGGTTTGGAGATGGGAGACAGTGTGTGATTCCCTAGAATGTCAGTTTCCATGGTGATGATAGTGGCTGCCACTTATTTCAAGACGAAATGCCACGTATTGTGCTAACTTCATTTAATTCTCCCCAAAGCCCTCTTGTTTACCCCCATTTTACTGATGAGAGAACTGAGGCTTGGAGAAGTACTTTGCCCAAAGTATTACAGCTGGTGAATGGTGTCACGGGAGTTGAAACCCAGGCCCATCTGACTACAGAGATCACATGCTAAATAACCAGTCCCCTTAAGACTACCTTCCACGAGGCTTTGCCCGCTTCTGGCTTCCTCCTGATTGCCATTTGCAGGCATTCAGTAAAGCCCAACTTTATGCTTAGTTGCACCCACCGTTTTGCAAACTTCCAAGGATCCCTTGGTGATAGAGTAGTAAGTGTGGCATCTAAAACCTGGTCTGGTGTTGGCAAGCACCCCGAAAATGCTGCTGGGATTACTGAGGCAGTCAGCGGCTTGGGATTCCACCTTCCTAATCGGCTCTTAGGGGAACTTGTAATGAATCTAATTGGAAGCATCTACTTGATTCCCTGCAGGATTATTTTACATAAACCAGCAGCAGGAAAGGTACTAAAATCAATAAATGAGAGAGAGAGAGAGAGAGGAGAGAAGAGAGAGATGAAAACGTAGAGCCAGAGGCAGGAGGGCAGGCAGGACGCTGACCTCGTAGCTCAGGAGGAAAGTCTTGGGCACCTTTTGGTAACTGCTACATGTAGGTGCAAAAGAAATTTATGACTTGGATATGGGAACTTTGGACACGTTTTCCTTTTAACACTTGATAAGCTAAGTTACAGGAATTTCTCGGGTGTTGATTACAATTGTGCGGTGCCAAGCTGTTCAAAGGGCGGCCCGCGGGCAGACTTGGGGCCACCCTGAGAATCTAGGCGATGTGACCGTGATGGTGATTGTCTGGGGCTTCATTCAGTTCTTCGTGCACCCGGTGAGGAGGAGAGCGGGGCCTGAAGGGTGGGTCAGATTTTGGCGGGTGGAGGGGCGCCTGGGTGGCTCAGTCGGTTAAGCATCTGTCTCCGGCTCAGGTCGTGATCTCAGGGTCCTGGGATCGAGTCCCACGTCGGGCTCCCTGCTCAGCGGCGAGTCTGCTTCTCCCTCTGCCTGCCGCTCCCCGTGCTTGTGCTTGCGCTCCCCACCCCGTGTCAAATAAATAAATAAAATCTTAAAAGAGAGAGAGAGAGAGAGAAAGCCCAAAGAGTGGACCAGGATCGTCATTGCGGACAATGACAATAGCTCCGGGGACAGCGCTCCGTGTGAGTCTCTGCGGCCCCGGGAGAGTCTAGGAGCAGGAACAGCTGTGCGGGCTCTGAGCTCGGGTGCGACGGCAAGGAGCGCTCCTTCAGATTCGCTTCCTCACTGGCTGCTTCGTGGGACAGCCCTTCAGTCAACCCCGCCCCCTCCCCATGGCGCCCCCACCACGTGTGTTTTGAGCCTCCACCACCCGCCAGAGTTGCATCCTGTGTCTTCTCATTTCTTCCCCTTCATTATGAGTCTTGACAATGTCTTTTCATCCTTTGGTTCTGGCTAGCGCTTCTGGGGAGGTGACCCTCAGAGAGCAATGCTATCGGGATGACAATGGCAGCGGCCAGATTGCCGTCACAAGAGGGTGACTCAGAAGCCGGGGTCAGTGAAGGGAGAAGAGGAGAGCGCAGGTCTGCACCCCATCCTGGGGTTAGCAGTCTGGGAGGAAGCCAGGTCTGGAGAAGGGAGTGAAGCGAGGGGGCGCTGCCAGGACGTAATTCCTGTACAAAGTTAGTGAGAAGGTGACAAGGGTTGAAATTTACTAAATGATCAGGCTGGGGGCGCCTGGGGGGCTCAGTCAGTTAAGCATCTGTCTTCAGCCAGGTCATGATCCCAGGGTCCGGGGATGGAGCCTCGCGTTGGACTCCCTGCTCAGCGGGGAGTCTGCTGCTCCCTCTCCCTGTCCCCCACTCCTGCTCTCTCTCTCTCTCAAATAAATAAATAAATAAAAATCTTTTAAAAAAAATAAATGATTAGGTTAAAAGTCTTCCCTAAATAGCCTGGAAGCTACTCAAAATCAACTCCCTCAATATCTCCGCCCATCCAAAGACCTCTGCCTCCGAGGGAACAGTTCGTGGATTCTCTCTAAGATGGCATTTTCTGAAAGCAAAAACAACACAAACCTGAAATCCATTTTGTGCTGGGTTTAAGAAGTCAATCATCTAGATGTCCAGTCTGTGTGAAATCAAATGTGCAGATGGCCTGAACTGTCAAATGAACTTGCCCTCCCATCAGCGTCTAATCTGTGTCCTGGGGGCTCCATGGAATCTCCCCCCACCCCCACCACCACCATCAACCTGTGGGAGCAGCTGCCTCCCCGGGTTCTCAGAGCCCTCGCTTCTGAGCCCTTCGTTCCCTGAGTAACATCTTCCTTTCTCTTTTTTAAAATATGTAGACCAGTCTGTCTTTGGTTTGGTTTTGTTTTAATATTCTAAATTCATTTCTTTTCCTTTTGGCACAGCAGGGCATTTGTATAATAGTTTCTTATAGTTTACTTCTCTTTAAGACAATAGTATATGTAATGGGTATTTTTTTTTTTCCAGGCGACTCTGGGAGTACAAACACATCTAGTGATTCATCTTTACTATAACTCACTTCCTTCAGGGTATGACTTTTCCTTCTTAATGACAACCACACCCGCCATTACTATTAGTTTAAGAATAATAAAGATAAGCCTTAAAATGTAAATATCCTTGGAAGGGGGTGCATCAAAAAATTAACATTCCTTTGAAGGCACAAATGAACAGTACCTAACTGATCCCTTTATATTTTTTTAAAGATTTTACTTATTTATTCATGAGAGACAGAGAGAGAGAGAGAGGCAGAGGGAGAAGCAGGCAGCCCCAATGCAGGACTCGATCCCAGGCCCCTGGGATCATGACCTGAACTGAAGGCAGACGCTTAACCATCTGAGCCACCCAGGCGCCCTAACTGATTCCTTTCTAAAGGTAAGATTTGAGAAGGAGGAAGCCAGCTCAGGAGAGAGAGGAGGAGCAGAAAGAGAGGCTCAGGGCACCTGAATGGCTTCCAAAAGACTGGGCAACCACAAAGCGGTGTAGATTTACTTCCCAGTTTTGCTAGGCCATCCGTGTTAAAGATTCACATTAAAATCGGGTATGTTGCTATCTGTTTTCCTTTCTTTAAATTTGGAATCCAAGTTATTGGATATCTTCACTAAATGGGTTGCTCTTTTGTTTTCACTGTTGTACACAGACAAAGCTATATTTATGGTCTCCCCGTGAATTGGAATAAATTGAGTTTCAAATGATTTTCAGGGATATTATAAAATGTGTTGGCTGCTTTGACAAGAACAAAGGCAACTCCGAACAATGCCTGTTCCAAGCAGCCAAGGTTGTGGAAAATTGCTTTGTAGTATTTAAAAAAAAAAAACAACAAACAAAACCCGATTCATTTCCAAAGAAATGTTTCTTTTCAAAAATGGAAACTCTGCCAGAGCTTTAGTGCTATTCACAGCTAGCTGTTCCTAAAAACTAGTGAAGTGTTAGCAACTTCATTGATTAGGGTCATGGATGTAGCAATATCTGTTTGTTTAAAACGAGACTTCCTCTATTCGTTACTGTTTGTTTCATAAGATACACAGTTCTGTCCTTCAGGGGCACAAGCATGCAGGAAATACAGTTTTGAAATGCCCTATCGGAGATCTCGTTCAGGTCAATGCTGAGATACATGTGCTTCACAACTTAGCCACAACAGAATCCTGAGTTTGTAACCCAGACTCCTTACATATGGGATATGACCTCAGATGATGGGGACCAGAAGGAGCATTGTCATTCCAGGCAACGGGTGTCTTCTCACAAACCCTAGATGAAGACTGAGGACGGACAGACGGAAGCAGTGAGGCTCAGCAGAAGTTTAACTCCATGTTCTGATTGATGAGTTTCCATAGGACCAACGAGCCAACGATCTGCGCCTCTCACAGTACAGCCACCCATGGAAAGCCTGCTTGCGGACCTCGACCCCAAGTATTTTGAAGCTGATGTCTAAATCCCTCCCGCAAAGGTTTTGATTTAATGGATCTGGGACGCAGCCTGGAGCTCAGGATTTTTATGAGCTCCCACAGGGTGGAAAGCAGTGGCCAATGGTGTGGATTTGAAAGGTCTGTCCCTTCACAGGTGTGGCGGCAATGCCACGGCAGCTGGCAATTTCCTCTTATGCCTAGTGAGTCCATTTTGGGTAGAAAATGTATTTTAATTCAACAGTTTTCTTAACCTAAACATCCACAGTCCGGGCCCTGGTCGCCGATACCGCAATTTTTCTCGATGGCTGTAGAGCATATTCATTGTGAGTTACTTTAGGCTGCTCATCTGAGGGAAAGTGGTATTGCCCTTGTCAAAATCTACCCCTTGTCATTACTAAGGAGTTCTTCCTTGGTGTCTCCCCTACTGGAAAAGGTTCCATTTTTTCTCAAGTGAGGCCATACCTTGCCTGCTTTTCTGTGCCTTTGGTCCTGAATATTCTTTCTGGGGTGGGGTAGGGGCCCTCAATAGCCTTCATCATTCCCCCCATCTGCATTGCGACTTCTCTTTCTGTAAACACCCTTTTGATTTGTGGCTCATAGCCTGCCCTTGGTGAAAACAGTTATTCATTATTTAAGGATTGTAGACTAAATGTCCTTATTCCTAAATCAGTTTCCAGATGCTTCTCATACAGATGATTGGCAAACCATGCTTTGAAAAACGTTGATTGCTCAAAGGCTCACTCATGGCTAAGGATAAGGATCTTTTTTGGTATTGGCAACAGTTTGGAGCAATGAATCTTGTTCATAAAATGTACTGTTTTGATGAAGGAATAGCAAATATTTAAGGCCAATAATGTTTTCCAAGATCACAAAACTTCTGCATACATTGTTCTACATTATATCATCTAGTTGTTCAGTATTCTTTCTTTCATTAGACATTTTGTAAGAGCTTGGACAATGTGCAACAGATCTAGATGTCGTGGGTCAAAGGTGGATAAGATGAAGTCTAACTTGATGACAAGGATCATGTATTGGATTACGTCCAATGTGTAGAGGGTCATTGGATGTTTTTGGATGAGGGATGATAAACGGCAAAGCAAGGACATGAAATGGTGAAAAATGGCCACCTCCAGGTTGGATGATGTCAAGGCTCAGAGAGACTTCTTGCCTTGGGAGAAGATGAAGTACACCTACTTTTTCCTATTCCTGCCACTAAGTACAACCAAAAACCCCGGACATTACATATAAAATAAACATTAGCCTCTGAAAGGTGGAAGAAGAAGGTAGACCCGAGTGACATCAGGACCCAAGGCACAGCAAGGTACTGGGTTACCTCCGCTTATCTTTTTGCCCCATATATTCCAGACCTGGAGATGAAGAAATGCCAATGAGCTCAGGCAAATAAAGCCCCAAGGAAATAAAGCCCCTACTCTCTTTAGCCAAAAAAACCCAAAAAACAAAAAACAAAAAAGGGCAAATAGACTTCAGCAACATATATGATTCTATACCATGACCCAAGTGGAGTCTATTCCAGTGATACAAGGCTGGTTCAGTGTTCAAAAATTAGGCTATGTAATTTGCCATATTAATAGGCTAAAGAGAAAAAACAAATAATCATATCAATCAATGGATGCAGAAAAATTTTGACAAAATTCAACACCCATGTCATGATTAAAAAAAAAAAAAAGCTATCAGAAAATTAGGAATAGAAAGGAATTTCTTCAATTTGATAAAGAGCAACTACCAAAATCCTACAGTTAACTTTGCGTTTAATGGTGAGATCAGGAACTGGGTAAGGATGTCCACTCTCAACATTCTTATTCAGCATATTACTGGAAATTCTAGCCAGTGCAATAAGACAAGAAAAAGAAAAGCATACAGATGAGAAAGGAAGATATAAAGTGATCCCTGTTTGTATATTACCTGACTATCTACATAGAAAATCCCAAGGAGTCTAGAAAAAACTCCTAGGAGCTCAAAACAAACAAACAAACAAACAAACAAACAAGCAGCATACCAGATGGACATACAACTATCAGTTGTGTTTCTATGTATTAGCAATGAACATATGACCACTGAAATTAAACATGTAATCTTTGTAATCATTCAAAAAAGGAGAATACTTAGATGTAAAAATCTATATATAAAACATCTACAGGACTTGTAAGCAGAAAATTAAGTAATGCTGATGAAAGATACCAAAGAAGATCTAAATAAATGGAGAGAGTTCACAGATTGAAAGACCCAATATAGTAAAGATGTCAATTTTCCCAAATTAATAACAGTTTTAATGCAATTCCTATCAAAATCCCAGTAAGTTTTTTTTACAGATATAGACAACATTATTCTAAAATTTATATGGAAGAGCAAAGGAAATAGCTAAAACAACTTCAGAAAGAAGAGTAAAGGGAAAGGAACCAGTCTACCTGGTTTCAAGACTTGTTATATCGCTATTATAGTCAAGACTATATGATACCGACAGAGGAATAGGAATGTAGATTAATGGAGCAGAACAGAAAACCCAGAGTTTGGCTCACACAGATACACATAACTGACGTTTTGACACAGGTGCAAAAGAAATTCAATGGAGAAAAGATAGCCTTTTTAGGGGCGCCCGGGTGGCTCAGTCGTTGAGCATCTGCCTTCGGCTCAGGTCATGATCCCAGGGTCCTGGATCTAGCCCCACACTGGGCTCCCTGCTCAGCGGGAAGCCTGCTTCTCCCTCTGCCTCTCCCCCTGCTTGTGTTCCCTCTCTCGCTGTGTCTCTCTCTGTCAAATAAATAAAATCTTAAAAAAAAAAGATAGCCTTTTTAACAAATGGCATTGAGCAATCCATAGGCAAAAAAGTGAAACCTGACCCAAGACTCATACTTGATACAAAAATTAACACAAAACGACTCATGGATTTAAATGTAAAACACATAGGAGAAAATCTTAGTGGCCTAAGACTAGGCAAACAGTTCTTAGACTTGGCCCCAAAAGTATGATTTAAAAGGAAAAATTGATAAATTGGACTTCACAAAAACTTTTGCTCTGCACAAGACTGTTAAAAGGATGAAAAAAACAGGGGGCCTGGGTGGCTCAGTCAGTTAAGCATCTGCCTTTGGCTCGGGTCATGATCTCGGGGTCTAGGACCAAGCCTTACGTCAGGCTCCTTGCTCAGTGGGAAGCCTGCTTCTCCCTCTGCCTGCTGCTCCCCCTGCTTAATGCTCTCGCTCTCTGTCAAATAAATAAATAAATAAATAAAAACCTGAAAAAAAAAAAAAGTTGAAAAAACAAGTTAGCAAGCGGGGAAAACGTGTTTGCAAACCACATGCCCTAGAAAGAAGCCTGATATTCAGGATATAAAAAAGAACCCCCAAAACTCAACACGAGGATCTAACAATCTTGTTAGAAAGTAGGCAAAAAGACTTCACCAAAGAGATTATACCAATGGCAAATAAGCAGACAAAAATGTTCGGCATCATTAGCCATTAGGGAAAAACAAATGAAAACCGCAACATGGTATTACCACACACCTCCTTTAGCTTCTTGACATATGATAATTTCTACAGGTTACTACCACACCCCTCAGCAATTACACCCCTGGGCATTTATCCCACAGAAACCTGCACACAAATGTTGATAGCGGCTCTATTCATAATCTCCTAACACTGGAAACGACTCAGACGTGCGTGAGTATGTGAATGGTGAACAGACTGTGGCACATCTATACCATGGAACACTCAGCATGAAAGGGAACAGATTACTGATACATGCAATGACTTCTATGAATCTCCAGACAATTAGGCTGGGAGAGGAAAAAAATGCAATCCCAAAGGGTTAAGTGGTCTATTTTTCCATTTAAATAACACTGCTGAAGTGGCAAGATTCTAGAAACAGGGAGTATTGAGAACGGTGGAGAGCAGGAGTTAAGGGGTTGGGGGAATACGGAGGGCATGGTCATGGGGGTAAAAGCGCAGCCGGAAGGACCCCGAGGATGTTAGCCGTGTTCTGTGTCCTGACTGTGCCAGTGTCAACATCCTGCTTGGGACGCTGCATTCTAGTTTTGCAAGATGTTGTCATTGGGAAAAACTGGGCCAAGGGTACGTGGGATCTCTCTGTATGATTTTTTACGCATTCATGTGAATCTACAATGATTTCAAAATTAAAGAGTTTAATACTGATGATTTAGAAACCCGAATCTTGCTGTATCACCTCTCTCCAGGCACTTCACCGCTGTTGTAAGATAACATCAAAATGCTCGGTGCTGCTTGATGAGGACCTGTCTGGTCTGGCCCCCGTGATTCCCAGCCCTGGCAGCCTGTGAGAATTACGTATGGGGCTTATAAAAAATACTAATGCCTGAGCATCACTCCAGCTCAATTAGATTAGGATCTAATCTCTGGGGGTAACTAGACAGTAATTAGCATGCTCGTTGATTCCTGGTCACTATCAGACCATAGGCTCCAGGAAACCTGTTTTTGCTTTCCATTGTGGTTCCAGCTCCTAAATCAGTGTCTGCTCCTGGGAGGTGCTCCCTGAATGTATGTGAAGTGAATGAATGAATGAATGAATGGATACAGGGGAAACAGAAGGATCCTCCTTCCCTGTTTTGCTGTAGGACGGGGTAAGGTGCCCTCCCTGGTGTCCTCTCCATCCCCTCAGCTTCATTACAGAATCACAGTAGGGATCACAGCATCGCTCCAAGAGAGATCCATCCCCAGAGTATGAGATCTGGAAATGGTGACAGGGCCTCGTTCTTCACACTCAATCAGCAAATGTAATGAAAGTGAAACAGAAGCTGGTAAGGAGGCTGGAATGACACATAATCTTCCTCAGGCAGAAATAACAGAAAACATTTTAACGCAGCTAAAAAAAAAAAAAAAAAATTAAAGGCATTGGCAAAGAAATGAAAACAAATTTTATGGAGGGAGAGAGGCTGGGGAAAGGAGGCTCCCAGCCTTTGACCTCCTCATCCCCTTTACAGAAAATCTTGTTTGCTGCTCAGGAAGCCACAGTGGTTCACTTAATGTTGATACGCGAGTACAGTGATACCAACAGGCACTGGCTTCAGCAAATTCCAAGGTATTGTTAAGGCTTGTAGTGATTTTGTCCTATTGCCTCTCAGTATCTGTATGAACATTTACAGTGTGGGCACGATAATTAACATTTCAAACAATTACTTCGAGGCAATGGCAAGTTCTGGAATTTTATACAAATTTCAGTCCATAAGTTCACAAACACCAGTGTGGGGGAAATGTAACTTTATTCTCAGTAACTCCATTCAATTTCCATGTCTACACCACCACCACCACCACCACCATGACCACCGACACTACCATCATGACCACACCATTACCACCACCATGACCATGACCACCACCACCATCATGATGATGACCACCACCACCACTATCCTTTCTACCTAATTCATGGAAAACTTACCTTTTTTTTCCTTATTTTTGGAATGTTTTTCAAGTGTTCCCCGGAACTGTCGAGCTTTAGGGTGGTAAAGCGTTGTGAGGGTTGGGAGTGTATTGGCCCTTGAATCCCCTTTCCATGTAGGCGGAAGGAAGCAAGCCCCTTTATATCTGACAGCGACACTGTTTGGACCCATGCTTTAGGCTTGGGTATCTTCATTAGGCCGCTTATCTTCACATCTGTCCAGATGTCTCAGCGGCCCTCCTCTCTCTGGTGTTGCTTTTTCCCTGGCAGCTGCGTGCTTGAAAGACGATCTAGCACCCTTTCCCTTCCCCTGTCTCCTCCCTCCATCCAAACAAAATCTCTTTCTAGTTGGATGGAAAAGTGTGATTGAGGTAGCTGAGCCAAAAACACAGGTGGGTCACCAAACGACCTGCATTGGAAACTGGATAAATTGGGGCACCTGGGTGGCTTAGTCAGTTAAGCATCTGCCTTCGGCTCAGGTCATGATCTCAGGGTCCTGGGATCGAGCAGGGAGCCTGCTTCTCCCTCTGCCTCTGCCCCTGCTGGTGCTCTTTCTCTCTCAAGTAAATAAATAAAAATCTTAAAAAACGAAAAAAAAAGGAAACAGGGTAAATTATGGGCCACAACTCAAGACACACATCAACAAGTGAGGGAATACAAAAGAGAAAATAATTAGTAATTATACAAAGACACATTGAAATTTGTGCACTTACTGAGTTTTGTCTTTTTAAGGTCCCCCTCCCACGAAGCTCCCTCAGGTCCAGAAGTGATGATCAATTATTTATTTCCTGCCTTCTTTACCTGTATGGTCTTCTTAAATCATTCCCCAAACCCTATGGAGAGTTCATATCATTCCGAGAGTAGACACAAGAAAACGTGTCCCTTGGAGGTTAGTGAATATTTAACAGGGCCTAGGGGTCAGGTAATCATTTTTCTCTCTTTCTATCTCATATTTCTATTTCTTTTTTTTTTTTTTAAGATCTTGTTTATTTATTTGACAGAGAGAGAGAGCAAGAGAGGGAACACAAGCAGGGGGAGTGGGAGGGAGAAGCAGGCTTCCCGCGGAGCAAGAAGCCCGATGTGGGGCTCGATCCCAGGACCCTGGGAACATGACCTGAGCCCAAGACAGACGCTCAACGACTGAGCCATCCAGGCATCCCCTCATATTTCTATTTCTATATTGACTCTGGCAAACCTTTAAAGAGTAGATTCAGAGGTGTAAGGATGAGACCACCTCCCCCGATTGCTTGGCCTTTTGGGTGTTCTTCAGATGAAAGCATGGAAGGCCCGTCCATTCTGTCTTTGTGTGGAGATGACCTGGGCCAGGAGTGAGAGCCTTAGATTTGCTATGAGGAGTTCTCTTCCCATTGGCGTTTGAGAATTCATTCCGTAGAGCAGTAGTGCACACTGGGGCGCTTAAAAAAAAATCTTCATGTCTGAGCTGCACCCCAGACCACTTCAATCAGAACCTCTGCGGGGTTGGGGGGACCCAGATGTTAGTATTTAAAAAATCCTCCAGGTGTTTCTGCTCTGCGGCCACAGTCGAGAACGAGGGCTCTGAAGCAGCAGTTCCCCGGCCCCGACATGCATCAGAATCACCTGGAAGGCTTGTTAAAACCATGATTGTTGGGACCCACTTGTAGAATTTCTGATTCAGTAGGTCTGGGTGAGGGCCAAGGATGTGCATGTCTGCGTTCCCAGGTGATTGGTGATTGCGCAGAAGTAAAGCTGCTCTGGTCTCTTCTTTCCTGCCTGTCAGGTGACAAAGGGTTTGTGTCTCAGTCTGTTGCATGACTCCCCGCACACTGACTTACCCGACAGAACTACTGGAGCACCATCGGCTGCAGGAATGCTACACAGCTTGTCAGCATCAGAAGGACTGGAAATAAATCAGGGAATGAATTCCTTCAGGCTTCGAATGGATTAGAAGGAGCTTATCACAATGTTCAGTAGGAAAATAAACATCTTTCGAAGGAAATCTACCACAGTCAAATTTAGTTGTGCCCTTCCTTCTATCAACATCCCTTTTCTTGTCTTCTCAAAGCCTTTGTGATAACTTCTCTTTATTAGTTTTGGTGAAGTCAAGTGATAAAGTTTACGGAGCCAGACCTCAAGAGACAGGGATACGTTTTCAGATGTATTAGGGCAGCAGTGACAGAGTTAGCAAAAAACCAGAAACAAACAAACCCAAACCCAGGCCACTCAGTTAAATTTGAATTTGAGATGAATAATGAATAGTTTTTTAAAATAAAAATGTCCTAGGTAATCCTCAACAGTCCTGATGGTGGGGCAAATATGAGGATGGGGATGACACAGGTGCCTGCTGTGGAGAAATGGGGCATACCCATCCGTTTCCGCTCACGGATACACAGAAGTGCTTGATCTTGAGCCTCATCCATCGAGAGCTCGACAGCTGTGGGCTGAACCGAGGCCCTGTAGATATCTAAGATATAGATACAGTCGACAGAATTGCCGAGTGACTTCACAGAAGGATGCTGGTAACTCAACGTCCCGGGCTCTTGTGGTTTGGTTACTCTAGTTGGGTTTTATTGTCTAAATCAGTGGTTTGCGACACAGGGCGATTCTCCCCTGTCTCGCATGGGCATTTGGCAGTGTCTGGAGACATGTTTGCCTGTCGCGACCGTGAAGGCTGGTGCCACTGGTATCTAGTTGTTTGAAGCCAGGGATGCAGCTAAACAGCCCGCTGCACTGGACAGCCTCCTGCGATAAAGAATTTTCTGGCCCAAAACATCCACGCAGCTGGGGTTGAGAAACTCTGGTCTAGATCTGACTGTGCAGGATTCAGCCGCTCTGTGTCAGATTACTCCAGCCATGTCCTGGAGCGTCAGAGTGTTTTACTTCTCCGGGGTGTCAGTTTGGCAGAAGGGAATGCCTCCTACACGCTGTCCTTAAAGGTAGGGGTAGAAGGATTTTGATATGCTCCTTTGAGATCTTACAAAACAAGGGAAGCGCTGTAGAGGTTCCAGAAAAAGTGTCAGTCCTCACTTGCGTTCTCCCTAGCATGGCCTAGATTTGATTCCTTTGAAGAGTTCAGGCAGGACCTGTGAAATTCAGGTGATCGAACTCTGTCACTCTCCCCTTGTTCAGTGCGGGAGACTTAATTTTTGTCTTGACCCCCCACATAGCTCTGGCCATCCAGGACTTGCTTGGAGGAGACGCTGACCAAACAGGTATTCATTATTTTGTGTATGATAGCTGTTACTATAACCCTTGCTTTCAGAAGGAAGCTGATTGCCAAATCCAGCAACAATGAACATTCACGGTATCTTGACGATACCTCGTGTTTTCATTATGTTTACCTCTAAATAACTACAAAGCATTTAACAGACATACATTCTTATTAAGACCTAATTAATTCCCGTGGTACTCATGGGAAGCAAAGAGGAGCTGGGTCATATTCTTCCCACTTTAAGAGGTGATAATTAAGCCCGAGTCACACACTATGTGAAGAGCTAGGACTACAGTGCAGCTCTTGACAATGGTGCTGGGCCTGCCAGCCGGTACTGCATCATTCTGCTGATGGCATCGGCTCATCAGACCCAGAGGAGCGACCGGTCGGAAATGTCTGATTTCAAAATCCTGTTTAAAAAAAGATTTATTTATTTTGAGAGAGAGAGAGGTGGAGGGAGGGGCAGAGGCAGAGGGAGAGGGAGAATCTCAAGCAGACTCCCCGCTGACCACAGAGCCTGACTTGGGGCTCCATCTCAGAACCCTGAGGTCATGACCTGAGCCGAAATCAAGAGTCGGAGGCTTCACCGGCTGTACCACCCAGGCGCCCCTCAAAATCCTTTTTAAATGTACACAGCAGATTGTGAAGGGTGGTTGCTAATCAGAGAAGGAGGACACAGCAAGGACATTTCCATTTCTAGTAGTTTACCCTTTTTAAACAAAAATGCAGCAACAGAAAAGAAGGGGAAGAGTATAAATTACAGTGCAATAAATATTTACTGTTGGCTCCCTGGTGCCAAATCCTGTGCTAGATACCATGGAAGATGAAATATAAATATATATCCTCGTTATGTCATTTCATATGTAAGTTGGAGACTCAAGACTTACCAGTATGAAATATACAGAGAATTGTAAAAGTCATAATATAACGTATATGCGTGCCAAAATGTATGTATAGGAGGCCGCACTGTCCTGGAAGGCAGAGACGTCTTTATGAAAAAGGTGGAATTGAAGAGCATTGAAACAGTAGTAGGACTGGTTCAAGTGGACAGTAGGAATCCGGGGAGAGAGGATTCCACGAGATAAAAGCGTTAGTGAATAGCGGTGGGGTCATTCTTGCTACTCTCTGGAAGAGAAACTTAGCAGCTCTCAAGCAGTCATTTCCTGATAGGTGGACAGAAGGCAAAAAAGCCACAGGCTAAGGGGACAGAGTAAACAAGTGCTCAGAAGACAGAGGCCAACTTTCCAAGTTCCTGTTAATACCCTCACCCCTGGTTCCATCTCTGCCTGAGCCTCAGATGCACCCCTGATTTACCCCAGTGTCTTCAAATAAATTTCCAGTTTTTTGTTGACCAATAGCAGGACCTAAGCCTTTACTGAGTCCAGGAATCCTAGCCGTGGGCAAAGGAATGAGCACAGAGGGTTGAGGCTTCCCAGATCCAAGCCCCAGGGTTAAAACCTTGGAACCAGCTGTTGTCTGCAGCTGGCTTTTCTGGTCAGCCTTGGTTTGGAAACTAAATTGTGGGCTGGCCAGATGAGTTTCAAGGACTGAGGGGGCCCTTGAGGTCTTGTTGCTGCTCCTCAGGCTTTGTGGCTCCAGATTCTTCCCACTGAGACAAATTGCCATGGACACACACACAGAAGCCTCCTTGCTTCTGGAGCACTTCGCAGACTTTGACGACAGTTTGGTGAGTCATGGCTGCTCAGTAAGGGTTCAGCTGGACAGAACCACCACATTTTTTTTTTTTTTTTTTTTTGGTAAAGATTTTATTTGAGAGAGAGCACGAGAGAGAGAGAGCATAAGAGGGGAGAGGGTCAGAGGGAGGAGCGGACTCCCCGTGGAGCAGGGAGCCCGATGCAGGACTCGATCCCGAGACTCCGGGATCATGAACTGAGCTGAAGGCAGAGGCATAACCGACTGAGCCACCCAGGCGCCCAGAACCCCCGCCCACATTCTTAATCAACCAGGTTACCTTCCAAAGGTAGAAGAATCATTCATCTGGAACTAAACCACCCACCTCAGCATAGTTGTTCTGGCAAATGAACTGTTTTCCCCAGTATTTGCTCTTAGTATTATTTTAAACATATTTTAATGACAGATTGTGACTTGGAAGTGATTCATTTTTATTTCATAGTTGTCTTGACAACAATGTAATTTATGACATTTTATGTGCTTGAGAATCCTAAAATTTTACAATGTGTTGCTTATTAAAATTCTGATAAAAAACGCAGTGATAAAATTCTTTAGGGTTGGTGGCCTAAAGAAAAGAACTATTTTTACTAAAACTTTTTTCTTTTTTGGTCACAAACAGTAGTCACTTAAGGACCATTAATTAAATTTAATTTCAGGGAGCCCCAACTCAAGTCTCCTCTAGTCGCTTCACCCAGAATTTACTTGTATTGCCTTTGCAATTTCTTCTTAGATTTTTAAATTATAACTTTCTCTCTGGATTACTTCATGAAAACGGAATAAAGTGGAAATAGTTTTTTATCTTGCTTTTTTCCATATCTTACATAGTCTTAAAATTACTCATGGAAATAATTTAGGAAGATTTGTATTATGAAAAATTTCAAACATACAGAACACTAAGGAAAAATTACAAGGAGCAGTCTAGAAAAACCACTTACAATCAAGCACTGTTAATATTTTGCAAAACTTAAGTTTACCGTTACGTTTTTTGGGTTGGCGGTGGGGGTACATTTTAAAGACTCCTTGACACCGTCTACACCAGACGCTTACCTGAACCGTTTTGGGGTTTTTTTGTTTTGTTTTGTTTTCTGGAAGTCCCAAGCTTAAGGGACACTGCATAAAAAACACTTCTGAGAAATCAGCCAGTCTTCCGGCATTCCTTTAGTCTGAAAAAATTGGTATCACAAGAAAGCAAGGCCTCTTTTCCACCTTAGGTGCAAAGGGACGAAAATACCCAGTAGGGCTACTATGACTCAGAGTTGCCGTCAGCAGACACTCAAAGGCTGAGTTTAACGGACTTTCAGCTGTTACTTTGAAGCCGCGCGTGACAACCGCACTTTGGTAGCCGCCCGGGGAAGGGCGGGGCACGCGGCCTCGGGGCGCATCCCCGGCCGCCCGCCGGCTGCACGGTGCGATTTTCCTGCCTGTTGTAAAGCGGGGCGCCTCCGGCCGGGTCGAGCAAAAGCAGTGAAAGGCCCGCCAGAAGCACCCGGAGGGCCCCACGCGCACACTTGGTTCGGCAGGCCCGGAACCTCGCACTAACAGAGTCTCCGGGGGTGACGGGCTGCCCGCGGCCCCCAGGAGCCCCGTGCGCCCGCGCGCTACGAGGCTCGCCATCCGGGCCGTCTAGCAGCCGCGGGGAAGAGCCGGGGCCTCACCGGAGACGCTGCCGCCAGCGCCGCCCGCCCCTCCGCAGGCCACGCGGGAGCTCGGCGGGGCCGCTGGGGAAGCGGGGTTGCCGCCGCGCGGACGCGGACCCCAGCCCCAACTTCCGCCTCTCGGGAAGGCAGAGGCAGTGCGCCCCCGCAGTCCTGCCCGCCGCGTTTCGCGGCCGTGCAGCGACTCCGCGCCCCACCGCGGGGCGGAGGCAGGTGCCGAGCGGCGACCGCGGAGAGCGTGGCTGGGAGAACGGCGCTCGGCTCCCGCCCCGGGCCCGCCGGCCGGGCGGAAGATGGCTGCCCCGAGCGCCGCGGACAGTCACGTGCCCGGGCGCCGCCGCCGCGCGCCCCCTCCCGCGCTGGCCCAGTCCGCGACCCCGCGGCAGGCGCAGTCCGGGCGCCTGTCCACCACGGGGATGCCGCGCGGCCCGGTCGGGGACGGGGGGGGAGCGGTGCGCGGCGCGCCGAAGGCCACCTCTCCCCGCTGCCCGCCCCTAATCTGGGCGCGGGGGTCGGGCGCTCGGAGCCGGGGAAACCTTCCTGGGGGCGACCTGCACCAAGTCGGGCTACTGGGCATGCGCGGTGCTCCCGTCCCAGGACGGCCGGTCTCCGGGTTTTCCCGGCCACTCGGAGCGGCGGCGGGAGGTGGGGCCCGGGCGGGGCGGGGCGGAGCGGGGCGGGGCGGGGCGGCCCGGGTCTCTCGTTTCCCTGCCGGGCTCCGGGCTCGGGCTCGGCGGGGCACCCAGCAGACGGCCTGATTGTTTGGGGTTGGGAGTCTGCACAGAGAGAGCCGCAGCCGCCCTTTCTTGGGATCAGCCAGGAGTTCACCCCAGTGTCGCAGAGCTCAGGGTCGCAAACTCGTTCCCCCGAGGCCCCCTGCAGGAGGCCGAGTTTGCGTTCCCGGTTCCGAGCAGCTCCGGCTCCGCCCCCGGCGGCACGCCGCCCGACCGTAAACCTCGGCTTGGTTCCGGCCTCAGGGAGCGACCCCCCCCCCCCCAGATCCGTAGCCGGACCCTTCTCCCAAGCTCCGTATTCCTGGAAAGTAAAGTAAGGGGCCAAGCCACGCTGCCCCTCGGGGCGCAGCCTGTGGCCCGGGTCCAGTCGGGCCCCGCCGACCCCGCCCGCCTGGCCCGCCCTCCCCTGCCGGCCGCCGCTAACACCCGGAGGAGCGGACTCCCGGCGCGCGGAGAGCCAGGCCGGCGCGGGCAGCGGACTGGGCATGCTCGGCAGCCCGGAGGCTCGCGGTGGCAAGTCGGAAGCGTTCGCACCAGCGAGGCAGCGGCCGGGCGGCGGCGGCGGCCGCGGGCAGGACGGAGCGGGCAGGGCGGCCAGGAGAGGCAGCCGTCCCTCCGCGCACGGCGAGCCGGCGGGAGAGCGCGATCCCGCTGCGGAGCCCCGACGCTGCCCTGCCCCGGATTTCAGTGCGCGGCGTGGGGCTCGGCGAGCGGAATTCCGGCGGCGGCCGCGACTCCGGTGCAAGTGAGCTGTGGGGCCGGGGGGTGGGAGTGGAGAGCGTCGATCCCGGGGTGGGGGGGCGATCGACCGCGAGGAGCGGCGTGCCGGCGGCCCCGGGGCGAGGGGGCGTGAGCTCAGCCGGCGCGGAGCCGCGCGCGTACCTGGCGGGCACTCCCCCCCGCCGCCGCTCCCGGGGGTGAGCGCGGGGCTCGGAGGGGCGGGCCGCCCCCGGGGCTCCGGAACCGGGTCTGGGCGGTGAGGAAGGCGGGGGCGTCTGCGGGCGCCTCTCGGAGGTGCTGCGTGCGGGCTGGAAGGTTGCCTAGTGCGGGATTGGGGCGAGCGGAGGGTGGCGGGGAGGGAGAGGCGGGGGGGGGGGGCCAGGCGCCTCGGCGGGTGGTGCGGGCCGGGGTCCGGAGACTCGCGGGGGCCGGCCCCAAATCACGGCCCCACCCCCACGGCTCCGGCGGCGGCGTGACAGTTGACACCTCCGGGCCAGATCGCAGCGGGCCAGGCGCCCGGGGTTTCGGGATTCCCCCCACCCCCACCCTCTCCGCGGCCCCTCGGCGCCGGTCCCAGCCGGCATAACAGGTGGGACCCCCCCCCCCCGCTCCTGCCCCCGCGGAGCAAGCTGCCCTCCCCAGGCCGCAGAACGTCCTGCGGGTTCAGGGGCGGCCCCCGCTGGAGGACAGGGAGTGGGCAAGGCCTGGAGCAGCCATCGGCGCAGCCGGGACTGGACAGTGTCTCCAGGACGCGGCTGTCCCCGCGAGTGAGGGGTCCTGCGACCCCGAGGCGACTTGTCAAGGGCAGAGCGGCGGCGGCAGCGGCCGTCTCTCCCACCGTGTCAACCCCGACCGGGGCTTGCGGCTGCCGGTGGGCCGGCGAGGGCGTCCTCGCCCAGCCAACGGGTTCGGGCTGGCGCGTTCTGGGCAACGCCTGCTTCCCTCCTGGGAGTCGCGAGTAAAAATCCTGGCCAGAGGGAGTGGAAGGGCTCCCTGCAGGTGCTGCTCAGATGTTTCTTTTCACCTTCAGTCACCACAGACTTCAGTGGCACACGCTTATGAAACCCAGAGCGAAGGCTGCTTTGTGAAAGGGAAGTTTATTTTCCGCGTGAGGCGTCTGCTTACTGTTTTAGCTCCCTTGACATTTACCTTCCTGGACCTTTGGAGCTGTTCGGACAGGTGACTCTGCTCTCAGACTCGGGGGCCTTTCGGGTTGGCTGCCTGGCTGTGGAGTGGTAAGCGCCTGTCACGGTGCGCCGGGAGCCCCCCACGCGTCCCGGTCCCGAGGCTTGAACATGCAGGGAGGACTGAGTGGGCAGAAGGAGGAGTGGGACTGGTGACGTAGCACCTCGGTGGGGGGAGTTGCCAGGGGCCGCCCCAACACGGCGGGGGGGGGGCGGTGTTGGCAGCGGTTTGGGCCTGTGCAGAAGGGGACGGGGCTGGGCGGGTCTTGGTTGGGGTGCAGGCTCTCCGCGGAGGATGGGTCCCTGCCTGGCCAGTGCTCCAAGGGAAGCCCGGGGATGTTTGGTGATTCAGCAGGTGGCAGCCTTCCAGCTCTGAAGCCATCCATGCCTCGTCCGGGCCGGAGAGCCGGCCAGCGGCGGCTTGTGCTTCTGAGGCTCCAGCTTTGAGGGGACCTCCAGGGGCTGGCGGCTGCCTGTAGCCGCTCACTTGCCTTACCTCGCTGTTTGTTTGGGTCTGGAGGCCCTGAGCTTTTGGTTTTCTTAACTGCTTCTCTTCAGCCAGGTGGCACGTCTTTTTTGAGTCTCGGCAGCTCCGTGACCTGCTGGGTACGAGGAGGTGGTGCCTGCCACCGCGCACAGCTGAAAATGTAGCTGGTTACTCGGCAGCAAATGATGCCAGTATGGAAAGCGGAGAACGCGTCTTTTCCTTCTGTTCTGCTTCAGAGACGAGAAATTTACATTTTTAATAGAATAGTAAGATGTATTTCTGTAACTCTTCAGGGCTGGTTGTAAGCATTATTTATTTTTAAAGAAATTAATTCAAGGGATGGATTAAACTAACACGGAAGGGACCCAGTTATTAAGACAGCATCTTATCCCTTGGAGGATCCCAGGCATCTTGCACAGTGCCCACCTTGTAGGTGCTCAGTAAGTGCTTACTGAGCTGAATTAAAAAAACAATCTCGTCGTTAAGTTTGGCACGTAAAGAACTTTATTTTCCTAAGTTGGAATTGCCTGTGTTGACCGCAGACATTCAGTTTTCACTTGAAAACTCAATCCTTTCCCTTTTCTTTCCTGGTTAAGCCCCTTAATTTTCCAGATTGTGGCAGATCCTGTATTCAGCTGGAAAAAAACCCGCATGCTTTGCTCACATATCTCATAAAAACCTAAAGGACTCGTCCTACATAGAGCTATCATACAGTTTTTTAAAAAACTAAAGGGGCACCTGGGTGGCTCAGGTTAAGCGACTGCCTTTGGCTCAGGTCATGGTCCTGGAGTCTCGGGATCGAGTCCCGGGATCGAGTCCCGCATCAGGCTCCCTGCTCAGCAGGGAGTCTGCTTCTCCCTCTGACCCTCCCCCCTCTCATGCTGTATCTCATTCTCTCTCTCAAATAAATAAAATAAAATAAATATAAAAAATATAAAAGTAAAGCATACTCCTGTTGCACATCAAATATGCTTTATCTGTGAAACTTTATTTTGTACAAAGCATTTCAGGAAGACTCTTTAGAATTCCTAAACCTTTACCGTCCAGTGAAAAGTGAGGCCGTGTAAAAGACAAAACCCTGTTTGGGGAATAAGAATTCGGCTTTGTTTGCACAGGGGCATCAGCTCCCTCGTCCTTGGGGGAGGTGTGAGTGTTGGGCCAGCTCATGCTTATGCATCTTTTTAAACTTTGTTCTGCTCCTTCTTGCAGTTGTTCATCTGCTTCTTCTTTCCCTAAAGACATACTTTCCTGGCATGGGCTTGGCTTGCTTAAAGCTGCTGCTGGAAGGGTCTTTTGCATTTTCTCACATAAATTCAATCAGCTGTGGTTTTTATTTTCTGATTGTCCCCTGCACTGTGGAAGCCACTTCGTGGGGTGAACTGTTCTATGGTCCTTGGAAAAAGCTGTGTCCGGTGTGCTCCTGAGGGGACATGACAGATTATAGATGGGTTTTTCTTTGCCCCCCCCCCCCCCCCTTTTTTTTTTGGTTGGTAGCTATAAGCAGTCTCTTTTGGAAGAACTGTTAAAGCATGCCTGGTGTTAAAGGCCCTGGCCTTTCTGTTACAGGCTCTTGGTCAGGAATATAAGTGGTCAGTTATTATCTCTGACCACATTCTGAGATTTGTGGCTGTAAAGTTTGTCAGTTGATAAGCTCGTCTGTCCCCAGATGATCTGCCGGTCTGGATGTGGGAGCTGGGAAGCAGAGTGGGGTGTAGGGGAGGGGAGGGTGACGAAAGGGGAAACAGAGGCTTGTGGGCCAGGAGGAGGGCTTGGTTTTCTGACTGACTTCTGGTTTCACTGAAACAGACTTGACTGCTGGCCACAGGCATGGCTGAGTCTCTCCCCTCCGGAGGCTTTCTTACCTCCACAAATAAAGCACTCTCTCTCTGCTCGCCCCACAGACACACACACACATACAGACAGACAGGCACACTGAGAAAAGACAGAGGTGCGGACACACACACCCTTTGCCGAGCGCCTAGAAGCTCAGCTTTTTTTATGTGCTAATATGTCGCGGAGGGAAACTCCAGGGCTCAGGAGCAGGTTGCGTTCCGGGGGCCTGAATTCATCCAAGCTCGTCCATCAGAAAGATCCCCTCTTCCTCTCTGAGTGCTAAAGGGATCTGTTCCCTAGCCACTGGGGAAATTGCTGGGGGCTTCCACTGTATGCAAAGGCAGGCGAGTGGGTACTTAGGGCTGCTCTGGTGGTTTTCACCTTTCAGACATCGAGGTGCTGGGTGGTCAGCGTGCCTCCGTTGTTGGCGCAAGACCCTCTCCTTTCTTTCTTTGACGTTTCCCCTTCATTTTTACTCCCGTTCCTCTCCCCGCCAGAGGAGCCTCCTCTTCTGGGTTGGATATATTCTTAGGTATGTTTGTGTCCTCGTTAAAGGTGTTATTTTGTGCGTGTCTTCAGTTTACGGAAGTGGTCCCGTGCTATAGACTCCACTGGTGTTCTATTTCATTCAACACTCAACCTTTTTATTACGGAAATCTTCAGACATTCACAAAAGCAGGAAGAATTTCATTCAAGACTTTGCGAGATCTGTGTTAGTGTGGGCTTATCTAGGGCTTTGCTGTGCATCCTTTAGTTTTGTTACCCGTTTCCCTGGCGAGGGACACTTAGCTCACCTCACTCAGGCAACGCTGTGATGAACATCCCGTATGCGTTCTTTTCAAGATGGGTGTGAGACGTCTCTAGTGTAGTGCTTCTTCAAGTGGTCCACGCCCAGGAGCCACAGGGGCAGCGCCGGGCACCTGCTGGAAATGCAGATTCTGAGGCCCCAGCCTAGACCTGAATCAGAAACCCTGGGGGCAGACCCCATGAGCTTGTGTTGTAACGTGCCCGGGCTGGCGATGGCGGTAGCGGGGACGGTTTGAGACCCACTGTCGCAAGGGCGCGCGCCTCGGCGTGGAGGGGCTGGCTGGAACGGAACGCGCACAGCTATTTTGACTAAATGCTGCTAGATTGTTCTCCTCTTGGGTGCATGGGGGTCCCTGATCCCCTACATTCTCGACAGTGGTTGGTATTAGCCCTCTTTCTAATTTTACCCGGATTTGGTGGCTATAGTGTGGGATCTCCTCGTTTTCCTGGGAGCTTGTGTCATTTCTTAGTGAAGTTGAGCATCTTTGTTCGCTGTTAGTTTCTTACCCAGCTGTAGTCTTATTTCTCTCCTGTGTTGGTTTGCACGTGCTTCTTGCATATTCTAGATAGTGATCCCATCCTGCCGTCTGTCAACTTTGTCAGTAGTCACTTTCCGAAATTTTTGTTTCCGTAGAGCTCATCACTTTTTGCTTTATGTTGCACTTCAGGGGTCTGAAGATGTTCTTCCTTACCCTGGACTCACCAGGCTATTCCCTGCTTTCGTTTCTCACAGTGAGGGCTTCACTTTGCGTGAGGTTCATTTTCGCATATGGCATCGAGCAGTGATCCGGTGCCGTTTTTCCTTCCCACTTTGTGACCCAGTTTTTCCCACGTTATTAAATCATGTATCTTTCCCTTAATATTTCAGAGGAGACTGTGGAGCCGCCTCTGTCATACTTAGGGTGCACACATGAGCCTCTTTTTTAAAACTTGATTGAATCGTAATTTACGTATGGTAGCCTGCATCCATTCCAGCTGTACCATTTGATGGACTTCGACAGATGGACACACTCCTGAAACCACGGCAGTCAAGTACCGAGCGTTTCCGTCGCCCCGAGCTTCCTGGGGGCCCCCTCACAGTCCATCCGCACCCTGTCCCCGGACTCCGGCAGCCCCCGATGTGCTCTCTGCCACTGTGCTTGCATTTTCGAGAATTTTATATAAATGGAACCACAGAATGTGGCACTTTGTTGTATCTGGCTCCTTTCACTCAGCATACTGATTTTTTAAATCTTTAATTTGCGGCAAACCAAAGATAAAATGTACCATTTTTAAGCATACAATTAAGTGGGATTCCTGCATTCACAGTATTGTGAACCCATCACCACTGTCTGTCTCCAGAGCTTTCTCATCACCCCAAACTGAAAGTCTGTTCCCACCAAACTCAACATAGTGGTTTTGACGTTGTTCACAGATTCTCTGTACCATTATCTGTCTGTTTCTCTGCCAGATTATTTTGACTTTCACAGCTTACATGGCAGGGTCTGCTTTGCTGTTCTTTTTCAGAACTTGGTCATTGTGGGCCTCTCTTCTTCCATGGACTTCTGAGAATACTTGTCAAGTTCTCCACAAAGTCCTGGAAATAGGACTGGCATTGTAATCTAACATGGGGAGAAATGGCACATTTTGTATCTTAATCCTGTAATTCTATCCATGAACATGGTTATCTCATCTTTTACAAATGACTTTTTAACAGAATTTAACATTTTCTGTCATGGTGATGGTGGGTTTTGTTGTTGTTGTTTGTTTTTTTGTTTTTTGTTTTTACAAAGGAAGCCTGTTGCTTTGAGGGTAGTTCCTTAGTCTTAATCTTTCAGATGGGCAGAGTCAGGCCTTTGGGGACGGAACGTTCTCTCTTCTGCAGCCTTGAGTGACATGGGCCAGTTACTCACTGTCCCTGGGGGCGCTTCTTTCTTCAACCTGGACCCCAACTGCCTCTCCCAGGGGCTGCTGAGGGCTCCCAGGGGATAAGGTAGGAGAGGCAGGGCCTATAGATTGTGAAACAGCGTTGCCAGTCCGGGGAATGGTGTGTTAGACCTCCCCTAAGGCTGGCTTTAAGTAGGTCCACTGGGTGCTTTTATCCTGCTTCCCAGGGATTGGTAACAAGTGTCAACAGAGTGAGGCGAATCAGCCCACCAGTGATCTGTGTTAACACTCGCTGGATCTACACAAGCAAGGTGTTGCTTCCACCCACTCTTGTGGGGCTTCACAGAAAGTGTGGTAACTTCCAAAGACTTTGGCAGTCCTGTGGGGGAGAAACAATTAGAGAACTCGGTGTTACAGATGGTCTGTAATCAGGGGTTAAGTGGTGTGTCAGGGGAGTTGGGAGAAGTCAGAAATGCTGCTCTGTGTGTTTTGACATGACTCTGGTGGAATCAGATTAGAGGAGAGAGAAGGAGGGAGAAACCAAGTATCATTAGCTAGCATTTCTGTCCAGGGCTTGGAGGGCCTAGTATTCAACCCCGTGGCAGTGGATCGCGTGCCTAAATATAAGTGTCTCAAAATAATTGCTTTGGGAAAAGCGGTAACAAGTGGCTAGTAAATGCTTAGCTAACTGGTAGCTTTGTGTCGTGTAGTACAGTGGTTAGGATCCCTGACTGGAGCCTGAGTGTGTGCGCTCAGCTCTTGGCCTTACCATTTAGGAGCTGTGGGACCTCAGGCATGTTAGGTAAACCTTCTGTGCCTCAGGTTCCCTGACCCTCATCGACGGGTGTGGTAACCACCGATGTCTCACGGTGTCCTTGTGAGGACTACTCTCGTCGGGTGCTTAGAGCCTGGCACAAGGTCATCGCGATATAAACGTGAGTTACTCTCATGACTCCTTTTGTTCATATTCGTTGCGTTCCTCCTGTATCTCCCTTGACGTGTATCAGGCCTTATGCCCAGAGACGGGTGGCATTTGTCCAGAAGGACCTGTTGGAGGCACAGTTGGACCTGTTGGACACACACTTGTGTAGAATGGACTTTCTCTCTTGGTTGCCAGGTTCGCGGTGGGCACGCGGGCTGTAGACGGAATGAACGAATCCTTGACAGATCGTGGAGCTGGGTGCTGCCTCGGTCGGCCCTATGTATCCTCGATCAGGGCTGCGGGACGGAGAGGCTCGACGTCAGGTGGTTAGCAGGCAGGAAGCTCATTAGACCTTTTGGCGAAGGTGTATTAATCATAGGGATTCACGTTTGTGGAGGCCTAACCGCGTGGCCGGAGACTGCCCGAGCCCTTGCCCCTTGCGACCATCCTCTGAGGTGGAGATTGTTAGCATTCCCTTTTTAGACACGAGGACAGAGGAGCACAAAGTAGGGAGAATGCCCTGAGGCATTGTAATGTTTGGGCCTTCACCAGTTGGTAAAAACTGCCAGTGTAGGTGTGTTGGTGGGTAGCCGTCATAATCAGGTAAGCGTGGTGACATGTGGGTTAGCCCAGTAGGGCATTCCCGTGACCTTGGAGGTTTATCGGCCCAGGCGGAAGGTTCTCAAGTTTCCCCAGGTGTCAGAAGCACCTGGAGGCTTGTTACAAACACCTGGGAGGCGTCCATGCTTGACGTGTTCGCAGAGCTGCTGATGCGGCTGGCCTGGGACCGACTGCTCTTGGAGAACCCCTGCTGTCAGCAACCCTCGTGTCAGTGAGGGGCCCGGTGCTCCTGCTTCTAGTCACGGTCAGGTGGGAAGGTTTTCAGCTGCAGAAATTTTAAATCCTTTCCCCGTCATGCAGTAAACACTGAACGCACATGGTCCTGTTTATCTAGGCCAGCAAAGGGGGCTCTGAGCCAGTGGAGGGTAGAAATTTGCTTTCTGTCCTTGCTCGTGTTTCCAACATGGGCCCAAATGGGTAGTACCCCGGGGTGGGGAGAAAATTCGGGAGTGCAATTCGAGACTCACTAGTAGCGCCAAGTGCCATGTCGTGCATCCCATGTTAGGGAGATGCCCTGATGTGTTTTGTTCTTTTCCAGCTTGCTCACTCCCTGCCAGAGGCAGAGAAAGGCTTTGTCCCGTCATCTATCCCTTTGGAAAGATTTAGGCACAGAGAAATTAAAAGTGTACGAAGATACGAATCCTGATGGTGGAGAGGATGAAGATCATCTTATTTGGGCTAATTGTAGTAGAAAACTCTCTGTAGGAAGGCCCTTAAAAAAAGGAAGCAAAAGGAGGGGCCGTGCGCCTTCCCCAGCAGTGGTGAGGTAAGGTGGCCAGTGTGTGTCCAAACCCCCCAGAAGGAGGAACTGTGTTTGTACGGCCAGAGTTTTCTGTTTTGCAACAGAGGCTGCGGTTCCTCCATGGGACCATGTCCGTGGAATGAGAGATGTTGAGATTTGAAAGATCTTATAGGAAATGGAAACTTAGCTTCCAGCTCAGCGAACACATGAGTAGATTGTCTTTGGGAAGAAGACTTTTCCCTGTGCTGGTTGTCGGGGCTCTCCCGTGACCCTGCAGCGGGGGATTGCTTGGGGAGGGAAGGTGGCTGGCAGAGGGGATAGGGGATTGCCAGGGGAACACGGGGAGCCCACACGAGAGGTGTTCCGACGTCTGGTCTCTCCATAGCCCGGGGTTTACACTAGCAGTAAATGCGAGTTGAGGGTCTGCTCTCGCCTCTGCTTCGTGAACGGGAGAGCTTGGGTTCGCAGACCCTAGGGCTAGAACCTCCTTAAGCCTTGCGACGTGCAAAGCCGAGTGAGATGTGGTCTGGGTTCTCGAGGGGTTAGAGGGGGTGGGGGGGCAGACCTGTGCACAGAGAAACACCATCACCCCATGGTGCATGCAGCATGGCACCTGCGTGTGTGGCCCCTGGGGGCAGGGGTGGGAGGCTGGCCCGAGAGGGTCCCCTGCTCGGGGCTTCCTGTGCATAGCACACGGGAGCAGGTGGCCCAGATGGTAGGCTAGTGCATATGGAACTGGAAGTGGTGCAGCTTCTCCCCTTGTTTCTGGGGCTGCCAGGTTTAGTGCGGTCACTCTAACAAACAGAGGGGAGTGTAGGAAGAGGCGTGCGGTGCGTGGTCAGCCCGCCAAGGGGAACCAGGAATTGGAACTGCGCTTGGAGACTGCACAGGACGTCTTAGGGGACACTTGACAGTTTGTCTTTAAAAAAACGTGGCTCAATTTTAGCTGTCTCCTGGAGCGTAAAACCTGGAGAAGATGGATGACTATCTTTAAGGTGAATCTGTTTTAAAGAGAGAGTCTTTATTACAAACAAGGTTTCATTTGCCCACAATTTTTGGTAGAGTTCAAAATCCCACTCCCCGTTCGTTTACAGTGGCTTGCGTTTCTCATTCGCGTCGGCGCCCCCTCTGCCTTCTCCCTCTCCCCTCCCCCCTTTCCTGGACACCTTTACAGACACCGCGTGTGCTGGCCCATGTGTGCCAAAGCCATGACCTTGGCCGGCTCTCGCCTCTGCTTCGTGAACGGAGAGCTTGGGTTTGCAGGCCCTAGGCATCTCCCAGATTGCGCGACACCCGAAGCGGTGGCTCGCGAGCCCCACGCCACCCGGTGTTTACCATCCTGTTGCTAGAAGAGTCTTACTTCGTTGCCTTCCTCCCCTGTCCCGCTGAGCTCTGTGTCCGGACCACTCTATAGGAACAGCGATGGCTGGTGGCTTCCTCACCGGTGACGGTGCCCTTCCCGGCAGGCTGTCTCTGTTCAAGGTACAAAAGGTGGAATGTTGGGTCGTTTAGAAGTCCCATCAGGTGCACTGTGTGACGCCATGACCAGCCCCAGATGGTGCGTGCGGTGGGGGCTCCCCTGCTGGGCCGGGTGGATGGACGATGCTCGTGCTGGGAATGGGGCTCCCCGGAGTCACAGGGTCAGCAAAGGTTCGGAATAGAGCAGAAGCGTCCTGGGCGCAGGGTGGAGAACAGAGTTCCACAGAGCTGCCCCCTAAGGAGGTGGGGAGTGCTGGCTGAGGGGTCCCCCTGTTGCAGTAGTGAGGGGCAGCCGCAGAGGCCAGAGAAATGGCAAAGGGGGGGCTCTGCTGAGAGCTTTTCACCCTGGTGACAATCGCAGGCTGACCGTTGGGGGGGCCGTCTGCCCGGGGTGGGATGTGCGTGGGGCGCGCGGAGAAGCGGACTTGGCTCCTCCTGAGGTGTGTGGGCAGGTGGAGGAGGAGGGAGGCGCTGACGGACTCCGTGTGCCACAGAAGCAGCTCTGGGCCCGCCGGGGCGCGGAGCCCGGATTCTGAAAGCGGCTGGGGAGGGCCAGGCAGGGCAGCGGAGCCAGGTTCTAGGCCTCCCTGGGCACCGGCTCTGTCGCGTGAGAGGGAAATCGTGGCCCCTCCTTCAGGGGCCGGTCAGGTGCGCGCCCCTGGCCCCTGGCCCGTCCCGTTGGCTTCCCTTCCTGCTCACCGGGTGGCAGGGGGGTGCCCTTCCCTCGACTACGTGGAGGGCCCGAGTGTTCTGAGGCTTGACCATGTGGACTGTTGTCCTTTTGCTTGTGTGTCTCCTGGATCTCGTCCCGGAGCCTGTCCCTGTCCCTGCTGGCTGTGAGTTCAGTTTCCTTACTCTAAGATCCCAGGTGCCCAGAACGGCCTGTGTTTGTCATCGTCTTTGTGGAAATCTTCATGGGCGGCCTCAGTCTCTGGCCGAAGCCTTCAGGATCATTGACGGCAGCTTGACTTGGACGATGAGGCTCAGGACGGGCGTGAACACAGCAGAGGCTCTGCCGCACGGAGCTTTGCAGGGAGTGTGCCTCACGCAGTCAGCACGTTGGCAACCGTGGACTGTGCCTGGTGCTCGGAGGCAGAGCCTCGGCCGTGCCTCCTCTCGGCGCCGCTGCCCGTTCACAGGCTGGTGACTCGACATTTGTTTTATGGCCGCTGTCTGTGCAGGGACACCTGAGTTCTGAGAGGGCCTACAGAGTTACCATCCGGTGCGCTGGGCCACGGTCCAGGTTTCCACAGGGCCCTGCACGGGGCCTGCTTTCCCCTCCTCTGATTTTAGAGACCGAGGCAGGGTGGTGGGAGCTGACGGAGGCTTCTCAAGCCCTCTTAGGCCGTCTGCGTGAAGGCCCCGGCAGCGGACCCGGGTCTCCCCCCCCGCCCCCCCCCCGGGGTCCGTGTGTGGGTTCACGGAGCTGCTGAAATCACACTTACTATTTGGGGTGTGGAGCGTTTTTCTGTGGAGGCTGTCTAAAACTCTTGTGAAATTCACCAGGAGGACCACTGAAAGGTCCCTTTTTAAAACTGTATGATTGAGGGTCTTTACTGCCGCCTGTTCCCTTGTTAGAGGGGCTGATGAGAAGGGTCCACCGCGGAGAGGAGGCGGATGCACGCCAGGAGCCTCTTGTGGGTACAGAGGACTTGACGTTTCTGTCTTAGGGGTGGGACAGGGTCAGTTCTTCCTCGGAAGAGATAGAAGCAAAGGGACAGAGCTGGCCTCGTGGAGGGAGGAGGGGCGTGGCGCGTGTGATGCTGCTGCGTGGCTCATTGTCCATGGAGCCAGAGGAGAAGGTGAGCCACAGAAGGTGGGCAGGAGACTCTGGAACAGGTGCTGCCTCTCAGATTCCTGCCTCTGACGGAAAACAGGTCTGGAGAGGACAGGTAGGACTTCGGCCGTCGATGTCAGAGGCCCCTGGTTTAGGAGATTCCCCTGCGTGAGAAGTTCCTAGTAGTTTATCTAAATGATGAAGTTCATGACAATTGTCCTTTGAGATCAGGGTGTGGAGGGTTGCTTTGAAGAGGGGCTGGCATGGATACTTACATACTGTCCAGGAGTTTATTTTAAGAAATAATCAAGCCGGTTGTTCATCCCAGAGCTGTCTACTAGAAAAGTTGGAAACCAGATATCAAATACTAGGGCACTGGCTAAACAGATTACGTATACCCACACAGTGGAATACTAGACAACCCTTGAAAACATTACCTAGAAGAATAATCCTATAGAAAGATGTCCTGTAAACATTGTTGTGTGCAAGGAGGTCTGTGGCGCTTTTACAGAAAATACACTCTTCCAAAAGTCCTGGTTGGTGGCTGCCGTGGGCCAGGTGCCCCGCTGGGTACGGGCGACACGGTGGTGAGCGCAGGTCGGGTCCCTGCCCTCAGCAAGCCTGTGGTCTCCTGGGGGAAGAAGTGAAGCCTTGCTGACTTTCCCATAAAAAAGTGTTTAAATACTGGGCAAAGAATGACTCTTAATAAGGAGTTTTTAAAACCCTTTAAAGTCGGAACCACTGTCTTGTCTGCTTGTTACCAGCCATACCCCTGACCCGAAACCACCGATTTTCCAGAAAGTCGGAAGCTGGTCATCGAGGTGTCTTCCTGCTCATGGCCACTGTTCAGCTCTCTTCTTGCAGAATCCTCTCCCCCCCACATAGTGCAAGCCTCTGTGGGTGGAAAAGGATGGTGGCACATGGTTCTGGAAGGGGGGTGCCCCTGCTCTACTTCCTGGCTTCTGTCCTCTGTGCTGGTCGCCAGCTCGCCTTTGGTCCTCACTTGCCACCTCTCTTGGCCCCATGTCTCTCTGAGTCTTTGCCCCTGACGTTCGATTGTCTGTGGTGTTGGCAGCCATGTGGAGTCGGGCTCCGTTCTTAGAAATCACCTAGTTTAAATCCTTCCTTGGAGCCTGGTGGGGTCTGGGTCGGAGTGTCTGGGTGTCCTGATTCCTCGTGACCCCTTTTTCAAAGCTGACACCCTGGCCCCTCCAGTCACTGCGCAGATCTGTGGTAAAAACCGGTACGCATTTCCCATCACTGGCCGTACAAAGCTGCAGGGAAGGTTGGGGAGGCGTGGGGCTCTGCTCTCAAGGGCAGCCCTCCAGAGAGGGCAGCCGGCGATGGACCTCCCGACGAGGCCCTGTGATGGAATGCCGAGGGCCCTGCAGGACTGGGCTAACACGTTCAGGAAGGCGGTCAGCGGGAGGGCAGGTGTGCGCTGGAGGTAGATGCGGGCAGGGATGGGTCGCCCAGGGCCCCTCTGAATGGCCCCTTGGGGTCTGGCTGTTGAAGGCTGCTTTGCATTTGCCTTTTAGCCTAGGTTTTCCTTTAGAAAACCTTTCCTCCTGCCTTCTCCTCACCCCGCCTCCCCTACTCTCCTCCCTTTCTCCCCTACTTCTCGTCTTTCTCCTCCGCTTAGAAAATACAGAAGCAAAAAGAACATCATCCAGAATCCCATCACCTGTCCATAACCACTGCTAGCATTTTGGTGTGTGTCCCTCCCGTCAGTTTTACATAAACGTTGGATGTGCGTGCAAGGAACATGTTGGCCAAATGCCAAAAGATGGAATGTTAACAGGACCTGTATTGCCAAAAGGAAATCTCACCGCTCTAGAAGGGACTTCTGGGATGCAGCAGAAGTCTGAAACTTTATGAAAATGATTACAATGTTATTAAGATGATAACAGTTAGCACTGTGGCACAGGAAACTTAATTTCTTAGTGTGTGGTCTGCATAGTGAACGTCTGTGGTCCAGGGTAGGTGACGGCCCAGCTGGGGAGGAGGGGGCAAGCAAGGGTTTATTTGTGTTGTTGATTTTTGAATAATGATTATTGTTTTGGCCAGCTGTCAGAGTAACGCACCATGAGGGGAAATTTGTCTCCGACTTATCAAACTTTTGTCAATTCACTGACCTCTCTCTAACTCCTGGACCCGCCACTTTCTTTGGTGATGAGGGTGCAGTTGTGGAAAGTGGCCCCTCATCCCAGCCTTGTGTGGTGTCTGAGAAAGAGACTATGCAGATAATCTCAGGAGCAGAAGTGAGATTGTTGCCTTCACACAGATTTTTTTCCTGGTATTCTGGCATGCGACTCCTGCCTCACACAGCCGGTTGAGAGAAAAATGGTCCTGAAGCCTTGACTCTAGAAGCATAGCGTGGAGCGGTGTCATTGGCTTTCAAGATAACTAAGCTGTTTTCCAAATGTCCGTCTGCATCTCGACTTTCACTGCCTGCACACCAATTTCAGCATCTTCCCTGGAGAAGAATGACAGAGGAGTCTGTGGACTGGTAGCCACGTAGAAATACTTGTTCTCTCAGGCACCCCAGGTTCTAACAGTGAATGTTGTTAAGTCCGTCAGCATGCTCTGTGGACTCTGCTCTCTGCAATAGACAGTGTTCGAATTTTATTCAGGCAGCCTTTTAAAATAGGCAGTAACCAGCCATTCCATCCTGTCTTTGAACGTCTCAGTACATCTTTGTCGTGGCAGAAGTACATGGGTACTCATGTAAGTCGTAAGTGCAGGACAAAATCCCTTGGGTGTCATGTCGTTTGTGTTTGGGTGGAAGAGGTTTTTATTCTAAGATTCATCTGGAACGCTCACTGACTTTTGGAAATCAGTCTTCCGAGACTAACAGTAAATATTTGAACGATGTGCCTGGTTTGCGTTACCGATGCTGCCGTGCTGGGTGGCGCGATGCCCTGATCACACAAGAGTTCAAGGATGCCAGAAACAGCTGAAGAAGCATTCTCCTCTTTGGCCTTCCAGATCGAAACCCAAGATTTTGGCCGAGTATGGAAATTGAAGACAGCTCCGGCATATCTTTTGATGTATATGGTAATGTATATTTTATTTGTGTAGGCTTAAAGCCTATTATTTCTAAGATATGACTGAGAATGTTCCAAATCTATAATTTGCTTTGAAAGAGTATAAACATCTTTTGTTTTAATTATAGTAAAATATACGTAACAGAAAATGGACCATTCATGGTGTTAAGTGGACTCACTTTGTTGAGCAACCATCACCGCCGTCTGTCCAGCACCCCCTCATCCTCACGAGCTGAGATGCTGTCCACATCAAGCACTAGCTCTCCGTTCCCCCGCCCCTCAGCCCTGGCACCCACTCTTAACTTTCTCCGTCTGTGATTTTATTTACTCTAGGGACCTCATGTAAGTGGAACTGCACAGTACTTGTCCTTTTGGGCGTGGCTTATTTCTATCTTTAAAAAGGCCTTTTTTTTTCTTTTTAAGATTTTATTTATTTGTCAGAGAGAGAGAGAGAGCACGAGCGGGGGGGATGGCAGAGGGAGAAGCAGGCTCCCCACTGAGCAGGGAGCCCGATGTGGGACTCCATCCCAGGACCCTGAGATCATGGCCTGAGCTGAAAGCAGACACTTAACTGACTGAGCCACCCAGGCGTTCCCCCCCCCTTTTTTTTTTTAAGATTTTATTTATTCATTTGAGACACAGAGATACAGAGAGAGAGAGAGAGAGAGAGAGAGCATGAGCAGAGAGGCAGAGGCAGAGGGAGAAGCAGGCTCCCCGCTGAGCCAGGAGCCCGATGTGGGGCTCGATCCCAAGACCCTGGGATCATGACCTGAGCCGAAGGCAGACGCTTAACCATCTGAGCCACCCAGGCACCCCGCCCCCCTCCCCCCTTTTTTTTAAATAAGGAAAAATGTGTGCCTTGTGATCAGTTTTGCTGTTGGGCCACGATGCTCAAGTTTGGTCAAGGAGCTGCTTCCCTCGTGGACCTAAAAACACCCAAGTACTTTGAGCAGTGTTCAGCTGAAGCCGTAGCATTTGCCTGAGGTCAGGAGAGCAGAGGGTCCCCGACTCACCATGTTTTTACTTTATGATGATGTGAAAGTGATGTAGAAACCGCACTTGGCATTTCGAGTTTGGACGTTTTCCCCAGGCTGGCGAGATGCAGTACAATCCTCTCCCGGGATGGGGGGCGGCAGCCTCCAGGTGGACCCCCCATCACGAGGGTCAACAACGTGCACACTTCCCACCACTCTGCCCCCACACAGCCGTCGTGTTTGTCACCTCGGCACAGTGCTCAGTAGATTACCTGGGAGAGCCAGCCCTGTGTTATCAAATAGACTCTGTACTCGATGCTCTAGGCCACCTGCAGGCTCCCGCGCATGTTCTGTGCACAGTGAAGGTTGGCTTAGCTAGGCTGGGAGGTTCAGTGCTGGGTGTGTTAAATGCATGTTCACCCGATGATATTTTCAACTTATGTTAGGTTTGTTTGTTTGTTTGTTTGTGTATTTATTTTTAAAAAGATTTATTTGACAGAGAGAGAGAGAGCACAAGCAGGGGGAGAGGCAGAGGGAGAAGCAGGCTTCCCGCTGAGCAGGGAGTCCGATGCGGGGCTTGATTCCAGGACCCTGAGATCATGACCTGAGCTGAAGGCAGACGCCCAGCCGACAGAACCACCCAGGTGCCCCTTACCTTAGGTTTATTGGGATGTAACCCCCCCCCCCCCCCCGTCAGTCGAGGAAGAGACTACATGAAAGCGGCCTTGCCCATGAACTTGGCAGCAGCCTTTCCTGAGGCCTGTCAGCATTCTTGGAAAAGCGCCTGGTGTTTTCACGTCTTTTGCTCTGATTGGTCTTGCGTGGCAGGAGGGAGAGGTGATGGGGGGCTGGCCCCTCCACTCAGCCTCTCAGCCTCGGCCAGTAGAGTCCTCAGCAGAGGCCTTTCTGGGTGCGCAGATAACGATTTGTTTCAGCACTTTGCTGGTCGGTTGGCTGGCCCCTGGCAGTGCAGGCATGTCCGCGTAGGGACCGCCGTGTGTTTGGGAGGGGAGCTGAGCTTCTGGGCCGTAGGTGTTTGCTCTCACAGTGTGTCAGCTCTTGGTGTTCGTGTGTACTTGGGGGGGCCGCGGGGATGGAGCATGGCCGGGGAGGTGGGGCACAGGCCTCCTGAAGCCACAGGTCCCAGGCAGTGTGTTTGTAGAGATGTGGGAGATTGAGGTTAGCTTCCTGTCTGTGGTGAGAGAAGTGAAACCTGTCGTACCCTTATAGGCCTGATAAGAATCAAATGGGATGAACTGTGTTCTTAGCAGCATCCAACCAGCAGTCTGTTTACGCCACCCGCATTTTCTGAGGCCACGGCCCGGCCTGAGGAGGGCGGCCTGTCCTCCGGGTCACTGGCCGCACTGTGGACACATGGTTGGGGGAAAGTCTGTGTTTTGCCCTAGGATCTCTCTTTCTGTTTCATCTTGTCCTGGCATCTGTCTTGGTCTTTTTACTGATGGGTGTGTGTGTGGATTGCAGAGTTGTGGAGTGGGTTTAAATAACAAGGCCGTGATTTAAACTTTATTTCTTTTTTAAAGATTTTATTTATTTATTTTTGAGAGAGGAGCGGGGGGAGTAGAGGAAGAAGTCCCAACGTGGGGCTCAATCCCAGGACCCCAGGATCATGACCTGAGCTGAAGGCAGATGCTTAACGGACAGGGCCACCCAGGCGCCACAAGGCCTTGATTTAAGTAGGGAAGCAAGAACAAATAACATGCACATTTGATACTCAGTTGTATCACTTACACATTTACTTAGACACTCTGGCAATTGGTCAAATATTCTACTTCAAAAAATAACCACAATACGGTCTGCCTTAATGTTTTGGTTCAGTGTGCTATATATATCGTCAGGGCTAGGTGTCTGGGAAGAAAGATAATTAGGGCGCTTTTGTACCACGAGCATTCTGAGTGCTGCTAACGAACGCACTGCTTCTGATCCCCGGGCAAACAGTTTACAGTTGAAGTCTGCCTTCCGTTACGCGCCTGATGGCTGAATGCAGCGTGGCACCTGCTGGGTTGAGCCCCCCTCTGCACCCCCCGTAAGTCGTCGTCGTGGTTCCCCTTGGCTGGTGAGAGCGTGGCAGAGAGGCGGGGCTCCTGCCCACGTGTCTCCTGATGGACCGGGGACACCAGTGAGCGCTGTCTTCATCCCTCGCGGGGAAAGCGGGCCCCACTCTTGAGGAGGTTAAGATCAGAAGAGGAGGGTGGCACACGGCCCCAGACTGTTCATGCCTCCGGTGTCTGCCGCTCCCGTCGTGCGCTGAGCTAGTCTGAGTCTTCCCAGACCACGCCCCTGGGATTGCTGACCCTCGGTCCCCCGCCCTCCTCCCCTCTCCTGGACCATCCTGCTTTCATATCCTTTTTCCTCGTTGGGTCTTTGAGCTCCTCTTGTCTTCCCAAGGACTCCTTCCCTGGCACCTCTGCCTGACTGGTACTTGGAAATGTTCCCTTAGTTCACCCCTCACCCCTGTGGTGTGCAGGCAAGGCGAGCAGTCTCCTCTCTTCCAGCTGGGGTCCAGCCGGGAGAGGGCTCCGATTATTGGGTTTCTGGCTCAAAAAGTTCCTTACTGTCTGGGAGGCATGGTCAGAGCAGTTTAGTGCCTAAAACTTAGACCGTGTAGGGGGAGTGACGGAGGAAGTGCAGAGCATTTTCCGCACCAGGCTTCTGCTGCAGGAATAAAACTCTAGGGGTCAGAAGTATTGATGTGGATTAAAGCCGACCTTTCCCATCTGATCTGTACTTCGTTTCCAGAATGGTTAAGCCCCCCCCCCCGCCCCCGGAATAAACAGTAGCATGTTTTTCAAGTTTTACGCTCTTCTTCGTTTTTGAAAATTCAGTAAATAATAAAATCTCAACCTGCTCACACGTGCTCTGGCCTGTCCCGTTCCTCTGTCTCGGCGTAGAACACAAATTTGCACGCTCTTCACAGTAACATATGTTTGAAAATAAGTATTAGAAATTGACTTCAAGAACTCATTTGTTTGGGCTCACAGGTTTGTTGCCAGTTGCATCTTTAAGGCCCCTTCAAATTATATGGCTGTTCGATTTAAAATATTTATGCAGTATTTATTTTATGACTATAGAGGATTGCACAGTTAATTTTCTTTACCCCTCAATTTTCTTTATTGCCTTAACATTTGGAGGTACTGTTTCTGAGATTGTATATCTTAAGACTGTGATTTCTTGGATTTTTTTTTTTTTTTTTTTTTAGTTTACTGAACTGCCTAAGTGGAGATTTTGTCAGATTCGTTCATCTGTGTGGTGCAGAAGTTTATGGGAAATGAATGAGGGAACACAGGATATTGGGCGGCATACATCATGGTGTAGTGATTATTGCCAGAGGCGAGTTCGGGTGCCTGCACGGGCCAGTCACCAGCCATGGGGTGGGGACAGTAATGCCCATCATACAGGTTTGTTATGGGATTGGGTCTGTCGGTGCCCAGTACGCTGCAGGTGTAGAGGGTACATGGTAGTGGCTATTACTAGGGCTTCTTTTTGAGGACAGAAAGCAGTAGAAAGTGGTTATGGGGGCACCCGGCTGGCTCAGTCAGTGGAGCACATGATTCTTGATCTTGGGGTTGTGAGCTCGAGCCCCATGTTGGGGGTAGTTTACCTGAAAAAAATAAAATGTCTTTATAAAAAATAGCGGTTATGTCTTCCTGTCATTTTTTTTTTATTATTATTTACCATAACAGAGGATTTTTTTGGTGGCACGAGGGAGGTCTTGGCTGACTGAAAGCCTCATTCCGTTTTTCGATTGCATTCATGTCGTCTAAATTTGTGCATGTCCATCTTTTGTTCTGGTTGCTTTTTTTTTTTTTTTTTAAGATTTTGTTTATTTGACAGAGAGAGACACAGCGAGAGAGGGAACACAAGCAGGGGGAGTGGGAGAGGGAGAAGCAGACTCCCCGCCGAGCAGGGAGCCCGATGCAGGGCTCGATCCCAGGACCCCGGGATCATGACCCGAGCTGAAGGCAGACGCTTAACGACTGAGCCACCCAGGCGCCCCTGTTCTGGTTGCTTTTACAGCTGTGGCGCATGATGCGAAAAACACAGCAGATCACAGTAAGTTTTTCTCTGTCTAGAACCTTTGCAGATCAATCAGTCTGACCAGCCAGTTCTTTGTGCAGAGAGTAGTGGCTTTATATTGATCTTTTTTGCAGTTTTAGATGTTTTTATGATGAAACATTTTAATCATTTAGAAAAATATAGAGAATAATATAATGAACATATATATATATACCCAAGCCCTCACTTTTATCAAATATTTTGCATATTTGATGTGTTTTGGGGAGTGTGTGTGTGTATACATTTTTTTTTAAACAAACACACCATTTCCATGGGACTGGAAGTTCGGGGGCTGTGGGGTCTGGTTCTCTGCTCTCTGGTGCGGGGGGGGGGGGGGGGGGATAGTGCTTGGGGAGTGGCGGGCTTCACAGAAACACTGTATCCTTCTCCAGGGGCCATCAGCCCTTCTTCCCAGCGGTAATATTGTTAGACAGCAGCCTTCCAGGAGGTGAAAGTATCTTGCTGGGTTCAGCCAGTGATACAATTGTGAGTTAAATGAGGACTGCCCTCAGGGAACTTTGAGGTTGAGACACAAGGTGGGGCAGAGGAATTCAGAAATGGCTCCTACGGAAACCAGAACAGGTGCGGAGCTGCAGTAGCCCTTGGGATGAACCTGAACTTCCATGAACTTGAACTTGAAGATGGGATGAACTTGGGGACGCGGAGATGGGGCAGGCCTTTCCAGGTGAGCCAGAGCTCCGCGGTGGGAACAGTGTTCCTAGGGATTGAGAGTAGGTAGTTCAGGGTTGCCTGGACTCTTATCACCAGTAGCAAGAGAAGTGGCCAGAGAGCAAGACCCCTGAGCCCTAACTTCACAGAACCGGCAGCGCTAGGCCCTTAATGGAGCAGGACAGCAGATGAGAAGAGAAGCGGACATTCCAGAAGCAGGCCGTCCTGGATGAAACTTTAGTTGCTGCCCTTCTGGCTGTGTGGCCCGGAGTAAGCTGCTTGCCCTCTCCCATGTGCGGTCCGTTCTTACTTCAGCTGCCGAGAAGTTAAGAGCATGGAATTGAGTTTTGGGGAGACACTGCACTGTTTTGAGGTTCTGTTGCCTGTGGGGATTTGAAAGAAGCAGCTCCGTGAGGAGAAGCCTAAGACTTAGCGGTTGGTCACAGACGTACGGAGCGACCCCCGCGCGTGCCGTCCTGCACACAGTGAACCCACCAGTGCTGTCCTTCCTCCGGTGGAAAAGACCATCCTCTTGGTCGTCTGGGCAGACCCGGGACCATCCACAGTTGCTTTTCCGTGACCCCCGTCCCCTTCCAGGCCCCAGAGGAAGGTCATTTGGTCTCCGCATTATCTCTTGCATTCGTCCAGGCTTGAGCCCGCACCCCTTCCTGCCTGGATTCCACCTAGCCGTGCGCTCTCTGCCCTGACCTCCTTCCCCTCACCCGACCGCTGGCAGTCCTCTTCCCAGGCTGGAGAGGGGGTCGTGGTACCATCCTGCCCACACGTGCCCCTGGCTCCCCGTGCCCCAAGGAGAAAGCCTGAGCCCCTCAGTCGAACGTGTCTGTGGTCTGTCCCTTGCTGTCCCTCTCACCCCCCCCCCCGTCCCCTCCCCGGTGGTGGTTCCTTACTCCCGAGCTTTGTGCCCCCTCGAATGCCTTCTGCTGCACCGGTCTGCCTTAGTTTCCTCTCTCAGGGTCTCTGCCGTCTCTCTCTCCCCCCACCAGCAGCCTGGGCTCGGTGTTGCCCTGCACCTGCCATGGTCCTTCCGCCCCGCACACCGGCTGCTGGGGGAGGGGGGCAGTGGGGATGTGAGTGTGCACTCAGGACGTGTGGTCACAGCCCAGCCCTGGAGAACAGTGGCAGTCACACCTCGTGTGTGTCCCCTCAGGTGCCTCCCTGGACATGCGGTCGCCCGGCAGGTGCGAGGGAGGCCCCCGGGGCTGTCCCCTCCTGTGGGGGCAGAACGGGAAGTGAGCAGCGAAGCAGGGTTCCTAAAATTGGGGGGCCGTCGGTGGTGGAAGAGACCAGACTTGGAGCCAAAGGCCCTTGCTCTCCCGGAGCCGGCCGAGCCAGGGCGTGTCAGAGCGATGTTTTTGCAGTCATCATCAAAAAGAATTGGCAGTGGGCGCCTGGGTGGCTCAGATGGTTGAGCGACTGCCTTCGGCTCGGGTCATGATCCTGGAGTCCCGGGATCGAGTCCCGCATCGGGCTCCCTGCTCAGCGGGGAGTCTGCTTCTCCCTCTGACCCTCCCCCCTCTCATGTGCTCTCTATCTCATTCTCTCTCTCTCAAATAAATAAAATCCCAAAGGAAAAAAAAGGAATTGGCAGAGGGAGTGATGTTGGAAAAGTGTTCTGCGTGTGAACTTTGCGGGAATACTCTCCATTTCCCTGCTTGCCCTTCAGTGCTGGTGAAGCGCTCAGGCTCAGAGGCTGTGCCTGCCTGGGTTCCCTTGGCCACAGGGGCCGGGCCCAGGAGTGGTCTTCTGGGTTCTGCTCTGCGCGGGGCCCAAGGATTCGCCACATTTCAGAGGGTCACTTGGGGAATCTTACTGACATCAAGCGCTTTCCCTGCTTCGCAAACTAATACGGTGACAACAATAAATTCTTAGTCCGTTAATAAGTTGTATTCTTTGCATTCTGTTAAATCCTTTTTTTAAAAAAGATTTTATTTATTTGAGAGAGAGAGAGAGAGAGAGAGAGCGTGTGAGCAAGGGGAGTGGCAGAAGGACAGGGAGAAGCAGGGAGCCCAACACGGGACTGGATCCCAGGACCCTGGAATCATGACCTGAGCCGAAGGCAGATGCCCAACCGACTGAGCCACCCAGGCGCCCCTCTGTTAAATCCTTTGAAAAATGAAATGGTTTCTTCCATTCTAGAACTCTGGAGTCTCTGCATACACTTGCTCAGGACGAGAAGACGGCTCAGCTGCACTCAACAATCATGTTCTTAATTTCCAAGAATTTCTAAAATTTTGGAAATTGCTGCCTCTGCAGTGGGCTGTTACAGGGAAACTACGCCTGCCTGCTTTATCAGTCCTCATCTCGACCTCCAGCGTTGGGTGCTCGAGGTGTAGCGGGCTCCCTGGCCCGAGGAGACCTGTCTTCTCTCGGATTCTGTCATGTGAGAGGGCGCTAGTCTGTGTCTTCTCCTGTCTGCCCCCTTCCTTGATGACTTCCCCACCGTCCACTCTGCTGTCCACACACGTCGGTGGTTTTCACTGTATTTTGTTCCCTGCTGCAGTTTGTGCGGATGCCTGGCCGTTTTTCTGTATGTGGGTATTTCTGCTACTGGTCCTGCTGTCCTCCCAGACCCAGTGACTTGAAGACAAACTGACCTGAGAATGTCTGCAGTGGGAAAGGATCAAGAGACCATTTGCTTCTTTGTCTCATTTTAGGAGTAGGTAAACTGAGGCTCGGGGGGTGATGCGGCTTATGTAAGTTGACACAGTCCTCCTTCGATGAAGTTAGGCCAGAAACCAAGGTTCCTGACCCCTCTGTACCTCGTAGAGGTCCTCACACGGACTCTTCATGGTCTCCTGTTCCATTATTGTTAGCTGGGCAAGGAGCCTCAGAGCTGTTCGACCCTCACGTGTCCCTCTTTCCCCTCAAAGTAGACATCAAATAGTCATTCACCAAGACCTACCAATTTTTTCTGTGATTTGAAAATTTTATTCAGTTATTTAAAAAAAATTACCAGCAGTAAAATTCACTCTTTTGGAGCATTTAGTTCTCTGAGTTTGAACACATGCACTGATCCATGTGTCCTCTACTGCAAATGGCCCGTGGCATCCGCCGCTCAGATCCCCTGGTGCTACCTCTTTGTAGTCAGTCCCCCATCCCTAACTCCTGACAGCGCGGATCCATCCTCTGTTGCTGTTCTGATATTACAGAATATCACGTAAGTGGGATTGTCCAGATTATCCCCTCCTGAGACTCACTTCTTTCCCTTAGTGGAGTGCATTTGAGATTCATCCATGTTGTTGTGTGTATTAGGAGTTCGTTCCTTTTTTTTCACTAAGTAGTAGTCCAGGGTATGGGCGTACCACAGGTTTTTTTTGTTCTGTTTTGTTTTTTTGTTTGTTTTTTTTTTTTACCCTTCACCCACTGCATTCCCACTAGAAATACGTGAGAGTCCTGGCTGATGCGCATCTTTGTTGGCATTTGATGTTGCCAGTTTTGAAAAGTTAGCCATTCTGGGAGGGGTGCAGTGGTATCTCACTGTGATGTTAAGTTGCATTTCCCTGATGATCAGTGATGTTGAGTATCTTTTTATGGCTTATTTGCCTTTCTTCTGCCTGCTAATGTATATCCGTGCGTCTTCTATTATGCTGTTGGTTTTACCCATTGTCATGATCATAATTGTATTCCAGGTTGGTATTGTGCTAGTTTTTTATATCAACATTGTTGTCCATATACTACAGTAGATTCCAGAGGGCAGGGCACTGAGCGAGGAACTTTATATACGTAATCTCAATTTATCCTCACAAAATCCTTGTGACAGAAGTACTGTTTTATCTTATTGTGGAGGAGATTATATAGACCCCATGTTCAACGGATATTTGTTGCATGCCTACCGTAAGCTTTGAGCCAGGCATTAGACCTGTGTACTCGTTCTGTGACTTTGGGCAAGTCATTTAATTACTGAGTCCGTGTTCATATCTGTTAAATAGGGATCTGTCTCACGATATTTTCTCTCAAGGTTATTGAGTGAGGGTTTTGAAGGAGAGTGTAGGAAGCATGCTCAGCAGAAGGTCTGGCCCATGGCATTTACTGAGAAAGCATTAGCATTAGCTTCTGGTCTAACACCTCCTACCGAATGAGGCTGTTCCTGGCCTGTCCTGGCCACCTCCCTCTGGAAAACTGCCCCTGGGTCAGTCCCCTGCTCCACTCTGGATCAAATACTAGAGCCGACACAAGATTCAGCCTTTTCCTTTTATGAAATGTGTTTCTCTGTTTCCTCTGTGTGGCTTACTAATAGACTGCCTCCTTTGGCCAAGAAAGATGGGATTGGACCAGTTTTGCATGACAAACCTGTGGTGCTGCAGTTGTCCCTGCTCAAACCTACACCCCCCCCCCCCCCCGCCAATAGATGCAGAAGGGACCAGTGACCCTGGAGCTTGCTGGTGGCTAACCTGGATGCTCTGTTCCAAAATTCACATTTCATACTTTTTGTTTCCATTTTGCAATCTTTATATTTATCCAATAGCATAATTAATCAACCAATTAAGTTTTTAACTTTTTTTTTAAGATTTTGTTTATTCTAGAAAGTGCGAGCAAGCACAAGTGGCAGGGGAGGGGCAGAGGGGGAGGGAGAAGCAGACTCCCCGCTGAGCAGGGAGCCTGACCTGCGGTGTGGGGCTCCATCCCAGGACCTCCCAGGACCTTGAGAACATGACCTGAGCCAAAGGCAGGTGCTTAACCCACCGAGCCACCCAGGCACCCCCTAATTTTTTAACTTCTTAATGTAGTTACAAACATACAGATTTGGTTGACACCACTTTATACTTTAAAAACCTAACCTTAGGTATGGCAAAGGGGTGCTGTAAGCAATGGTATATGTTGTGTTGTTGGAATTTTTTAAATTTGTCATTTGCTAGTCACTTAATCAGGTTTTTTCTTTTTTTTTAAGATTTTATTTATATATTTGACAGAGAGAGACACAGCGAGAGCGGGAACACAAGCAGGGGGAGTGGGAGAGGGAGAAGCAGGCTCCCTGCAGAGCAGGGAGCCCGATGCGGGGCTCGATCCCAGGACCCTGGGACCATGACCTGAGCCGAAGGCAGACGCTTAATGACTGAGCCACCCAGGCGCCCCTAATCAGGTTTTTTTCTTTATTGGCCAGATCATTTGGGATGATTTCCAGGAAACTGGAAATACTTTGAAGAGATGTTGCTATTTGTAATGAGTGCCCAAGGTTTTCTAATGTCAGTAATAGAAAAGCTGAATGAGGGGCAGCTGGGTGGCTCAGTCGTTGAGCACCTGCTTTCGGCTCAGGTCATGATCCCAGGGTCCTGGGATTGAGCCCCGCATCGGGCTCCCCGCTCGGTGGGAAGCCTGCTTCTCCCTCTCCCACTCCCCCTGCTTGTGTTCCCTCTCCCGCTGTGTCTCTCTCTGTCAAATAAATAAAATCTTTAAAAACAAAAACAAGATAAGCTGAATGAGCCAAGTGTTTACTTAGAGTCCATTTCAGCTCCAGTGGAAGAATGTCTTACCTTTACGAATATCATCAAGGGTGATCTGGTTGGCAAGGTTGTTCTGTTTAGGGTAGGACAAGAAGAGGAAACTGTAATATGAGCAAAAACAAAAGGGTATAGCAATGACCTTGTACAAATTGTCAGGTCATCCGTTGTGGGGTGTGTGAGGCTTTGTCTGTGGGAGCAAGGGTTGGGCTGCAGTGGGCTCCCCGCGTTCTCCTGTCCCCTTGCTGGAGCACTTGGTGTGTCGTCCTTCCTGGGCAGGCGTGGATGTGCTGCTCACCCTATGTGGGGTGCATCCCCCTGTTGGCCTCTGTAATCCCCTCGGCAGCACAGCAGGCCTTTGAAGTGCAGGAGCCCAGAGGAGCATCCAAGACTGGATTCTGGAGTAGACGGCCTGGGGGCCAGGTCCTAGGTCTACCGCTCGCCAGTTTCACGACTGTGCACAACTTAATTGCTTTCTGCACCTCGAGCTTCCTTCATCTGTATAATGGGTGTAATAATAGTGCCTGCTTCACAGGGGTAAACGATTGTAAAGAAAGAAGAACCGTCAAGAGGTGGAGTTGAGATGACCTGATTCTGGTCATCTGGTGCCATTGTTTTCAGTATAGGAGGCGAGCCTCCGGGATACCCACAGTAACGTTTCCTCTCTCCTTCCTACCCACGTGGGAAGAATTTCTCATTTCTTGTATTGAATGCCAGGGGAAAAGTTTGATAGCGTGTTTTTACTAGAAATACAAATAATTATCGTGAAAATGACTGTTGCCACCTAAGAAATGGAGTTAGCTAAACTAAAAGGGACCTTTTTTTTATATGAAGCCCCCCTGCAAATAAAGCCCAAGTATTTTTTGTAGAGTTACTGCACCTAAGATTAGTTATGGTACGTGACAGTGTCATCTTATAGGTGAAAATATTAAAAACATAATCAGCTCTCTGTTAAAAACACAACCCAGCACGATTTCATTGAAATGATTCCACTCTGCTGCTTTAATCTTGAATTTGGCTGGGTTGCATGTGAGTTGATCTTTTTTCCGTTTGAGATGAGCGCAATAAGGTGGGACCCCAGATGTGAGTCCACCAGGAGGAAAAACTGTTTGTGAATCTCACGTCGGTCTAGAAATCCAATTTGACTTACACCGTGGGCAGTGTATGGAGCTGGCTGAGTCTGCATCATTATTCTGAAGTCTGTGCTGATGTCCTGTGACTAATACGTTCCAGCTGTCTGGGTCACTACTTTGGAGTACTATTTATTTGCGGTAGTGATGCTGCAAATAGGAAAAGCTTTCCCTTTTGTTGGTTGAGAGCTCTGCTGGTAATTAGCAAAACAAGCATGCCTCTTATTTGGGAGAGACTGGGAAGGCGGCTGAAGGGTACATTGTACACAACCACAGTGGAAAACAATTTGGCATTACTTAGAAGAGCTGAACACGCACACTCCGCACTCCCGAGCTCAGTCCTCCTCTCTTAAGTGTATACCCTGGAAAAACGCGGTATGTGCCCCAGGGATAGGCACTGGAATGTAAATAGTGCTGTTCATAATAGCAAAAACTGACAAAACCCCAGGTGATCCTCAGCGGAATGGAGCGGTGAGCTGTTGGTCTGTTCACACAGAGAGAACTGTATAGATAGTGGTGATCATCAGCCACGGCCATGTGAGTTGCCGGGGTGAATCTCAGAATCCGCATCAGAAGAGGCAAGTCTTAATACGTACACTCTGGTTTCACTTTACATTGGTTTTAAAACCTGGCAAAATGCAACCGCATACTGAGAATATGTATGTGATGAAAACATAAGGACGAGTGGAGGAATTACATCAGAATTGGGGCTAGTGGTTAATTGTGCAGGGAAGTGGATGGAGGGAGTCAGGAAGGGGCACACACGTCTTCCATAAAACCCCCCAGACCCAGCCGCTGGGGCATCAGGTGCATGGGCTTTGTTTCCATTATTCTCTAGTCTGACATATGGTCGCCGAATAACATGGTACCCCAAATGTAGCAGCTTAAAACACTGACAAACATTGGTTATCTCACAAGGTCTGTGTGTGGGCAAGACGTCGGGAGCAGCTTGGCTGGGCTGGGTGGTTCTGGTTCGGGGATCTCCCATCTGGTTGTGGCTCAGGTAGCCGCGGCAGCAGCCGTCCTCAGAAGGCTCGGTGGGCTCGAGGTGCAGCTCCCGGGCTCCCCAGGGCTGGTGTGCCAAGGGCCCTCCCAGGACAGAGTGAGGGGGCTGCCCTGGACCCCAGCCGTTCAGATCTGACTCCCGTTTCCCCCAGCTGGATGGAGAGATGTGCGCGTTCAGTGGGCAGTAGGAAGAGGGGCAGGAAGCTCCCCGTCTGCTCAGTGTGGGTGGGTGGGGGGCGCAGGATCATTGGCGCCTTCTCCAAGGCTGGTTCCTGTGCTTGTGCACTTCTTGATCTACTTCACGATTAAGTTTTTATAGACAAGCCGAACTGGGAAGCTTATTTTGCATTAGTAATGGTGCAGGCACTCATCGACATGACAAGGATGTGGGTGCCGCACGTGTTTGCAGTGTGGGGCTGGAGTAGAGTCCGTGGTGGGGGCTGACTGTTGGGGGGGAGGGGGCCCTCGCTGCTGACAGCACCTGCAGGGGGTGGGGGTGGGCAGGGCAGAGAGGGACCCGGGGAGTACGGACCCCAGGACGTGTGGTGTAGACGGGACCACGTGTGCCTAGATGTCCGTCTACCTGTGTCCCTAGATCGGGTGGAAATCTGGGACTCGTGATTTTTGAGGAGAATTCTCTGGGCTAAGGACCATCGGTAGTGTCCTGGGCTCCCCGTGATATTGAAGTCTTTACCAGCCTCAACTGTTCTCCCGACACCCCCTTTAATGGGAAAGGAGAGCCCACCCCTCACTCCGTTCCCCTACAAGTGCGGGTGTAGCTGGAAATGAACTGGACCAGTAAGGATAGGAGTTTGAGCTTAATTCATGCTGTGATTACATTGTGCTCGAAATGCATGTTTGTTTTATTAGCAAGTTTTCAATTGCTGTTCCATGCTTATCCTCACCAAAATCTCTGAGTAAAACTGATGTTTCCAAAGGAGCGTCATGTGTTTTCCCTTGGATTTGGGTAGCTTTTGGCCTAACTTCCTGGTGAGTGTTCCTGGGGTCCAGGTGCCCCGGCGTGTGAGGCATCGAGACCCATCCTATCTCCTTGCGGGTTGCAGCATCCTTGGGAACAGGTGCTCCCCAGTCCCCAGGTGAGGAAGCAGCTTGAGGCAGTTCTCTCGGTTTTTCATCGAGCTGGCGGGTGGAGGAGACGGGACTGAAAGCCAGGCACAGGGGCCCTGACTCACTTTCTTCAAGCTTTCGTATGTGGCGCCTTCACACGTTGGACATCAATACCTGTAAACCTCTTTGTGCAGGATTGTGGTGACCAGTGCATGAAGGACCCCTTTAAGCCATAAGGGGACACCACGTGTTCCTCAGTGGTTCTGATGCCGCCTCTGTCCTCAGTGGTAGAGCCGTGCATGTCATTATACGGGACTTGGCTGGCTACAAAAATGAGAGGAAATATCCTCAACAGCAAGTGATAACTGCCTTTTGTTGCGGCCAAGATAAAAGGCACCTCTGGTGATGCTTGTTTTGCTTCCCTTGGCCAACAGTGTGCTCTTTTGAGAAAAAAGGGAGAAAAAAAATATACGTATGGTGTCAAAATTATATTAAAGATTATTGTGTTTAAAAGGGAAGTCTAATTACTAGTAATAGTTACAGAATTGGTAATCATAATTAGAGTATTGATGGTAGTATTGAGAATGATTATTATTTTTTTTTAAGTAATTTATTTCAGGGAGAGAGAGAGCACAGGCAGGGGGAATGGGGAGGGGCAGAGGCAGAGGGAGAAGCAGACTCCCCGCTGAGCAGGGAGCCCCCGATGTGGGGCTCGATCCCAGGACCCTGAGATCATGACTTGAGCCGAAGGCAGACGCTTCACTGACTAAACCATCCAGGTGTCCCAAGAATGATTATTCTTCAGGGAACAAGCTGCCGTGCACCCCCTCCCCCCAGATGGCATGTGAATGTGTTCGGCCTCTTGGCCTTAAGGTTGCTTTTCAGGAGAGCAT